>NC_056741.1:1412379531-1412754531 GCF_019279795.1 Protopterus annectens
ACAGTTTTTTTGGGGCAAATTCACTGTTGCTATGTCTAGGCTCTTAACTATTCAAATATGGTGGTGTCAGACCCGTCATGTGTACAGATGTTTGCAGGTTGTCCACATTTCTGCCTCATATTTTGGTCAATATCTCATGCACACCTTTTTCTGGCAAGTCACTCTGGGCTCAATCAGAATATGGTGACAAACATTCAAGCTTCAGACTGCATACCCTTCCAAACATCCCACAAAGTGCAGACCCTGTTACTCTCTGAACTGTCTGCGTTTGTTGTAACATTATTTGTAATGTGTCCCTGGTTTTGGACCTTTGCTCCACATATTTTATTACTTGGTCCAGATGTCTTCCTGTAAGAGGTTGTCGGGTATGGGCAGTGCTTATCCTGCTGTGAGTATGTGTGTGGCTTGCAAGGTGCTATAGTGACATTATTACCTACTAGCTTCCAACTAGCATGGCTGTTTCTTTTTACACACTACTATTATGGAAATCCACTAGTTTTGATAGTAATTCTAAATGGCAATCTTTGTGTACTACACATCTATATTCCCTTTACATTCATTCCTACTATTACATGATATATTTATTTTAGCACAATGTTCTTGTATAAGAGTCATGGCTTAGTGGTAAGTCATGCAGACTACTGTTTCCAAGGTCCTGGGTTCGGGACTCACAGTGGGATTTTATTTTGCTTTTGAACTGAGTACAGGACCTGTCAATCAAAGTGACTATGGCACTTTTAAGCAGTTGTAACCGGGTTAGCACTGGTTTGCGCGGAGCTCACGCATGCGCACTGGCGGTTAGCTCCGCGCACACCCGCTTACAACTGCTTAAACGTGCTTACTCTTGCGCACACCCGCGCTATTTTCTCTGAAAGAAAAGAAAATGGGGAGACAGGAAAGTGGTGAAAAAGGGGTCACAAAGAGGGTAAGACAGTAGGGAAACAAGCTTGGGATGTGCAGGAGGGATGTAGGTAAGGCCCATAGCTGCCCATTTCTTCATCAGCAACAGCTGTGCATATGTATGTAATTTGGTGTGACATTTGAAACCTTCCACCCCTGAGAGAGGTGTCAGGACAACAATAATACTTGTTGTACAGCCAATTGTAATTGATAGGTTCCATGTCCAGTAGACACGTGTGCGAAATGGGCAGCTATGTATGGGGCATAATTTTTTTGTGGGTACAGAGTGCCCTTTTTTTTTTTCAGGTGAGAGTGGTATGTCAGGTGAAGGAAGTCGGTACAGCTGGGGAGATAGGTTGGGTAGGTAAACAGACAAGACAAACAAGACGCATACAGGGGCAGTGTATGACACGTGTGGGGGGGTTACACAATTGACGGGGACGGAGGTTTGGATATCCAGAGCCCATGAGCCCACAGATGGCAACAGTGGAACTGATATCCCCACCCATAGGCAGTTGCCACTGTTCCTTCACTGCCCAGGACGGGGCTGTGCTGGGGGCTGTGTAGGCGGGGCAACAGGCATGCCCGTTAGTTGCACCACCCGTGCCTCGAGCTGACGTAGGGGCTCAAGAACAGAGTCCCGAATCTCCCGACGCACCACAGTCCGGATGCTACGGAGGGTGAGTGGTGGTTCTCCTCCGGCCACACTTGCAGAGGGGGGGGGGCGAGCTCCATCCCCTGCAGTGCTTCCACCCGCAGGTGGCACAGGGCCACCGGAGGAGGGTCCGGACTCTGCACTAGTGCCAGGTGCACTCGCCAGCTGAGGTGGGTCCGCTGGAACCCGCCTTCCCTGTCGTACTATGTTTTGCATTATGTCATGACAGTTTGGGTTAGTGACATATAATACCATTCACAATTAGTTGTAACAGCATGCATTAGTATTCCCATTAACCAAACACCCAGATATTCACACCATTGAACAGCATGCATAACACATGCATAATTTGAACAGAAACCTGGTTCAAGGCTCCTGAGAGCACCCCAGCGCTATCAGGTTTTACCTCATATCATGCGTTCCGGCCCCAAAATCCGGACAATACCAAGAAAGGAGGGGGGGTATCCATATTCATCAAGGACACCCACACCTCAAGACTGGTGGCAACGCACGATGCATCGGAGACCATCCAGGTGCAATTAACCATAGGCAAGACTGCTCTGCAAATTGTAGCATGTTACAGGCCACCCTCACAAACTCAGGAACCTCACATGGCCTTCCTGAAAACACTAGAGGGGATAAATATATCACCAAACGCCATCATACTAGGTGACTTCAATTACCCTAATATAGACTGGGAACACTACTCAAGCCCAAACACCCTAGCCCAAAAGTTCCTGGAATTCATAAACTCAAATGCCATGGAACCACTAGTCACCATCCCCACAAGAGGAGATAACATACTTGATCTCATCATCACGAACATGGGAGCACAATGTTCAACACCGGAAGTATACCCCTCACTGGTGAGATCAGATCACAAACTAATCTCGCTGGAGGTCCTCATCCCACCCCCACCTGAAATAAAAAAGACCACAGAAAAGAACTTCTCAAAAGCCGACTTCACACTTCTAAAGACTAGTGTGGTCTCCTTTAAGGCCCCGAGCCAGGAAAACAGTACTCAAGCCACTGAATCACTTACAAACACCTTCTACCAGCACCTGCAGGACTGCATGGATAAGGCAATCCCAAACAAAACAAAGACTCTTAGTACCAAAGGCAAGCGTCCAGTCTGGTGGACCCCAGCCATAAACAAACTCTACAATAAAAGGAGGAAGCTACTACAAGATAGAGCAAAATCCTTAAAAGGTAAGACACCCTTGATCACTATAAGTAAAAACTAAGAGCTCTCATAAAATCATCCAAAGCAAATTTCGAGAGAAAAATAGCTAAAGACTCAAAAGACAATCATAAGGCCTTCTTTAGCTATGTTAGAAACCTAGGAGGAAACTCCCAGATATGCTCAGAACTAGTTCAAAATGATGTGAAGATTACTGATCCTACAGACATTGCCAACATACTGGCTGACAGGTTCAGTGCAAACTTCTCCCCAAAAGGAGAGATATCTATACCAAACGATTGCAGCCCCCAAACATCTCCAGCGCCCAAGTGAGAACTGCTCTCCAAAGCAAAAACACAGCATCCATGGGACCTGATGGTGTCCCCGGCTGTGTGCTCCATGAACTCAATGAGGAATTAAACCCACAGCTAGGACAGCTGTTTAATCAAAGTCTTACCTCTGGATACGCACCCAGGAGTGGCGACTGCAACTGTAGTCCCACTTCACAAAGGCGGTGCCTCCACCGACCCTGGAAATTACCGCCCCATTAGCTTGACAAGCCTTATCTGCAAAGCCATGGAGAGGATCATAATGGACCTCATAAATAAAGACATAGGAATTTGCAGACTTTGGATCCAACCCAGTTTGGCTTTGTCAAAGGCAGATCATGCCTTTTAAACTTGGTTGACTTCTTCAAACAGTCACCAAAGCCATTGACGAGGAAAGGCAGTCCATACAGCCTACCTCGATGTGGCTAAGGCCTTCGATACAATACCCCACTCGGGTATCATTGAAAAACTCATCAGCTTAAATGTTAACCCATACATCACAAGATGGGTTGCAAACTGGCTGAGTGACAGAACCCACAGGGTCAGAGTTGCTGGCCATGTCAGACTCAAAACCTGTCACAAGTGGTGTCCCACAGGGCTCAGTCCTGGGCCCACTCTTGTTTGGCATCTACTTTTCCAGTACAAGCAAACACAGGAGGGTTATGGCTGACAAAGTTTGCAGATGACTGCAAACTGGGCCATAGTAGAAAACACATCTGACACAGATATCCTTCAGAAGGGTCTCACAGAAACGGATAACTGGTGCCAGAGCCACGGCCTGAAGTTAAATGCCAAAAATGCATAGTCATACCCTTTGGGAAAAACAAGGTTACCCCTAGCTACCAAATAGGTGGCAATCCACTGAGCACAGAAGAAGTTATCAGGGACCTGGGGACCCAGGTTGATAGTAGTCTGTCATTCGACACCCATGTAGCTAAAGTAGTTAGGAAGACCTTCTACATTGCCCACCTTATCATGAAGGGATTCTCATCTAGATCAAAGGAGGTCATAGTCTCCCTTTACTCATCACTCATCAGACCAATGATTGAGTACAATGCCCCATTCGGGATGTATCTGACCCGACACTTGCAGCAGCTGGAGAGGCCACAAAAGTTCCTCACCAAAAGGATAAAGGGTCTCAAAAATCTGTCCTATGCTGCCCGACTGAAAGAACTCCAGCTCTATTCAGTCGCCACCGCTTGCTCAGAGGTGACCTTTGCCTAACATACAAGGCCATGTCAAACCCAGATTTGATGAATATGCTTCACCTCAAAAAATCTAGATCCATCAGAGCCACAAGGGTGGGAGACTTAAACCTCGACACGGCTATTAATAGGACGTGCTGGAGGGATAGATTCATCACCCAAAGACTCCCTATGCTGTGGAACAAAATCCCGGTACATGTGAGGCAGAGCACCTCGCTGGCCTTGTTCAAGAGAAATCTTGACCAATGGATGGGAGATCGCAGATATACCCCAGGGATTACCTCAGTGTCACTGCTCGACAGAGGCACAGCAAAATAATGGGTATAGTTCCCCATACTAAAGGGGTGGCGTAAGCCACAAAACGATGGGCTAGGCTTGTAAATGCCCTCGGGCAGATAGCCTAGTATGAACCTATGAACCTATGAACCTAAATACACAGTCCAACAACATGCAGGGTTAATTGATGGCAACAGGCCATCAGGTGTGGATGTATGAACAGGGCAGATGCATCAACAGACATGCAAATATATATGACCCAACAGGACAAACATCCAGGGGTGTTAATTGTGATTGCACATACCATTTTCACGTGGAATGGGTTATATGTGGTTATAGGGTGGGGTGAAGAAAGTAATATTAACACCTTCGAATAACAATACGTATGCTGTACATTTCTAATAGCTACAGTTATATACACACACTTCTGTTCTAACTACAGTTTCCTATATGATAACTATTTCAACTTGGTGATAGGACTGTTACTGCAACATCAATATACATTTTCTGGTTCTTCATACACATTCATATCTAGCTTTGTTCAGCTACATCATCCTGCTACATTTGCTTTATATAGCTGTAGACAAGTGTGGATGTTTGGTATATCAGACAAACATCCTATCTGCATATTGCAGACTGAGAGCAACATATCCAGATTTTGGGATACACATTCCAGATGCAGCAACACTTTGAACAGATTTTGCTGTTTGGTTTTGAATCTCACATGCATTTCATTCTGTCTTGACTGCAGTATACTTTTTTCAGGGGTTATTACTACTGTATTGCTGGATTCATGACACTTTCTCACACTCTCTCACTTGCTTTCATCTTACTATTCAGGATGGTACTTCTAGGCTTTATTGACATGTTTTACCAGTAGTTATTGCAATCCTTTCCAGCAGTCTCACTTCTGTCATGTTTCAGTATTTCCACAGGGATATATTTCACACATGTGATTTCATCATCTTCTGCAGCTATACTTTTCAGCCTGCTGCAGGTTGTGTACTATGTTCTTACAGGCAGGGCATTTTTATTTCAGAATATATGTTGGACAGTTTCATGTTTAGGTTAAACTTACAGGCTGAAACACACTTTTGTAATCAAGCAATACTTGCATACACTTTCACACTGTTACTTGCAGATTCTATTCCTTACTGACTACACTGCACTCTTTTGCTGACTGTCATACTTTTATATTTCTTTACAGTTACTGGTAGTGGATTACTGACCTGCCTGGTGGCGCAACCGCACCAGCCTATCGCCATAGGCTCTGCGGTTCGCAGAACGGACACCTGCAGCTGTAATATAAATGAAGTAATATTGGAATACACATCTCCATAATATCAGCCAGTTTAATTTCTTACATACATAATTAAATGTTACTTACTCAGTAGTGGGGCGTTGGGTGTTTGCCGGGCCTCCTGGATCCAAAGGTTCAGTTGGTCCTGCTTGCGTCTCTTCAGGTCCGCATGGTGGTGATGGACCTGTTCACCAGTCCTTGGAATCCCTGTGGCACTGGTGAGATCATGAGCCAACCGGTCCCACGCCTCAGCCCTGTATGCTCCCCAGAGGACCTGGCCCTGCATGAGTTGGGCCTCATGATGATGGACTAGGAGCCAGACCATGTACCTGGACTCCTCAACACCCCACCTCTGTGCTCGAAAGCGACTACCATCTCCTACTCCTGTCATTCTGCCTGCAGGTCAGTTCTACAATCGTCTATGCTGTGTATTCCCGCCTATGGGGTTTATATAGTCCGTTTTTCCCGCACATATCTGTGATTGGCCATTTTGGAATTGTATCAACTTCAGTAAACCTGCATTGTCATGCTGTAGTTTGTATTCATTCCTATATATTAGCTATTATTGCATTTACAGGTACTGCTGTCATGGCTTAGTGGTTCTGTACCTTGACTATGGTGTATAGTATCCTGGGTTCGAACCTGGCCACTGCTTTTTATTTTTCATGACTGTCTAGACATGCTGAGGGGTGTGTCTGTGTAAAGGCAGTTTTGATACGGCTTGCTCAACGTTGCCCGTCGGTTAGCTCGTTTGCTCTGTGCACAGCTCCGCGCAAATGGGGTACGCTGCTTTAAGCCTCATTTGGCTATCGGCACGCATTTTACGCTCAGCTCAGTTAGGGGCACATAGATTTAGCGTGTTAAACCACTGCTCATCTACGGGCACTCATTTTGTCCCAGTTAAACCACTGCTCATCTACGGGCACATGCACTCACTCTGTTAAACTGTAGCTCAGCTATGAGCACTTCTGGCATTTTTTCTTCTTTTGTTACCTCACATGTCTTCAATATAAATGGGCTATTTCATTACATTTTACATATATTGGGGTTTTATGTGTACATATTTGTCAGGGACTTGTTTCCTGCTTATTTTGAAAAAAAAAAAATTGGTGTTGTGGGGGCTCGAACCATGAATGCCTGCTCTTCAGCCAACATCTCTACCGCTACGCTATTGCTTCCTGGCTTATTTTGCATATTTAGTTCTTATATGCTTTCCCACTGACTGCTAACTGTAGCTGCCCTACGGGCATGCCCGCGCAAACGAGCGCACTCACGGTTAAACATCTTTACAATTTAAAAAAAATATATAACATGTTAATTTATATATATTTTATGTTCATAGTCTGTGGGGGCATGTGTTGTGTTGTGTTTATTCACATTTCCGTGGACTCTGTTGTGGGTGTTTACTTTGGGCACTTTTACACTTCTGGGGGCGTGTCCGCTTGCAGGGCTCAGCCTACGGACACGCCCCCTACTGTCTTACACGGACCGTGTTAGACTTAGGTGTGATTCAGCATGCTCTCATGAATATGCAAAGCATGCTGACATCACTCCGTTTAACTGCAGCCTCCGTGTAAGAGTTATAACTCTTACACGGAGGCTTCTTGAATACTGGGGCTTGTTATTATTGCACTTTCCCTGTAAAGAACGCAATGCAATTAAACAGCTAAAACAGAGAATTAAACAAGGATTCCCTTCATGAGGAACACTCCTCCAGAGGTAGAAGAGGAGGTTTTAATGGCACATGCTGTCCTAGAGGCAAAGGGGTCCACAAAATCAAGGTTTCAGGGAGCCCCTTCCCAAAAGACCCTATCAACACACTTGATGCTGACAGACTTCTACTCTGGAGGCAGTCGGGGGTCATCTGTCCTTACACCTAGAAGCCTGGACAAACTAAATAAACAACACCTGGGTGCTAAATCCAGAGTGTATTACATTCCATTTTCCCTTTGTCCTCCAGGTCCTGTGAGGAAATTCCCCAATGTACCACCCATTCAGAGGGAGTACTCTATTTAAGAAGTCAAAAACATTCTACAAAAATCATCCAAGAGGTCCTGATTGAACAAAGAGGATTCAGAATTTATTCTCACTTCTTAGTGCCAAAGAAAACAGTGGACCTGAGACCTACATTAGACTTCAGCAATCTGAATCAGTTTGTCAAGAAGTCAAAGTTCCGAATGGTTATGCTTCAGTCCATTCTGCCATTTCTGCACAAGGATGATTGGATGTGCTCAGTGGATCTTCAGGACAACTACTATTATATCAAAATAGACAGATGCTCCAGAAAGCACTTGCGCTTTCAGTTAGGAGCCAATCACTGCCAGTTCAAAGTACTGACCTTTGGACTCAACACAGCCCCCTGCGCGTTCATCAAATGCTTAGCAGTGGATAATGGCTGATCTGAGGCTAAAAGGATTCCTGGTGTTTCCCTATCTAGATGATTGGCTCCTCACTGCACCAACAAGTCATTGACTGCTTCAGTCCAGAAACTATCTAGTAAAGAACTTCAGACATGGGCATCACGATAAATCTGGCAAAATCAAACTTGATTCCTATGCAGAATCTAGATTTCATAGGGACACAGTTGAACACAATTACATAAGTGTCTTCTTTACCAAAACATTGTGTAAGTCTCTAAGACAACAGGTCCAGGACTTACTATATATGCCTTCTCCGCCAGCAAAATTAATAGTTCGAGCTCTGAGTTCAGTGGCAGATGCAATCATTCTACTCTCATTATTGGGGTTCTTTATGAGAGTACTTCAATGGACAGTAGCAGCCCATTGGTCCATCCTGTACCAAACATTTTCATTTCCCATAAAACTGCCTTTAGTCTACAGGAATCCTGTTTAGTGATGGATGCAATCAGACTACCTGTTTCGGGGCAGCCGTTTTTCTCTCCCTGCTCCAGTAGCCACAGTGACTATGGACACTTCCCAATGTGGTGGTCCAAGGCATGTGCTTATCAATCGAGACCAATCTGCATATCAGTGTCCTAGAGATTAGAGCAGTCCTCCTAATGTTACAAGCATTTCAGGACATTCTCGCTCTCAGGATGATTGCAGTTCATACCGACACCATTTCTGTAGTCTGGTACAACAACAAACGAGGAGGAGGAATTCCTTCATACCTCTTGTGCCGGAAGGCCATGAGAGTTTGGGAATAGATGATATCTTCAGACCGCTTTCTAGTTGCAACACATATTCTGAGGAGAACCAGCGTTCTAGCAGACAGCCTCAGCAGATCTATTCTGACTTCTCACAAGTGGTCCGTCAGTCAGTAGCAAACAAGATTTTTGGCCGTTGGGGCCAACATTGTTGTGACCTCTTTGCCTCTTCCCAGAACTTCAAGTCTAGCAAATATTTTGCTCTTACCCCTTCCCCCCCGCCCCCGAAGAGGAAGTCACTGAGGGATGCTGTAGTCCACCATTGGCCCCTAGGTCTTCCTTTATGCTTACCCTCCTCTTTTTCTGATCCCAACATTTCTACAGAAAGCCAGCATTTGAGCTCAGTAATCCTCATTGCCCCTTTCTGGCCTCATCAAGTATGGTTCCCCTTTCTTTGGTCTCATCTGAAGTACCATCCTTGGATACTGAATCCCAGACAGCATCTGGTATCCCATCCATCAGAAATCCAGCCCCCCACAATCTCCATACCCTAAGGCTGACCGCATGGTTTCTCCACTTCCATTAATTATAAGAAAGTCCAGGCTCACTCCTTCTGTCCATGATATAATCCTGCCCTCCCACAGGGCTTCCACTAAAAGGGTCTACAACAGTTAAGTGGAAGAGATTTTCTGTTTGGGCCACTAAAGAGAACATTGATCTTTTCTGATCTCCTACTCCAGCTCCTCTCCTCCTTTTTCTTAGTAGTCTTGTACTAGAAGGAGCCAGTTCATCTACCATTAAGCTTCAAATGGTTGCCATATCCAGTTTTCATGCTGGAAAGGGATTTTCCTCTCTTTTTTTCTTCCAGGTTATGCAAGGCTTTCTTGAAGGGCATTTTTTTCTTGGGTCTCCAATTAAAGACCCTTCTTCTCCTTGGGATCTGACATTAGTTCTGCAATGCCTTACCCAGAAACCCTTTGAACTGGAGGATAGCTGTGACATGAAATTTTTCTCCTGGAAAAGGTTTTCTTAGTAGCAATTACTTCTACTAAGAGAGTATCGGTGCTTCAAGCTTTGTCAGTGAAATCTCCTTACATTATTTTTCATAAAGACAGGGTATCATTAAGTACAAATCCTTCTTTTATGCCTAAGGTAGCCACGGAACCAAACAATCAATCAATTCAGTTACCGTTTTTTCCTCAATTTTGCAAACAGAGGAGAATATATTTTGCATCTTCTAGATGTCCACAAGCAGTTACGTGGACAAAAAAGTGTAGGAAATCTGATCAACTATTCATTTGTTTCTCAGCAAATCATTCAGGTCGGGCAGTTTCAAAGATTTCTTTAACCCAATGGATTATGGATTGTATTTTCTTCATTTATTCACAAAAAGGTATTCCGTTACCTCACCTACCCAAGGCTCTTTCCACTAGATCTATGGATACATCATCTGCCTTCTCTTCCAGGACTTCAATTGATGAGATTTGTGCTGCAGCCACTTGGTCTAAGACTTGCACCTTTGTCTGTCATTATAAATTGGATATTGTTTCTAGGAGCAGGGCATCCTTTGGCTCGAACATGCTCCGGCACAACCTTCCTTGAGGGGCTGCCCAGGAGTTACATAGCTGGGGACACTGATAGATCAGTGAGGAAGAATGAAAAGGACAACATCAGATTTAAAAGTTAGGTACTTAACATAACTCTCTATCTCTGTTGCCCATTTTCATTCTTCCTCATGTCCCTCCCATCCATCACCCGACCTTATGCCTTCGAGAAGTTTGTGGAGGAAATTCAGAACCTTAGATTCTCGGCTTGAGCCTCGATTTTTTTTTTCTATTTTCTGTGCTATTACTATAACCTATTGAACTATAGTGTAGCAGACTTGATCTGGGGAATTAAAGAAGATGTGATGTATTATGGGAAGAGAGAGGAGCTTGAGACTCAGAGCCTAAGTCTGGAACAAGTGGCCAAGTCGGATCTGAGACCCATCAGTGAGGAAGAATGAAAATGGACCACACAGTTACTGAGTTATGGCATGTATATAACTTTTAATTAATTCCAATCCTCTTCTTTCTGATAAAGACAGGAAGATTGTTGAGAAGTATATGAGTTGTCAGACTCATGTTACGGTTTGTCTTAACTAATTGTAAAAGTATAGGGAATGATCTAATGATGTCATTTTCATTCGTTCTTCAAAGAATGGGTTTGGATCCTACCAGCGGATCCAACTCTGCCACTTTCTAAAGATTCTAGGATCTGAAGATCGAGATACTCACTTACCCATAATACTCATGCCTATTACAGTGAATATAAAAAGAGTACACACCTCTGTTAAAACGCCAGAGTTTTGTGATATAAAAAAGAGACCACAATAAAATTTCAAAACTTTTCCCACCTTTAGTGTGACCTATAACCTGTACAATTCAATTGAAAAATAAATCTGTTGGGGGGGGGGGAATATAAAAAATAAAAAACGTACAATAAGCTGGTTGCATAAGTGTGCACACCGTTAAACTAATACTTTGTTGAAGCACCTTTTGATTTAATTACAACATTCAGTCTTGAGTACACACCTGCCATCAATTCAAGAGACTCTGATTAACCCCAAATAAAGTTCAGCTGTCCTAGGATTTTCCTGCCATCTACTCGGTTGTCTGCTACAGCAAAAGCCATGGTTCGCAGAGTGTACAAAGCATCAAAGGGATCTCATTGTTAAAAGGTATCAGTCAGGATAAGGGTACAAAAAAATTTTCACAGCATTGGATATACCATGGAACACAGTGAAGACAGTCATCAAAAAGTGGAGAAAATATGGGACAACAGTGATGTTGCAAAGAACTGGATGTCCCTCCAAAATTGATGAAAAGACTAGACGAAAACTGGTCAGGATGGCTGCCAAGAGAACTACAGCAATACTGAAGGAATTTCTGGCAAGTACTGGTTGTGTACTACATGTGACAACAATATCCCTTATTCTTCATATGTGTGGGCTATAGTTGCAAGACAGAAGCCCTTTTTCACACTGAAAAACATGCAAGCCTGGCTAAAATTTGCAAAACAATGCATCAGGTCTCTCAAAACATGTGGGAAATGTTTTATGGTCTGATGAGACCAAGGTTGAACTTTCTGGCCACAATTCTAAAAGGTACATTTGGCGCAAAAACAACACTTTGCATCACCAAAAGAACACCATCTCCACGGTGAAGCATGGTGGTGGCAGTATCATTCTTTGGGGTTGCTTTTCTTCAGCTGGAACTGGGGCTTTAGTCAAGGTGGAGGGAATTATGAACAGTTCCAAATACCAGTCACTTTTGACCCCAAACCTTCAGGTGTCTGCTAGAAAGCTGAAGATGAACAGGAATTTCACCGTTCAACATGACAAATGACCCCAAGCATACATCCATATCAACAAAAGAATAACTTCACCAGAAGAAAATGAAAATTTTGGAATGGCCCAGCCAGAGCCCAGACCGAAATCCAATAGAAAATCTGTGGGGTGACTTGAAGAGGGTTGTGCACAAGAGATGCCCTCACAATCTGACAGATTTGGGGCACTTTTGCATGGAAGAGTGGGCAAATATTTGCCAAATCAAGATATGCCATGCTGATAGATCTTCTACCTAAGAAGACTGAATGCTGTAATTAAATCAAAAATTTCTTCAACAAAGTAGTAGTTTAAGGGTGTGCACACTTATGCTACCAGCTTATTGTACGTTTATTTTTTATATTTTTTCTCGTATCAGATTTGTTTGGTTTTCAATTGAATGGTACAAGTTATAGGTCACATTAAAGGTGGGAAAAGTTTTGAAATGGTTTATTTTGGTCTCATTTTTTATATTACAAAAATCTGGCATTTTAACAAGGATGTGTACACTTTTTATATCCACTGTACAATACCTCAGATCTTGTTTACTGCTCTTCAAGATGGTTGGACTGCAAATTCTCGAGCTCCTTTGGGATGCAAGTGTTATTCGTTGTGCCATTGTTGGTAATCTGTTCTCCTCCCCTTTTAATACCTGTAAGTAAATTTCTTTAACTACCATTGTTGGTAGTTTTTCTCCCTTTTCCTTTTATCTTTCTTAAAAAAAAAAAAAAAAAAAAAAAAAAGAAGTATTTTCTTGTCTCGTCTTTTTGGCAGGCACTTTTTTCTGGTATGGCTGACCAAACCTACTAGATTTAAAAAAAAATATACACCTCCTGTGGGCATAAGATCCCCAATTCTGATGCCGACAGTGAGAGCATTATACTGTCTAGGCGCAGCACAGCCAGATATTCTGTGTGTTATTTGTGCGACTTTTAATGTGGAAGCCATCAGTGATAGGAGGAACAAGCTTGTATTGAAGGGTCTCCTCCCTGCTTCAGTTTCATCCTCAGCTGCTTCTTCAGGGGGCTCAAACCCCCTCTCAGAAATTGAAGGAGCCCAGGAAGCACTGTAAGGATGCTTCTGCCTGAACTCCCCTCCACAGTCATCTACCTCAGAACCTCCTAAAAAAGTTAAAAAATGTTGTAATTGAAGCCTTCGGGTGCAAAATTGTCTACGGCTCTTTCTCCTTGGTTCTCCCTGGAGCTGGTGTCTCTGAGGTTGAGGTCCCCTTTCTTACAAAAAAATCCTAAAAAGTCCTCCAGACCAGATTCTCTCCACTTAGGTCCTTCCGTAGTCTTTTTGAAGTGGAGGTGGATAGGATAATGAGGAAATTCCTCAGAAAGCAGGTCCAGATGGGAGTTTTGCCAGCTCCATCTCCCACTGGATTTGTAAGTCGTCGACCTGCATTTATACCTGTAATTGCTCTTTCTCCAATCTGACCATCTGTTTCAGAGCTCATGGATCTGAAAGTTCTGGGAGTCGATATGTTGGATTAGAAAGTTATTCCAACATCGACTCCAACTAATTCCCTATCCCAATCTGCTCCGACTCTGCTGGAGCACGACTGTTCTCAGAGCCCAAGTACCAGCATGAGGTCTGAGGGATTAACTTTGATTCCAAAGTGTTCGGAGCTGTCGCTTCCTCTGATAGCCTTGGCACTTCATACCTTGGCTCCGATTCCTCCTTTGGAGCAGGGGAATGGGGGTGTTCAGGGGATTGTCTGTTCTGGGATCTTGGCTTCTGAAGGATTTTCCTTGACTTCTCCGGGTCCTTCTACCTTCAAGGTGGTGGAGACTGTCTTCTCTCGGCCAAGAGTAGTGTCGACTGTACTTCTTCGGATCCATACCTTACTCCTCCTCCTCTGCATCCTGTCTGAGCCTTCACATCCTACACTTCAGGAACAGCCAGCCCAGAAGAGCTTCCAAACATCTCCATTGAGGGAGCTTCCCATCACTTTTGATACCTCCCTGGAACATCCCACTGAGGAAGTCTCTCAGAAGAGGACGTGCAAGAGGAGGCACCTGGATTCCCCACAGGAATCCCTCACAGAAGACACCAGGTCCGAATGGAGAGAGAGGGTCAGCAAGCAAGCAAGAGTAGTATTGCTAAAACTGAATTCATCCTCATGTCTTGGTGAGTACCTTCATGAGGTGGAACCTATTTTTCACAAAATCTCACCAAAACGACACTGATATATAGAATGTATTTATATAGCATATATTATGGACAGAAGTACGTTAAAAATTTAAAAACCTGAATGCACAAGACCCAGGATAAAGAAAGTGCCCAGTCCTGGTAGGCACACTGGTGCCAGGACAGGAAAATATGACAGTGTGGAATCCTCAAAATACAGAAACATTCCTACAATGTGGCCAGGCCCAGGAGGGATGGGGGCGCCCCTGTTGTAGAAGGAAGTACTAGTCCACACAAATCACAAAAATGGATAGGCCAAAGAAGACCCATAAAGATGTTAAAATGGACTGTTGAGGATAAGAAAGAAATTATGTATTACTATTAAGGAAAAATACCCAGAATTATCAGGCACAAGATAGGAGGAGTCATTACTGGGCACATTGCAGGTGCTGCGAAGAGCACTTCTGTCTGACATCAAAGATTGAAACAATAATAATTTCTTGAACTCTAACTGTACTTTGACTTAGGAATGGGGTCTATTCCCACCATGGTATTAGAAACCCAAAAGATTTGGAGAAATAAAAAAAAAAAAAAAATAGACACCGACTTTGATGAGGGGGAAGAGTCCCCTAGATCTCCACCGGAAGATGTCTCGTTTGGAAACATCCTTGAGCTCCTCCTTCAGAAAGGTGGCTGGTCTTCCCAAACCCCTTCCCAGGTGGAATCTGTGTTTTTGGAAGCCTTTGGGTCTGCCCCATCTTCATCTTGGGTTACACCCCCTAACCCCTGTGGATGAGCTTATAGATCTTGTCTCCTGCAGGGCATGGAAAGAAGTGGACTCTGGAACTTATCCCAAAATGCACGAATAAAATATTAAGTGCCCCAGCAGATAGACAATACTGTAAAAATGGGATTCCCATAGATGACATGGTTGTTGAGGCAGCCACCAAAAAGCTTGTGGAACAGAGCTCCATTGTCCATCCCCCTAACAGAGTCTAGGGATTTGGACAGGTTTGGGAAGCGGGTTTGTGTGTCAGTGACTTTTGCACTGTGATTGCGGAACTACCTGGCACATTTCACCAGATTACAGAGGGACATAATAAAGGATCTCTCTAATTATGCCCCAGGGTCCATGTCTGTAGAGGAACAGAAATCCATTTTTCGCAAGGGGCCTCACCACAATCGATTACTGATGCATCCATGAGGTTGATCTCTCATGCCACAGAAGGTACCTCAAGGGAGGCCGGTACAGGTATAGCCATAAGGAGACATGCCTGGATGTGGTTGTGCGATTTTGCAGAACCCTTCAAGGCATTATTCATCAATGTTTCCTTTAATGGATCATCCTTGTTTGGGCTACAGTTAGAGACTTTCCCACAGTGAACAGGATAGAAAAACCTTGTCTGCCATTGGAATTCATATTTCTACACCACAGAGACCCACCCTTTTCAAGAAACCAGCATGGTGGTAAGAAAATGTGGTTCAAGAAGTCTCAAGGTCCTTTCCAGGATTCACAAGAAGATTTTTACCCTAGAGGCAGAGGGGGAAACAATTGTAGTGGTAGATGTTGCCCACACAGCATAGGGGGGGGGTCCACAGAATCAAGGATCTCAAAAGAGTTTTTCTCGGACAGGTCCTTCCAGCATTCCTGAAAAGTTGCCTGACTGTCCATCTTTGGAAGCAGTCAGAGGGCAATAATCCTTACACCAAGATGCCTGGCTAGCCATCACAAATGATCTTTGGGTGCAAAGGATCATATCTAGAGGGTATTTCATTCCCTTTTTACAAATTCCAATAAAACCAAAGAAAATTCTCCCCCATGTACCACCAAGTCAGAGGGAACTAGGAGTTCAAGAAATGGCAAAGTTGCTAGACAAGGGAGTCATCCAGGAAGTCCCACCAGTTGAAACAGGATCCAGAATTTACTCAAAGTTCTTTTTAGTGAAAAAAAGACAGGACACCTGAGACTACTTTTGGATACAAGTTATCTGAGCCAATTTGTAAAAAAATTCCAAATTCTGGTGGTCATGGCTCAGTCCATTCTCCTCCTCCTTCAGAAGGATGACTGGATGTGCTCAGTCTATCTTCAAGATGCGTGCGATTACATTAAGATGAACAGGCATTTTTAAAAAATATCTCTGCTTCAGAGCCCTGTCCTTTGGTCTCACCACGGCCCCCAGGGTGTTCACCAAATGCTTGGCAGTGGTAACAACTCACCTGAGACTGCTTGGATTCAGAGTGTTTCTCTATTTAGACAACTGGCTGCTTACCACAACAACCAGGCATCTACTAGTAAAAGCCAGAGATGATTTGTTTCGCTCGGCACTCTTGTTGGGAATCACCATCAACATGCACAAATCTCATTTTCAACAAGTTCAAGTAATGGGCTTCATAGGGGCTCACTTAGACACAGTCATTTGTCTATCTTGTCTGCCTCACAACAGAATTCTTACATTGAAGACACACATCAGGCAAGTTCTTTCCATTCCAGCACCCCTGACAAGATTGGTCCTTAGAGAATTAGGGCCAATGGCCGCTACTAAAACTTTGATTCCTGCTGCCAGCTTACACATGAGAATTTTTCAAAGGACTCTAGTGGCATAATGATTCTTTCATTGCTATCCCTTGAATCATCCCATAAAATTCTCTCGAGTGTGCAGAAATTCTCTTCTTTGGTGGGTCCATTCCGAGAAGATCGATCTAGGTTATCCATTTATCCTTTCTCCCCCCAGTGCCACATTGACCATGGATACCTTCCAGTTGGGTGGGGACATTACTTGGGATGGACTGTTCAAGGCACGTGGTCAATACATGAGACCAATCTGCATATCAGTGTCCTAGAGATGAGAGTGGTGCTTCTAGCTTTGCAGGCCTTTCAGAGCTTTCTCCGTCTATGGACTACATGTCAGTAGTCTGGTTCCATCAACAAATGGGGGGAACCAGACCCTTCTCCCTTTGTCGAGAAGCAGTAAGGGTGTGGCAATGGTAATCTCTTCCAACCGCTTTCTAGTACCAATGCACATAACAGGGAAGTTCAGCATTCTAACAGACAGATTCAGCAGGGCCATCCTCATGCCTTACAAGGGTTTTTCCAGTAATCGTACCAAACATGATCTTCCACAAGTGGAGGTCAGCCTTGCTGCTACCAATTTGCATCCACCTTCCACAATAAATGCAGCAGGTTCCCTTATCCCTCCTCACGGACAGTCCTCGAGAGATGCTCTAGTGCATGTTTGGCCCTCAGGTCTACTTTACGCTTACCCTCCCCTGTCTCTCATCCTCAAATTTCTTCTGAAAGAAAGTACTTCATTTTTAGAGCAGTGATCCTCGTTGCATCCTTCTGGCCTTGACAGGTATGGTTTCCCTTCCTTTGGTCTCACTTGCTACATCACCCTTGGACTCTGGATCCCAGGACAGGTTCACCCAGATATTGCAAGCCTCAAGTTGATTGCATGGTTTCTCCAATTGTGATGATGGCTAGACATTCCAATCTTTCCTCCCCAGTTCAAAAAATCTTAGTCTGTTCCCATAAAGCTTCTATTAGAAAAGTTTATAAGACTAAATTGAGTAGATTTGCTATTTGAGCTCATCAGAAATTATTGGATCCCTTCACTGCTCCAATTCCAGCAGTTCTAGACTTCTTGCTTCGATTTTCCAGGACAGAGCAAGTTTTTCCACTTTTAAAGTTCAATTGGCAGCCATATCAAACTACCATATTGGGAATAATTCTTCTCCTGTATCATCATCCAAATTATGTAAAGCATTCCTTAGGAGTACTTTCTTACTTAGACCTCCAATAAAGGGCCTCACTCCACCTTGGGACCTCACCATGGTTTTACAATCCTTAGTACACTCCCCTTTTGAACCATCAGCTAAAGCGGACCTCAAATTTACTTCTTGGAAAACTCTGTTTTTGGTAGCTATAACATCTGCAAGACATGTATCAGAACAACATGTACAGTCTTCCAAATGACCGCATTTGACTTTTCACAAAGATAGTATCAATCAGGTCATCAATTTGCCAGTTTTCTTCCCTAAATTTGAAAATAAAGGAGAACACATCCTTCATATTCTTGATGTACATAGAAATTGTGTTTTTACCTGGACAGAACCAAAGCATTCAGAAAATCTGAACAACTATTTGTTTCTTTTTCTAATATAAGAATGGGAAGACCAGTTTTTAAAATTTCCCTGGCTAAATGGATAACAGATTGTATTTCCTATATTTATTCCTTGAAAAGTATTGCCTTTGTCTAAACGACTGAAGGCACATTCAACCAAGTCATTGTCTACATTGGCAGCTTTTTTGGGCAAGAGCCTCTATTGACGATGTTTGCGCAGCTGCTACTTGGTCTAATACTCATACCTTTATTATGAATTACAAATTAGACATAATTTCCAGAAATAGAGCTGTCTTTGGTTCTGTGGTGCTCCAGAACATCCTTCCATGAAGGCCATCCAAGGTTACTATAGCTGCGACGTGGTGCCATTTGTTGAGGAACAAATTAAAATGACAACATAACATAAAGAAGTTATGTACTCATCATAACATTCCGTCTGTGTTGTCCATTTTCATTCTTCTTCAACTTCCCTCCCACCTTCCCCCTGTCCTTGATTCTGGGAAAGACCTAACGAGAGAATGGTTAGGAACCATAGTTCTTGTTTGAGCTCCTCATCATTCATCTGTCACATTCCTGTAATAGTATGATTATCTTAATATATTACCATAATGTATATAATAGCATCAAACTCAGTCTGAGGTATTATGGGTAAGGGAGGATCTTGAGATTTGGATCCTAGAATCTTTAGAAAGTGGCCGAACCAGATCCAGTAGCTGGATCTGAAGCCATTCGTTAACGAGGAAAGAAAATGGATAACACAGATGGAACATTATGGTGAGTGCATAACTTCTTTTTTGTCTGCAGTTTCTTGTGAGGAAAAATCTACTTTAAATAATTTAATTTCTTCTGTTGTTCAAATCACATCTCATTGTATACAGTGTGTGTGTGTGTGTGTGTGTATGTATGTATGATTCTGTTGATACTTCAGTGGCTATGGTCACTGGTACTGTTTTGATGTGGTTTGCATGGCTGTGTTCTCAGAACCTCCCTGGTGATAAAAATTATGTTTTAGATTCTCCTTTGGATAGAGATTTAGTTTTTTGGCCCATCTGCTTTAGAGGGGATCAAAAAGTATGATGTAAGATTTTTCACCCCTCCTTTTCCAAATTGTCCAATGGATTCTGCAGCTCCTCATTCAGTTTTTTATAAGGAACAAAATAAGCAGTCTCAACAAAATGCAGCTAAACAGATGTTTTAAGAAGTAATGGCAAGGGGTTCCAAGAAGAATGCTGGAAGCTCCAAAAGACAAGGAGAATCCAGTAAGTCAGAATGACTTTTTTAAAAGACTTTGTTTCACCCTTACACCCTGGCACCCCTTTAGTCTTCTTGAAAGTCTGAATCTCAGCATTTCTGTTTGGCAACAGATAATTTCCGATGGCAATGGGAGAAAATCCCTCCTTTCCAAGGGGTAATTCTTTGTCCTCCAGAACAGACTCTCTAGTTCCACCTCTCCATCACATTCCAAAGAAAGGGTGCTTGGAGGCCAGTTCCTTATCCTTCTTTCCTAAACCTTTTTTATGACAGTGCCCAGATTAAAAATTATGTCTCTTCATAACCTGTTATCTCCTCTTCCTCATTCAGGTTTCCTGGTGATACTAGATTTAAAAGATCATTAATCATCACATCCATATTCATCTAGATTTTGAGGCATTTCTTGTGGTTTTGTATGTTTGGATCACATTGTCAGTTCTCTGCCTTACCTATTGGACTATCAGCTGCACCCAAGAGTGCTCTAAGTGTCTAGCTCCAGTTATAGCGTATTGCAGGCTACAGGATATCCACATTTTTTATATTTAGATGACTAGCTTACCTTTGTAAATTCCTTTTCAAAGTGTCAGGAATGTCTTTTTTGGGAGAGAGATCTCTTACTCAAACTAGGATTCCAAGAGAGCATTCAAACGTTTTTCTTTATTCCTCCTCACAGAATTGTTTTTTTTTCTGGGATGTCAACTAGACAACACAGTTCAAAGAGCTTTTCTTCTCCATAAAGAAAAATAGATCTATATCTAAATCTGTTTTTAGGGCGTTCCAATCAGACTTTGGTCACTGCGAGGGAATACCTCAGGATTTTGAGTCTTGGCTTCTATGGTTCTCATGTTATCCCTGGCAAGACTGCACATGAGAAAGATACAGTAGTATCTGGATTCTTTTTGGTCCTATCAATAGCACCCTATATCCTTTCAAATCCCAGTGCTAGGGTTTGTCAGAAGAGAAATCACCTGGTGGTGACAAGAAAGATCACCAAATCCAGGTGGTCTCTTCTTCCTCCGTGTTCCAAATCTGTAGTCACCCCAGACGCCTCGGACTTTGCTTGGGGAGTAGTTTCAGTAGGAATAAAAGTAAAAGGTGTGTAGGACATCAAGGACAGACACAAGCACATACATGTAAAAGAGATACTTGCCCTGATCAAGGCATTCAACTCTCTGAATCATCTTTGGTCCCCAGGACCTCTTCAAGTTTTTACAGATGGTACCACAGTAATATTGTACATCAACAAGCAAAGGAGAACCAGGTTACACCCCATTTGCTGGCTAGCCATGTTAGCTTGGGATATAGCTTTACAGCACACTTTCACTGTACAGGCATCCTTCATACCATTAGTGCATCATTCTCTGGCAGACAAGATTTTTACCCGTCTGTAGGGAGTTTCTCAAGCAGACCTCTGTGCCTCATTTCTGAATAATCAGCTGGCAAGATTCTTCATCAGGACTCTATGCAAGAAGACCGATGCCTTTTCTTTTCCTTTGACAGGAATGTACCTGTATGCTTTTCCACCCTTTCCACTAATATCCAGGGTAGCTCTGAAGATTAATAAGAAATCCCCCAAGATCATTGTCATGACAACCATGGTTCTCTCTCCGTTTGGAAACAGCAAAGGAAAGTTACCAAAAGCTTCCTCACAGACTGGATCTGCTCACACAAGAGCAAGGGTGCTTGATAAACCTGACACCAATCAACTTCAGTTGACTTGTTGATTGATAGGGTCTTAATTCCTATTAGGCACCTCTTTTACTGAGGATATGCAGCTGGTGCTATTGGAGGCAAGATAACCTGCTACTAAAAAAATGATATATTACCAAATGGAAAATATGGCTGTCTATTGAAATTAGTGCTGATAAGCCGGAAAAAAAGACCAAAAACACAAGAGAATAGTGAGGCTTGAAAATCAGTCTTCTCCTTAAAACTTCTTTGCACCACTCCCCCATGTAGTGGGAAGTCCCTTATACCCCTGAATCCAAACTTCAAGATTGCCAAACTTCAAAGAAAAGGGAATATTACAGGATATGCTAAATGCATCAGCAACCTTATACTCATTTGTAATCAATGTAACTGTGTGCCTTTGAGATGTTTAATTTGTAATTATTTTAATCAATATGGCACATTGTATTTTGTGACGTGCATGTCTTGTGTTTTTCTAATTTATTTTTACTTTTATTATTTGCAATTATGTTACTGGCGCTTTTCTCCCTGGGCCTCCGCTGAAAATGGGCTGTCACCTATTCGGACTATCCTGGTAAACAAATATTAAAGAGAGAAAATATGGCCCCTCAGACTCAATATATGTGAGTCTGATCTTTCAGCCATTCAGTCTCTGTGTTTTGGGACTCATTCTACGCAGTCCCAACATTTGAAATGGTTACTGGAAATGGTTTTCTAGTTGGTGCAATGGTGCCAACAACAAAACAGTCATCCATTCAGGGCTGGTTGTTCTTTGGTTTTACAGTATTTGTGTGAGCTACTATTCTATGGTCTTTCTTACTCCTCTGTCAAGATCTTAATTTTGTATTAGAGCAGGTAACACTTGCTCCATTTGAACCAGATAATCTGGCTGACTTGTGGTTCTTAACATAGAAAACACTTCTATTGATCGCTTTGTCCTCTGCAAGAAGTTTAAGTTGCAAGCTGATGTGGTGAGTCAACGCTACTTCATTTTCCTCAGGGACAGGGTTTCTTTATGAACTAATCTTTTTACTTGTCTACCCCATGACCCAAGTGAACTCCACTCCATCCAGCTGCTTCACTCTACTTGTACTGAGTATGTAGTATGTCTGCAGGAGCAGCCTTAGGTCAACTGGTGCCCTAGGCAAAAGGGCTGTAGGCCACCCCCCAGCACACCATCGGGGGCCCCCATCCTGGTCTACCTACACCAAATAAATACTGGAAAAGCACCCTTGCTAGAGCAGTGCCCTAGGCAGCCGCCTAGTTGGCCTATGCCTAAGGCCGGCTATGTATGTCTGACAACTGCTGCTGCAAAAGTTAAAATAACCACACTACCAAGGTGAAGCTAAATTAACACATTAGCATTTTTACCATAGCAGTGTAAAATTTCCCTGGAAAGGCAATAAAAATGCTTAATAAAATGAAATGCTGTGACTCGCATCAGGTATTTAGAGTTAAAAGACCTTGTCTTTGAATCCATAAACATTCTAACTCACTGATTGCCTTTGGTGGTAAACCATCATCTGGGTGGGGGGGGGGGGGGGAGAGTAACTGCAGTCCATTGAGGTGCCTGATTGGTCCTCCCCTCGTCTCAGTTTTTCTCCAACTACTTTTGCCTTTTTGACTCCAAATTCAAAATCACTTCTCTCCTCCATGACCCAAGTGAACTCTTCTCTATTCAGTTGCTTCACTCTACAGTAAGCACATTGCATTTTTTAATTTTGTAAAAGAAATGTTCTATTATTTCATTCTGGTTCAGCCTTGTTCTTCTTTCGGCTTTTCCCAGTTAGGAGTCGCCACAGCGGAACTCTGATCCGCTAATGACTGGCAGTAGATTTTTACGGTGCCAGCTCGATGCCCAACCTTCAACGAAGGCACGCCCTACGCATGTCTTTCAAACACCACTCGACCACAGTCGAGACATGCAGACTTCACACAGAAGGCGCTCCAGCCATTCAGCATTGTACTAGAAATAAATTGCAAATGAGCTTTTACTGTGTTACAAATGGGCTAATGTGTTGTCATTGTTTTTCTGCTGTTAATGTCTAGCAAATGTATTAACTGGCTTTTTGCTGTAGAATTCTGGAAAAAAAATTTCCTTTATGAACTGCAGAGCTACAGCACGTTATCTATCTGGCTAAATATTATTTTTCTTCTGCTGCTACTCTCTAGCATATATGTTTGCATGTTTGCTACTGAAGGTTTCAACTGTTGTACCTGATTTTATGTTTTATGAACAGCACAATTAATGGTTAGTGTAGTCAGTTGTTAGTAATATGAGAACGTTCCGTTTGTGAAAGGAGTTGGGTCGTTGTCTCCTTTTTCATATATGTTAACATATATGTTAATATATATGTTAAAACTCAAGCTGCTTATTCTAAAGTGCTTAAATGTCATATTTACCAACTGTATGTTGTGTAGCAGAGAGTGGGAACTAACTGGAGATGGGCATTCTACCAGTCCTAAAATATGTTACCCTCCATCGTAGTAACCCAAACGTGCATACCAACACACATTTTTGTTGGCTACTTTATCACCTGTCCTAAGCCTCCGCTGTTGTAGTAATCCCAAACTTTTACACCTAGACATATGTCCTCTTAGCATCCTTATTTTCCTGTTTAAAGGATGTAAAGCAGAAATGCACAACTGTGAAATAGTGCACTACTTATATTGGCCAAACACTACTTGATGCAGCAGAATCGAGACAGCTGGTACTTTATCTACCCAGTTCAACCATCAAACAGTCCTATTTTTTTTTCTCTCTCTCTCTGTCCCAGTGTATTGAGCACATATTATGTTTGACAACTGCTGCTGCAAAAGTTAACATAATCACTCTACTAAAGGAACTTCTGCAGCTGAATTGCACCTTCAGTTGCATAAGTACAAAAGATGCAATACTTTCAGTTAAAATCTATGTAAGGCAGTTTTCAAGAATCAAACTAAACAATTGTTTTCCCTTACTTCTGCATCCGTGTATTCTGTACTGTAGTGCTGAATCTGCTGGAGAGACACCCCCACCCTTAACACTACTGAAGATGAAGCTAAATTAACACATTAGCATTTTTACCCAATCAGTGTAAAATTTCCCTGGAAAGGCAATAAAAGCCCATAACAATGAAATTGAATGATTTGAATCACATCAAGTATTTAGCATTCAAAGACCTTGTGTTTTTATTCATAAACATTACAAAGACATGCATCTGGAGCATTTTCCCCCGGGTCTCTGCTGAAAATAGGCTCCATCCTAGTCAGACTCTCCCAGTCAACAAATGTTAAATGAATAAAAATTCTACCTCAGTGATTGTATTTGGTGGTAAACCATCGGGGGGGGGGGGGTGTAACTGCAGTCTATTGAAGTACCTGATTGGTCCTCTCCTTATCTCAGTTGATGTCCTTCCATTTCACTGTTGCAGTATTCATTACATTAGGGATCCCCTGACGTCTGACCAGTGTACCAAAGCCTTTAGATTGCTTTAAGGTACGCCGTATGTCACACCTATGCTCCTTGCATAGTGTAGGGCATAATTTATTTTATTTTTTATTTATTTAACATTTGTTGACCGGGAATGTCCAACTAGGTTCCACAGAGCCTGTTTTCAGTGGAGGCCCGGGGAGAAATGGTGACATCTGGATGTATCTTCCTCAGAACTTATTTGCTGCCCGTCCAAATGTCATCACTTGATCATTAGTCTGAATGCCCATTTCATTGCTGGTTCACCAAGCCGTTACAGATAAGTGTCCCATTGGGGTTCTTTTTTTACTTATCCTTTTTTATTGTTGCCTGTGGGGTTTCATGTCATCCAAGAAGGGTAAATGCCAGTGTGGGAGACAGATTCCCCATAAAGACCCCCCACAGTCAATACCTGTTTTGCTTAGTTGCCTCTCACAATTGTACGTCCTATTTCATCTGTCAGGCTTTTCTACCTAAAACCTTTTATAATAGACTATCTTCTTTGGTGCTATATTTTGGAAGTCAGTGTCTTAAGCTTCTTGCATAAGACACAATGGAGTGTACTTCCTACTCCAAGGGACAGTTGTCAGTGAAGAAGGCCAAGAAGCATAGACTGGAATCTTCTGCTGTTCAGTCTCTGCTAGACGTCTCTCCCAAGGAGAGTGAATGCCTGGAGGTTCACCCGGCTTTGTCTTTAGATTCCTGTGCCGCAGCCGGGTTTGAGGCTGGTGGGTATTGGACTTTAAGCATGTCCAAGGAGGCTTTGCAGACTTCCATTTCAGATGCTCAGAATGAACCACTGCTTATTATTTCTGAGGGGCATAAAGGTGTTCCTCGGGTATTAGTCAGAGAAGTCCCTTCTACCATCAGTGAATGCAGTCCTGGGTCTGAGTCTTCCAAATCTTGTAAGGCAGACGTCCCACTGAAGAAAAATCAAAAGACTAAACATATTTCTCCTGCTCCTAAGGATCTACAGAGTGAATGTCAGGCCTTGATGGGATTGAAACCTACTCAGGGAGTTTCAGTTCCAGCCCCCCCCTCCCCCTTGATCCTATATTACCCAAAAAAGACCCAGCAGGCAACAAGATTCCTCTGTGGAGGAGCTGGATTTGGATGAAGAATTCCTTGTTTACTCTTCTCAGATTCCTTCTCCTTTGGACTATGAATCAGAGGAAGAGGAATCTACCAGTATTGATACTCCCTTTGAAGAGATTTCTTTCAGGGACACACTCTTCAGGATGGTGGAGTCCTTTAAATGGCATTGTCCTCAGGTCTGTGAGGTACATAAAATATACTATGAGTTGCTGCAGATGGATTCTCCTAAACCTTCTGCTGTTCCTCCTGTTTTGGCTGCCTTGTTGGATGCATTTTCCAATGCTTCTAAGACTCCAGACTCTCAGCCCCTTGCTCCCAAGAAACCTAATAGATTCTATAGGGTGCCTGAGAACTATATATTTTTGTACAAGTGTCCATCTGCTGATGCATCGGTGATGTCTGCAGCCTCTGATAAGCCCTCTCAGTTGCTTCCTTTCCCCAAGTTAATGCCCTTTGATAAAGATAGTAGGACCATGGAAAGGCTAGGC
The DNA here is from genome assembly GCF_019279795.1 of Protopterus annectens. Taxonomy (NCBI): domain Eukaryota; kingdom Metazoa; phylum Chordata; order Ceratodontiformes; family Protopteridae; genus Protopterus; species Protopterus annectens. The sequence continues at coordinate 1,412,406,075 of NC_056741.1, forward strand.
AAGAAGCTTTGCACCTCTGCTACATTGACTTTTAGGGCTGTTAATTATCAGACCAATGTGTCCAGGCACTTGTTGGCTCTTCTGTCCCAGGCTTGTCAGGTTATATCTGATCTTCCAGACTCTGAGGGTAAAACTTCTGCTCTCTCCCTGTTAGGGACTTACTCTCAGGTGGCTTTTCATTCCATAAAGTGTAGTTATGTTGCAGCAGATACTTCTTCTAGGGCTGCTGGTTTTGGGTGAGTGATGAGGAGGTATTCTTGGCTTCAGTGTTAACCTTTGCCTGATAATATTAAGGATAAATTGAAGGATGCCCCTCTTGATAGTAAACACTTGTTTGGTGAAGCTGCTGCTGATACATTTAAGTCCCTTTTGAATAAGGGCAAGGCTTTAGAGGAACTTAAACGTGTTTGTTTTTCCTGTGCCTAAGTTTCAGAGAAACTGCCCTAATAAGCCAACTTTTGTTCGTAGGCAGTCTCACTCTCCTCTTAAGGGCAAAAAGGGTGGCAAGCGGGCTCCTGCTGCTAAGGCTACTCAGACTTCAATGCTTCAGAAGTCTCCTTTTCCAGATAAACCATGTGCTGTCTGACTATTATCCTTCCCAGCCACCTTCCTCTTTCTTGTCTGTCTCTCTCACTTCCTGTTTGGCTACAGATTACTTAGGATTCCTTGGTTCTGAAATTATTTACTAGGGGTATTCTATGGTTTGGAAGTCTCTTCCCCTTTTATGGATATTCCTCATCCCCTTCTGGAACAACTCTCATTTCCAGAGGTGCTTCAGGACGTTTTGACTCGGAGTACTATTCAAGAAGTGCCTGTGTCCCAGAGGGGTTTTTACTCCAGGATGTTTATAGTACCCAGAAAAGAGGGTACTTGAAGACCAGTTCTAGACCTCTCTCATCTGAACAACCTTCTGAAGGTGCCCTCTTCTTGAATGTTGTCCCTTCAGACTTTGTCCTCTCTTTTGCTTTTTCAGGCTTATATGGTGTACCTGGATCTCAAAGATGCATATATCTGTATCCTGATCCACCCCCTTTTCAGGAAGTTTTTACATTTTTCTGTTGCTTCCTGGCATTTTCAGTTCTGTGCATTGCCCTTTGACCTTTCTACTGCTCCAAGGGTATTCACCAGATGCTTCGCTCCTGTGATTGCTTTTTGCAGGATTCAGGGGATCCGTGTAATTCCTTATTTGGATAACCTCCTGTTTAAGGCATCCACTCCAGAGATCCTGTTGCAAAGTCTTCATTTTTGCCATTTCCCTTCTGCAAACCGTGAGGTTCACATTAAATTTCAAAAAAGTGTTTTCTGATGACTTCTCAGGACCTTGTTTTTCTGGGGTGCGGCATTTAGACATTGCCTATGCTGGCATCCCTGCCTCCTCCCAAGGCATTGACACTCATTTCCTTCTTTCTAACTCTTCTTCCTCTGGCCTCTGTTATAGCCACGGAGTTTTTGAGAGCTCTGGGATTCATGTCATCCACCATACCTATGCTTCCTCTGGACAAACTCCACATGAGAAAGTGTCATTGGTTTCTGAAGTCATTTTGTCTTCCTTTTGCCCTTACTTCTGCCAGAAAGATGTCTGAGCTTCAAGTCCTTATGGCTTGTCCTCATTTTTTGGTGTTTCATAAGGACAGGGTGTCCTTCTGTAGTAATCCTTCTTTCATGTCCAAGGTGGTGAATGAGTTGTCCCTTAATCAGTCTATTCATTTGCCCACTTTTTCCCTTCTCCGCAGTCTGCCAGTGAGAAGGTGCTGCACACGTTGGATGTGCATAGACAACAGATTTTGTTTGGATAAGATTAAAACTATTAGGAAATCTGATCAGCTCTTTGTCTCCTTTCATCCCAGGTCCTTGGGATTAGCTGTATCCAAGCAAACCATTTCTTCTTGGATCTCAAAACCTATTTCTTTTTGTTATTCCTTTCATGGTAATAGCCTTCCTTATTCTATTAACTCATTCCTTCCGGTACAGCTCTTTTGAGTGTGTGCCTTTAACTCTCAGTGGGCGTGGCATAAGCCTTTAAAAAATGAAGTTATCACCTTACAGTTCTAGAAAATCCTCATTGAGATTGAGAGAGGTGAAATATCAATACAGTTGTGTTTGCCATCACATATGCTTCAAGAGAAAATATGCTGGTACCTTGTATGTAACATGGTTTTGGAATTATTAATGCAAATATGAACAATCAATGTTTGACGCCTAGAGGAGCAGTAGGAGGTAACTGCTGAAGACGCCTGGAGGTGCACTCTGCTGTAATGAGGCTTTTTCTGCTAGGGCTGTGGCTTTTTCTGGGGCTTTTTTTCAGGAGGTTTAGATAGTAACTCTATTCTTGAGGCAGCTACTGGACTTCTGTGCATACATTTGCCAAGTGCTACAAGTTGGATGGAATCTCCAGAGCTAGACCTGGTTTTGCTAGTCATCCTTCGTGGCTTCCTAGAGGGCTCTGCTGATTCTTCCTCCTCCCAGTTTTCTTCCTGAGCTTTGGCACTCTTCTCTACTGTAATGAATACTGCAACACTGAAATGGAAGGACATAGTACAGTTGTTTAAAATCTTACTATAATGGTAGATGTCCTCTTCATTGTTGCAGTATTCACTCCCTCCCTCCACCTCCTTGTCCGTTTCTCTTCTGGATGTACTGATTACCTTTTCTTTTCCTTGGTCTAGCATTTGCACCGGGGCTCTCAGTTCTGAGGATGGTATATCCAGGCATCATCTTTATGTCCTTCGCTATGCAAGGAGCATACATGTGATGTACAGCATACCTTAAAGCAACCTACTGGCTTTGGTATACTGGCCAGATGTCAGGCTGCCTTTGACAGGGGATCCCTAATGTAATGAATATTGCAACAGTGAAGAGAAGGACATCTACTGTTATGGTAAGATTTTACACAACTGTTCTTTTTTCAGCTAGTCTAGCCTCATTTTAAGCCCGAGTCACTACAGTGTACTGCCTGTTGCAGTTAACACACACCTAAGCAGTCTAGCAATGTGTCTTATTATCTTTAAAATTATCAAGACTTTCTATTACCTCCTGTCTTGCGGCAGCTTAACCTATTGTTTTCCTGGTACTTACTCCACTGGCAAATGGCACTGAAATTGAAGTAGTCTACCATAACTAAACTATTAGGAGTCACAGTAGATGATAATCTTAACATCTGATGTTGTTAATCATCTTTCCACTCATCACTGATGGGTTCCTGTTCCGAGCCCTCAGAACTGAATCTGCCTTTTTACCAAACTTGTGCCAGCCAAATAAAACTCTCGTAGGGTGATGAATGAAAGAAGATGAACAACACAGATGGAATGTTATGGTAAGACATAATTTCTTTTTTTGATGTCTACATCCAAAGCAGCATCCAGAAAACCCATCAAAAACTAGGCATCTTTTTATAGAAACAAACATTGTCTTAGCACACAAAAATTACTCTAGCCAAAACTTAACTTCTGCTCTCCCTACTGTATGGAGCACCAGTTCTAACCGGTTTACAATCCTCCATAAAAAACAAACTTGAAAGCTGCTACAACAAAATTGTCAAGTTTGCTACTAATTCTCTGAGCACACAAACAACAATTACTCTAGCCAAAACTTAACTTCTGCCTTCTGTATGGAGCACCAGTTCTAACCGGTTTACAATCCTCCATAAAAAAACAAACTTGAAAGCTGATACAACATACTAATTCATTGTCCTTTACCCATCACTGTAAAGCTCTGCATACCATTAGCTGGCTGGAACTCCCCCTCTGTCTCTCCTACATTCAGCTTATAACAATACATAAAATCATAAACCATTTATACTGAAGATGATTAACTCTTTTTAATGTCATGTACTAATTTTTTGTTTTAAATGTTTTTGTTCTGTATACTTTAATATGCAGTATAGAATGTCTTTGAACTTGGAGCTTTTCTCCGCGGGCCTCCACTGAAAATGGACATGTATCCAGTTGGACTAGCCCGGTTAACAAATGTAAAATAAAAATAAATAAATAAAAATTAGCCTGCCCAGCTTTTACCTCTTTAATTGACATCTATGTCCCTAAAAGAACTCTTAGATCAGAAGACAACCACTTCCCACCATAAATAAAACAAATAAATCCCTTGGACAAAGCCTATACTCATACTCAGCAGCAAAAAAATGGAACTCCTTGCCTCTAACCACCAGAAATATTTCTAATCTACCCACCTTTAAATGCTCCATAAAAGAATACTATACAAAATCATGGACCTGCACCTGTGCCAATCCTGTCCGAACTTACTCACTGTACCTCTGCCACCCCCTTTCAACTTCACAATCCTACTCCACTCCTTTCTTATGTTTTTCACACTAACTTATCCACTTAATCTCTGCAGACCTTTCCTCTCTACTCACCTAAGCTAACATTCTTCTTATAATCACCTTCTTCATTCTGTAACCATAATATGAAATCCATCTCTCATACTAAGACATCTGTTTCCCCTCACTGTCTCTAATCCTAAAATCTCTTGCATTTCTGTAAAATATCTTATTATAATTGTCTCAGGTCTCTCTTATCACATATTACTCTATGTAACAAATTGTATGACTATTGAGGTTTTTACTTACATATTTTCTCCAGTTGATGCTGTTGTTTTTCATTGCACTTTATTATGAAACATGCGTTCAATGTTCTCATTGTATTTTTTCACTCTTATGATTTGTAGTGAAACATGATACTTTGAGTTAAAATATCTGTACTTGATGTTTTTTAGTGTAACATTATACTTTGTAATTTAAAACGTCTGTACTTGATTTTTGAAAGATTGTGGAGCTTTTCTCCCCTGGCCTCTGCTGAAAATGGACACTTTCTGGCCCAGTCTGACTTTCCTGGTAAACAAATGTCAAATAAATGAATGAAGTATCTGAGCTTACTTTAAGCCAAACTTTCCATCTCCCGGTTTTCTTTTCTGAACACAAAAATGAGGGAGAAAAAGGGTACTGCATTTCTTGGATGTCCACAGATAACTTGGATATTATCTTTCCAGAACTAAGTCTTTCTGGTCTTCAGATCAATCCTTTGTTTCTTGTGAAGGTAAGAAGAGAGACAGACAGTCTTTGTCAAAGCAGACCATTTTCAAGTGTTTATCTATGGCTATTAACCTTTTGTTATACTCCCCATAACATAACTATTCCAGGCAGGGTCAATGCCCACTCTACCAAGGCCTTAGCTTCATCTGTGGCTCTCTTGGAAAGGGTTAGAGTCTAGAAGTTTTTTAGCAGCAGCAACTTGATCCTCTGTACGTACTTTGACAAAGCTGGATTCTTTCTGTAGGTCTAGATCAGGCTTTACAACGACCAGTCTCCAGAGTCTCCTGAACTTTCCCCGTTCCACCTCCCAAATGTAAGTCAGTGTAATCTACCCATATAGGTAGGGCTTCTACAGCAGTGATCAGTGTGATGAAAGTAGTACAGTAGTGTATGTAAACTTACCATAATAGTAGATGTTTGAATTGCTACAGCTGCAGTGGCCACCACCATTGTTTTTAGTATGTTTATACCAAGTTGTGGTAATTAATTTTTTTGTTCATCCTAGCTTTGCCACTTAAGGGCCCAGCCTCCTTCTTTCTGCTGTCAGGAAATCTGTAAAGGGCTTAGTGCTGAAACTTTCCATTTAGTCAGCCTTCTCCCTCTTGTTGACCCTCCGTGAAGAGTGGTGCCATACTGTTCCCCCAGTGGTAGATCTACTAACCCAGGTAAAGGGGTCTGTTATTCATTCACACCTGAACATGCCCAAACGGCATGGAGGATCAGATTTTAACTTCAAACAATGCAAACTAGTCTACTGAAGCACTTTCTACCTTGAGAAAGGCAAGAGAACCATCTACTGGAAGCCAGGCCAAAGGCATGACACTGCTCCATGCTGGCAAGAATCAGAGCCATTTTTTTTCTAGTATTAAGATTTATGCTTCTGCCTTCCTTGCCCCACCCCGAATCAATTCTCAACCCCAGCTGAAACAATTCCTAAAAGGGCTTATACACTTAAGACCACTAGGAAACCATTTTTCTTCGTGGGACCTGAACTGTATTTTGGAATAACTTGCCCTCCCCCCTTTAGAGCCAGCAGCTTAGGCATGTTTGAAGATGTTTACCTGGAAGATCACCCTATTGATAGCACTTGAAAAAAATATATATGAAGCAGATCACCAAAGGAACACTGCAGCACTAAATCCAGAAAATTTACTGAAAAAAGTTAAGCGCTTTTGTCAAAATCACAAGACTTCATCAGAACAAGAGCATACAAAAAATGTCATATTTAAATACCCTAACAGCCATTGGTTGACAAAGCAAACATTTCCTGTAAAATAATTAAGCAGTTTAAAAAGACAGCAACACATAATCACGGTAACTGCCCACTACAACACACCAATTGCCACCTACCAACCACATAGACATTAATATATTATGTGTTGAAGTATGGTTTAAAATGCAGATCTTGAATAAAATCACATGAAAAAGTTGATTTTAGTTTTAATACAGAACTAATGGATAACTTGTCATTGAGCCCAGGTGGTTGACATACATTTAATTTGATCTGCCACTTGAGCTCTAAATATTCAAGGAAGTCATTGTTGGGCCCCCCTCATGAACCCAGGTCTACTTGTTGAAGTACAAAAAATTTAAAATGATGTGTCCGGGTGTACCTTTATATGCTTAAATAAATCATTGGTTTCTTTATTTTTAGTATATCATAGTTGTGTTGATATATTAGTTGTCTGAGAGCTCTGATTGTCTTACCCACATAGTACCCCTCACATAACATACAGGTTGCAATATATACCACTCCCTTGGTGTAATAGTAACACTTCCTATTATTAGTAATTCTACCATAATTCCTGACTCTAATGGAATCAGTGTCCAATATATAGGAGCATTGTCCACACCTCCCACATTTAAAAGTTCCACCTAGGCCTGCCTTTAACTTTTTCCTCTCCACCAGGCCTTTCAAGGAGGTGCCCTTTTTGTAAACCACAAGAGGTTTTATTCCCCCAACCTTTTGTTGTGATCTTCTCATCCAAACAAAAAATGGTCCAGAAATCATAAATGATGCTTCTAATGTTAAAAAAAAAATCCCTAGTTAAGGGCAGGACACATGCCCTGGTGAAACTGTCAGTTTTGACCAAACCAGAGGTTCTATTCATACCTTCAGGTTTCTCCAAGAGTGTAGAATAAATACCCCCAGCTCTTTTTAATTTGACTTCTTCAACTATGTCATTGACAAAGTTAAAGGGGTAACCTCTTTTCTGCAACATCCCCATTAGGACATCACATTCTTTAACAAAATTGTCCTGGTCAGACACCATTCTGGCGAATCTCACATACTGACCCCATGACAAGGGATTTTTTCTGATGCAGAGGGTGGCAACTCTCAAAATGCAACAAAGAGAATAGGTAGGTTTTCTATAAAGGTGCGAAGTGAACCTACCCTTAAAGTGATCTTTCTTAATAGTAACATCCAGATAATTCAAGGTGACAAGGTCCTTGGTCATGGTAAATTTCAAAAAGTTAGTAGTGTTGTTGATGTAAATGAATAACCTATTCAAGTAATCTTCGCTCCCATGCCAAAATAAGACCATATCATCCAGGTACCGTCCATATAGTACCCACATGTCCTTGAATTCAGAGTTCACTACGTAGAGGTCTTCCCACTGTGCTAATGCAATGTTAGCAAATAACGGTGCACAACATGCGCCCATTGCCACCCCCTGTACCTGCTTGAATAAATGCCCCTCAAAAGTGATAAAATTGTTGTCCAGAACCATTTCCATACAGGACCTGATAGTAAGGGTAGTGTCATGGTTCAATGTACTGTTTAAGCATAAATAGTCATAGAGAACCATTCTAGTCCAACATCATGGGGTATTACTGAGAAGAGGTCACAGATGTCAGTGGTGACCAAGATCAAGTCCTCGTGGTACATACTGTTCTTAACTTTGGACAGAAAGTCCCAGGAGTCCTTGATCACCAGGTCTCTGTTATCGAGGGTGTGCTTAACAGTGTTGTCCATATATTTAGCCAAACTGAAGGTTTTAGAAGCTTTTGCATCGACAATCTGTCATAAGGGGGGTCAGAGATACACTCTTATGTATTTTAGGGATTCCAAAAATGGTAGGAATCCTAGGATCTTAGTTTCCAAAAATCTAGATGTTTCTACAGTAATTTGCTCATTAAGTAAAAGTTCAAAGTCTAAATATATACGCCTGTAGGATATATTCAACTCATTTTTGGAAACCTCTGTGTATGTGTCACTGTACAGTAAGTCAGTCATTTTACTATTATAATCACACACATCCATGATAACAATTCCTCCCCCCTTATCCGGTTTCATAATCCTGATTTCATCATTCTCTAAAATATCACGGAGCAATGTAATTTCTTGCCTAGTTAAATTATTGGCCCCATTATTATCAAGAAGGTTTTTGTTATTATTTTTGGCAATCACTTTTCTGAATTAATTTTCACAAAGGGCCTCATACATTTGTACTGTCGGGTGCATAGGGGGAATGAAAGCACTTGGTCTATTTAATCGGCCTAGATTCGCCTGCAACATGCATTGTCCAGCCCCCCTCCTGTGAAAAAGAGAGTTCCAAATTCAACTTCCTAGTGAATAATTTAAACTCCAAAATAGTATTGATAATGTCATTACCAGTTGTTGGCACAAAGTTGAGCCCTTTTGAGAACAGTTCTGCCCAGTCAGTACTCACAGTTGTCCTACTATAATTGTAAATGCTGAAATCATGCTCAAGATCCTTCACAATGGTACATTCATACATCCCAACCCTTTCATTGATATCATTCATCACCTCCAATACTGTTGTTGTCTCCCCCTCCTCCATTGATTCTGATAATTCACTTGTCCATACCCTCCGTTCCCTTGTCTCCCCCCTTGTGATTCATCAATCGCTGGGATCTCCTCAGAGGCGGTGGTTCTAAAGGGGCATTGTCATCCACTGAATCTACCACACCATCTTCATTAATTACATTTACCTCTCCACATCTTTCAGCCCACCTAGCTTGTTGGCCCAGGGGTGGGTCGGGTATGCCCTCCCCTCATCATAATCAGTTTTATCCCTGAACAGTTTTCTTTCTTTCCTTTTTTTGCAATTGCACCAAGTCATTATCAACACTTTAAAATAAATTATTAAATTCAACCTACCTACGTTCAAATAATAAATCACGCTTAATTTCATTATCAATTTTGTTAATGTCCTTTAAAATAGCAGCCATTTTCTTATTGTTATCAGTAATAAAAATGTTTAACAATTCACAACCTTGCTTGTTGAAAAAGTTCTTTAAGTCCCGGTGTAACTGGGAGTTCTTAATAAGCCCAGTCAGATATTTCCATGTCCGAAGGCCCTTGGGAATCTGCACTCTCCTTACACACTTGTGCAGATATTCATTTTCCAATTGCAAATGTTTGTACCTGAATAAAGCTTCCTTAAAACCCCAAAATTGTTGCTCGAGACTGCTGTGTTGGTTGGTAGCGTTCATATTCTGTCCATCAAAGATAATTCCGTTCCTGAGCCATTGCTCAACCGAAACTGATGGCATGTTGTCATTACGTGCATCTAGCATGTTGCTAGATGCTAGTCCACTCCCATTCACATTACTGCTGCCTGTCAGACCTCATTCATAAGAGTGATTGTTAGAATTAATGCTGTTGATAGCACTTGCCTCAGCTAGGCAGGTCATAGAACTGAAAGCTCTGATGTGCAAAGAACCCTTCATTGTTTTCACAGAGATAGTTACTCTCAGAACTAAGCCTATTTCATGCCCAAGGTAGTATCAGAACTCTCCTTGAATCAAGCTTGTTCACCTGCCATTGTTTTTTCCTAACCAAGAAATAAAGCTGAACCAATCCTACTTTCCCTAGATGTGCACCAACAGATCAGGTATTACCTTAACAGAGCAAAGTTCCCAAGTAGAGTAGAACCACTTTCATTGGCCTTTGTAGAGGGAAAGAAGGGTAAACGTATCTCCAAAGAGACTATTTCAAGATGTATAGCCAGTTGTATTACCTTCTGCTGTGCTCATCATGGAAAACCGTTTCCAGCTTCTGTCAGAGCACAGTATATGAGACACACAGGGCTGACACTCCTGCCTCACAGAAAGAGGTTCCTACTCAGGCTATCTTGGAGGTTGCCACATGGTCCTCTAGCCATACCTTTCCGAGCATTACCATTTAGTGACTGCATCCAGGGCTAGAGCAGGTTTTGCCACCACTATCCTGCAGACCATTGTCTCCCAGGGCCACCAGACAGCCAACCTCCCAACCTGTGGTACTGCAATATTGACAGTGAAGAACATAGTATGGTTGTGTTAAACTTACCATAATTGTTGATGTTTGAGTAGATCATTGTTGCAGTACCAGCTCCCACTCACTTACCCGTCTATCTGCAGGAACCCCGTGGCTGTCAGTGTAGATGGGTACCCTTAATATAGCATAATTTCCTCCCTCCCACACTTCTAGTCCATTATTTAAGGGTGTTATTGTCCTCAGCATCAGACTGACTATCCTAACCTAGAAAAACCTGAAGAAGGCACCGATGGGCACCTGTCTTGTGCACTGACATCCAGACATTGGTTCTTGGACATCCTTCGGCTGTGGATAATTTAAAGACTCCCAGAATCTGACCAGTCTCGGGCTTCTGCATGGCAGGATGGTCCAAGGATCAGGACTGCAACATTGATCTACTCGAACGTCTACAATTATGGTAAGTGTGACACTGGTGTATTTTCTCTAAATTTGATAAGTGATGGAGTTTCTATTACAGGAAACCACCTTTAAATGTCCTTGCACATGTAACATTATTTTTTTTCCTGCAGGATGTTGAAGAGCGGTATCACTATCTTTGCTTCAAGCTGGCTGGATCAGCTGAACTAAATGAATATATAGGTAAGTAACTTAGCAGCTAGCTAATGCGATACATTTCTGCAGCAATATTTTTACCTTCTGAAAACAACCCATGTGCAGACGTAAAGTATGTATTATCACTGCAGGTAGGTATGTTTAAGATGTGATTTTTATTTTTAAAACATTGTTGACAGAGGTAAGATTTTTATTTATAAAACATTATGCCATTTGGTGTTACCTGTTTATTGATGAAATACATTTCTGTTCTTGGCAATACTATTATACTTCCATAGACCTGTCCAAATATTTCTGAAGGTATTATGAGCAGTAAAAGGGTGGGTGGCTGTCCTGCTTCCATACTTTTTTAATTCCACAGTGAACTGATATTGACACAAGTAAAAAATCATATAAAATCAAGCGCTTTCACCCAGGCTCTCCCAGGCTGTATCAAGACAAATTATTAAGTGTTTGAATGAGTCTTTTTATACACAACCTTACAAAAACATAATGAAATCAATCATTCAGTCAATCAATTGAGAACATTTTTAACTATTTCATTGCAAATTCTGCCCTTTTTAAAATATTGCACACTATCTGTTAAGACATTCAATAAAAAGCATACTCTAAAAACAGAAGCTATGTCAACTGTGTTAATATACTTGTTCTTACTAGTAGTTGAAGCAATACAATAGACCATAAAATATTTGTTTATACATGGTATAACTTCTCTTACCTATTTTGACTACAACAACCCAGCAGATTTGTACTGTATTAACATTTATTTATCTTTTTATATTGGCACTGTTTGCCGTATAAAAACCAACAGCTGAACAACTTTAAAGTTGTTATAAAAACTTTAAATGGGCTGGACGTCATAAAGAATATATATGTGATGCAACTATTATAACCTAGCCCTTCTAAGTTTAAGTATACTACTTAAACTTATGGCATCATTAAGGCCAGGGGGTCTTGCGGCATCTAATTTTAACTGCCAGAGTAGTTCTTTATATGGGTGAAAGTGCTTGATTTTATATGATTTTTTACTTGTGTCAATATCAGTTCACTGTGGAATTAAAATTGTAATCAACACTCAGTTCGCAGGTCGTGGACTTTATTTTCAATTACCAGCTTGGTTTTACTTTGGTTTTTTGGCTTGTGCTTCCATACTTTCACCACTCGTGTTAACATGCAGTCACTTGAATTTGAGTTTGAAATGACTATTGATAAATGCTCTCATAGTTGTTTTATTCAGATTTTCTTATAAAATTATCTTCATTCTGCCTTTAGCATCTTTAAAATATCAAAAACAGCAGAGTTGATTTGTTAAAGCTGCTGCTTTGAAAGCGGGAGGACAAGATTAGCTTGCAGATGCTTAGTTTGCCCAAACCCTACATGGTTAGCTTTTTTGCAAAGGCCAACTGACCACTGACAGTTTGGAGAAGAGTACGACTTTATAGCTCTTAGCTTTCATTCTGTCAGATGAGGAACAATGTCTGTCAAAATGTGAAACAGAGCTAACAAAGTCACTGAAGATCATACAATGGGCGTAGTCTGTTTCACATTTATGAAAAGTTCTGTCAATGGAATCAGCTCTCACATAATGGGTGTGATACATTTTTTATGTGTGTAAAAAATTGTCACTGGGAAATACAGTTATGTAAAATCTTACCATAATGGTAGATGTCCTTGCTTTCACTGCTGTAGTATTTGTAACATTCAGGGTTCCCTGCCGTGGAAGCCCATCGTCCGCCCAGTGTACCAAATCTTCTTGTTGCATTTAAAGGTACGCTTAAACGTCACTCAAATGCTTCTTGTGTGCCGTAGGGCATAAAGGTGACATTCAGACTTACCATAAACAGAACTGATTGCCACAGTAGGAACACCAGTCCAAGGAACCCAAGAAGTAACTTGTACATCCAGGAAGGAAAGGACTAGGGGAGGAAGGAGGGAGGGAGCAAATACTGTAACAATGAAGGCAAGGTCATCTGCTGTTAAGGTAAGAGTTTGCACAACTGTACTATGGCCTTAAGTTCACTGCTGCAGTATTCATCACATTTGGGACAGTGCCAAAGCTCAAGAGGAAACTGGGGAGGGGGAAGGAAAAGAAGAGTCCCCTAAGAAGCCATGGAGAATGGCACTAGCAAAACTGGCCTTAGCTTTAGAGTTACCATCCAACTTGTAGTGTTTAGTAAAGGTATGTACAGAAGACCAGATAGCTGCTTCAAGAATAGAATTAGTATGTAAACCCTTGAAAAAGCACCAGAAGAAGCCACTGCTCTAGTGGAATGAGCTTGATTGAAAAAAAGAAGGCTCTTGCCATGAAAGGTGTAACAAAAGGAAATAGCCTTATAAATCCAAGAAGAAATAGTTTGCTTGGCTGCAGCTAAACCCAAAGATCTAGGACGAAAAGAAACTGATCAGATTTACAAATAACCTTAGTCTGAGCCAAATAAATTCTGAATTGCCTATGCACATACAAAAAGTATGCAGCACCCTCTCGCTGTCAGCTGCAGAGAGAGGATCAAGTAGGCAGATTAATATAATAGACTGATTAAGGGGAAAGCTTATTAACCACCTTAGGCATGAAGGAGGGATTAGTGCATAAGGACACTCTGTCCTCACAAAAATCAAAAAGGAGGACAAGCCATAAGGACTTGCAACTCACACACCCATCTGGAAGAAGTAAGTGCTAACAACAGAATAGTCTTCCAAGAACAATGTTTCAAGGAAGCCAAAACAGCAGGTTAAAAAGGAGCCTGAGTCAACTTCTCCAAAACAAAATTAAGATCTCTGGGAGGTGGAACAGGCTTCCTGGGAGGTCTAATATTAAGGACACCTTTGAGAAATTGCTTAATCTCACATCTAGAAGCTAAAGGAAGAGGTAAAGACAGACAAGCAGAGACTGCTGATAAGTGGGCCTTAATAGACGAATATGCCAGACCAGCATTGAGCAACTCACAAATGAGAGAACCAAAGGAACATCCACAGTAATTGGGTTCAGATTATGAGACACACACTGAATAAAAAACCTCTTCCATTTGGATAAGTAGGATTTCCTGGTAGTAGGTTTCCTGGCCTCCTGCAGGACTTGCAGCATGTCCTCAGAAAAAAGGTGCCTATGAGGTATCAAAACCCTATCGCCCACAATGTCAGTTGAAGGGTGGACAGGTAGAGATGGATGAGCAATCCCTTGTCTTGTGTGATTAGATTCATCCTGTGAGGTAACCTGCGATGATTGCCCCTGGCTAAATGCAGAAGTAGAGGGAACCAGTGCTGTCACGGCCAAAAGGGAGTCACCAACAAGATTTTGGGAGCATCCTGTTGAATCTTGAACAAGACATTTGGAATGAGAGGGAGGGGGAGGGAATGCATAAAGAAACATCCCTCTCCAAGAGAATGAGAGGGCATCCACCTTCCATAACAGAGGACCTGGGACTCTGGCACAAAACAGAAGAAGTTGTCTGTTCAGAGGGGAGGCAAAGAGATCCACTTAAGGATTACCCGAGCAGTGAATAATGTCCTGAAAGACATCCCTATGAAGCATCCATTCAGGGGATTAAGTTAAGGATCTGCTTAAATTGCCTGCCATAATATTCTGACTGGAAGGGGTATAAACCGCTTGGAAAGTCGCTTGATACTTGACAGCAAGATCTCATGCCAGAAGTGCCAGCCAGCAAAGAAGGTCAGATTTCATTCCTCCCTGTTTGCTGATATACCACATCACTGTAGTGTTGTCTGTGAAGACCTTGAGAGGCCCTGGAGAGAAGAGGATGAAAGTCCTGAAGGGCCATCAGAAGAGCGCTCATCTCTTTGATGTTGATGTGCTCCCTCCACTGGTGAGGCGACCACACCCCTTGTACTTTGAAGTAGCCAAAAGTCATCCTCCAAACCCATGTCTGAAGAGTCTGTGAACAATTCCTGAGAGGGAAGGGGGGTGAAAAGGGATCCCTTGGTTCAGAGACAACTGCCAAATCCACCAGTGAAGTTCCTGTCTGAGACGAGGATTAAGAGGAACTGCAAAGTCTAGAGGATGTGCATGTTGAAGCCACACTGACTTCAGCAACCTCTGAAACTTTCTCATGTGAAGTTTGGCCAGAGGGAGCATCAGAATGGTGGATGCCATGAAATCCAGAGCTCTCAGAAGTTACATGGTGATAGTAGAAGCCAGAGGAAGAAGAGTGTGAAAGAAAGAAGTGAGAGTTAAGGCCTTTGGAGTGGACAGGGATGCTATCATAGGCACTGACTAAATCCTGCAACCCAGAAAAACATGAGCCCGAGAAAGGAGTCAGAGAAGATTTTGTGAAATTTGTGAACCCCAGGCACTGAAGAAGGGAAATGGCAAAGTGAAGTTTTTTGCAAGAGTCTCTGGAGAAGACGTCTGAATCAACAGATTGTCTAAGTAAGGAAATATTTGGATCCCTTGAAGCTTGCAAAAAGCAACCACAGGAACAAGGCATTTGGTGAACACCCTTAGGGCAGGAGAAAGGCCAAAGGGCAAAGCAGAGAACTGAAAATGCCAGGAAGAAGCACAGAAACGTAAAACTTCCTGAAACAGAGGGTGGATTGTAATATGGAAATTAACAACCTTGAGATCCAGAAACACCGTATAGGCCCGAAGGAGAGTAGAGGAAACAGAATCTGAAAAGACAACATCCAAAAGGAAGACACTTTTAAAAAAAGTTGTTTAGATGAGAAAGGTCTAGCTTAGGTCTCCAAGCACCCTCTTTTCTTGGCACTACAAACAGCCTTGAGTCGAACCCTTTCCCTCTTTAGGACATAGGCACCTCTTGAATAGGACCCTGAGTCAAGAGAGTTTGAAGAACCTCTGGGGAAAAAGGGAAGCTGCTCCTGAGAAGGTTGAGGAATGCCCATAAAAGAAGCGTGGGATTTTCACACCATGAAGTACCCTGACAAATGATCGACAGAACCCATGAATCGTGAGTGATCTGAAGCCAAGTAGAACGAGAAAAAGAAAGGCAAAGAGAAAGGGGAGTGTGGTTGAGCGAGATGGATAGTCATACAGCACCTAATTTGTCTAGAAAAGAAGGCTTCGGAAGCCCTGAAAACTCAGTAGCCTTAACAGGAGGAGCCCATTTGCCACTCTTCTTGCCTTTAGTAGAAGGACAGGAATGTCTAAGAACAAAGGCAGGCTTAGCAGGATAGTTCCTCTGAAATTTAGGCACAGGGGAAACAAAAACATATTTAAGCTCCTGTAAAGCCTTACCCTTAGCCTGAAGGATCTTAAATAAACCAGCAACAGCTCCCCCAAACAAAAATTTAGAATCCAGGGGAGTATCCATCAATTTAGCTTTAATATTATCAGATAAAGGCTGGAGCCTAAGCCAAGAATATCTCCTCATAGCTGAACCAAAACAGCTGCCCTAGAACAGGCATCCGCCGCATCATAACTGCATTTAATAGAATGACAGATTACTTGAGAGAATGTTCCCTAGCAAGGAAAGAGCAACAGTTTCACCCTCAGAAAAAATCAGAAATAAGTTCACAGGCCTGAGAAAGAAGAGCCAATACATACCTAGACATATAGGTCTGATAATTAATAGCCCCAAAACCTAGGGTAGCAGAAATGTAAACTTTCTTACCCAGCCATTCCATAGTTCTGCTCTCTCTGTCAGAAGGCAATAACTTGGGTGAAGGAAGCAACTGAGATGGCTTATCAGAAGCTTCAGAAACCACAGAAGGGTCAGCAGCAGGACATTTATACAAAAAGAAACAATCCTCAGGCACCCCATAAAACCTATCAGGCTTCTTGAGAGCATGGGGTAAAGAATCAAGAGCATGAGAGGCATTGGAACACACAGTCAGCAAATTAGCCAAAACAGGAGGAATAGCCACAGGTTTAGGAGACTCCAGCTTTTGCAACTCATAGTACCTCCTATGGAGGAGACCTGAACACAAGCCTACTTAAAAAAAAATTGTCTTAGAGTGTATCCCCAATGGAAATTTTCTCAAAAGGAACATCAAGACTAATAGATTCCTCCTTCTCTGACCCATAGTCTAAAGGAGAAGGAATTTGAATAGAATAAGTCAGGGATTCATCATCAGAATTTGACTCAGTCTCAGAAGGATCCTGTTCTCTACACCTTCAAAGGGAAGTAGACCACCAGGGAGGAACAGGAACAGAAACCCTGTAAGGAGGCTTTAAAGACATTAAAGCAGAAAATAGCCCCTGAGTGAAAGCCTGCCATTCACTTTGAGGATCCTTAGGATCACAAGAAACATGTTTGTTTTTGTTTCTTTTTTTTAAGGGAATGTCCCTTCCAAAAAACTGAAGTCTCAGACACAGGATGGCAGTTGATAACCATAGTAGAAACTTCTTCCCCAACTAAAATCTGATGAATTCCCCTAAGCCCATCGGAAAAAATCAACTGTGGTTCCCCCTAAACATCTGAGGCGGATGCTGCAAAGCCTCATTGGACATGCCGTCAGTCGGAACCTCACTGGCCTCCAACATGGTTGCAGTACAGGAATCCGACAACACAGCGTGGCGAACCTCTGGGTTTGTAACAAACTGAAGAGAAACACCTGGCCTGGCAGAGTCTGGACAGCAGAAGATTCCAGTCACACCTTTTTACATTCCTCCCTAACGGCTGACCCTCAGGGAAGGAGATTCCATCCATTGTATCTTTAGCAAGAAGCTTAATGTGCCGGTTCTCAAGATATAAAGAAAGAGAAGAAAGTCTACTGCTAAGGGTTTTTGGAATGAATGCCTGACAAATAGAACCAGATGTATGGTCATGAGAGGCTCCTAGACAAAAAAAGTCCCTTATTGTGGCGATCTTTATGTGGAGTCTGGAATCCCACACTGGCATTTACCTTTCCTGGATGACATTAACCCCAAGGTGCACAAAATAAAACAAGAAAGAAAAAACTCAACAGGGCACTTATCTGCACAGCAAACAAGAGTAGGTCATCACTGGAGAATAAAAATTCATTCAACTTGCAAAATGGATGCAGGTAAACAGACCAACTGTGAAAAAAACATATTCGGACTGGTGGCAAAGATGTTCTGTTTATGGTAGGCCTGAACGTTACCTTTATGCCATATGGTACATAAGGAGTGTTTGAGTGACATTCAAGCATACCTTTAAATAGAACAGGAAGTCTTTGGTATACTGGCCTAATGACTGGCTACCATGGCAGGGAATCCCGAATGTTATGAATACTGCAGCAGTGAATGTAAAGACATCAGTATGATTCATTATTAAAAAATACATTACAGTGAATGTGTAACAAGCTCTTTAAATGTGCAACAGAGAATTTTATAGAATAAAATGAAAAACTATTCCTGAAAACAAGTTGGTTTGAGAGGTATGCATGATATTGAAAGTGACGATAATTGATATGTGAATAATGATAATAAGCATCATCTTCAAAGACAAGATCAGTGTCTTCATTCAGCAGTACCAAAATGTCAACAAATCACCATGTTCTAGTGAAGGAGAGATGTTTTGGTGAGGAGCCTTCTGCAGTGAGAAAAATAAATTTCACTTTGAGGATGGACCTTCTGCAGTGGTTTACTGGTGTAACTGTCTGCATTTACTGTTCTACTGTCCACTTCTCAGCTATTTTTCCTCTTATCCACTTGTATGGTTTGTGGCATGCATGCCATGAAGCCCATGCACTAGCCTAGGAGAATGAGCCAAGCCTTGTGTTACTGTTTTCAACCTGATTTTTTTCTGCAACTCAGACAGCTGAATAGTAGTTATGTTCATCATGGAAATGTCCCTATGTTGTATGACTGGAAAGCTATAATCTTCTGAATTTTTCATCATCTGCCAAGATTCACAACAGTCTTTCTGTTGTCTAGGTGATAAACAATAATATCAAGCATTGTCTTAAGTGCCAGTATTTTAACCCAATCACACTGAAAGAGAATGAGACACACAAGATTAAAGTGTACCTGACATCATTCAAGATTATAGCAGTTGAGAGAGACCAGAGCAGGGTTCAGCAGGTGGGCCATTTTTGTGATCCCAGGTTGTGGTGCCGGTTTATCAAGGTAAGGGATACTAAGCTAGACGTAAGATATAGCCACCTCCAAGTATGTCCACTCTCAAGATAACATTCCCAGTTTATGTTCAGTTGGTGAGTAGATGAGCATACATTCATCATTAGTAGAAAAGTTGCCTGCAAGAGGTGTGCCATGCAAACATCTTATGAAGTGCAGTCCAGGACACCTGCCCTAGCTACATTTTGAATAAGTAACACTTAAGCTACCCACTCCTGAACTAACAACTGTAGGCATGTGAACTTTAATATTGTTGAATCTTTTAATAACAGACTTTTATAGTGTATCTGGTTATCATTTTAAATGTGAAGGACATGCTTTCAAAACTTAAAAATGTTGTATTTCATAGCCATGCCTCTGTCTGCATTTGCATTTCCCGGAAGGGCTAGGTGTATATGGTAAACTGTATATAGCAAAGCCACTATGTGACCAGAGTATAGGTATTGCAGATAATAGGTATTGTTTATATAGTATGCTCATATATTTATGTATTGTATTTGCAGTTGCAGTTTGTGAGAGTTGGGCAAAGACGATATATTTTGTATATACAATATCAATTAGAGAACATATATATAGATGAATGATCTATATTTAAATCCTCTGAACATTCAGATACTTCACATATATTTGCAAAGTATCCAATACAGACTTTGTTATGTTGAAACTTTGGTATTTTTATCACAAACAGTATTACTACCTGCAGTTTTAAAGATGTACAGTTTTAAAATGTATATGAGGAGCTGGTATTCCTCCTATACCCCTAAACACTTAATGTAGAAATTCCAAGGTCATGTCACCTCAAAGAAATTAATTCTTGGATTTTTACCTTTAGAGCACTGTTGTAGTACCATAAAAAGCTATATTGGATGTATCTGCCAAGCTCATGTTTATTATAATGCTTGATAACCAGGCACATTACATCATAAATAACAGTTTAACAATCTTTTTTGTCCAACTAAATTAACTACTACAGTATGTATTGATTTGCTAAAACAAATATTGCTAAGCAAAGCAGTAAAACTTTAATAAAAATAAAATGATGCGAACAAAGGCATTTAACAACGTCCCAAGAAAGTCCACAGAAATAGCCATGATGCTAGCTTCTGCTCTCAGAACATAATTTGATTGACAAACTTTAAAAAGCAAAAACAAAGGGACAGTCATTTAATTACCACATCAGGTGCTTAAGGAATAAAAAAGTAGTCACCAAATTAAATTTCCTTTGACAACACCAGACATCTTTCAAAATATACCTCTTCATTGTCTCCTTCACTGTCCAGCAAATGTACTTTCTCCCAACCACAAGTTTGAACCCTGAAGTTAAAAGCACTTCAAACAAAATGTTACTTACACCAAGGGCAAAAATTAAATCTCATCTATTCAACCTACATTGGACACATACTTTCCTTCAACCATCAAACCAAGCCCAAAATCTGTAGATCAGAAAACTCCAGCAAATTACTACAAATTGGGATAAAATAAACTCCCCATCTCCAAACAATTTATTCACGCCTCACTTAGTACAATTGATAAACACATGCAGCAGCAGCAGAATGTGAACCATAAGGACACCACAGTTAAAATACTGCACTGTAGTCCAAACAAAGCAAGAAAATCATAACAAATCACTTCATTAATCCAAATAGTGTAGCTAGCAAAGGATATCATACCCAAGTCTGACAATTCTGTCAGTCTTTATATACCTACTGTATGACCTGGTGCAAGGCACTTAACCAGACATTGCTTCCACATTACCCCTGAAGAGGGACTGCATCCAGTGGGCCTTCCTAGTTAACAAATGAGTACTGTTTATTATACTGAAAGTTTTGTATGTCTTTTTCTTTCACTGTATATCCATTCATGCACAAGGGTGTCCTGGTATAAATAGGAAGTATGGGCCCCAAATTTCTAAACATTCTTGGCTGAAGCATTCAGTCAGATGTCTGTTTATTATCAGGGCTTCCAGGATGGCTGTACATTGATCAGCTGCTTAATTTCAGCTCTTGCAGTGTGAAAAAATAAACTGAAAAGGACTAGTAATTTTGTCAGCTTGAGTAAAATTCATTTACTGTGTAGTAAGTATACTGCCTGGATGCCAGCAAAGAAGAAATTTAGAGAACCTAAAAGAAAATCAGCTAGAAAAGATGAAAAGAAAACACAGACTGGGAAGAGTCCTACAGCTGTAAAATAACAGTTCCAGTTTCAGCTTTGGTACAATATATGTCTTCAGTAATTTAGAGGAAAAATAGATTGTACTCAGGTGATTAAAATAAATTAAACATTGAAGGGGTATTTGGTTAGAAAAATAGAAGAAACCTTAACTAGATTTTCAGTTGAACTGATACAAGTGGAAAAAAATCAAACACTGAAATGAAGAAAATTCTGGCTGAGTATTAAACCTCTCAAGAAGAGCTGTTTCAAAAAACTGGAAGGAGCAGACTCCCATTAATTTAATGAAAGCACACATAAACAACTGGACTGGTATTTCACAACATGATTTGTTAATTTAAAGGGCACATCAAGTGTATGTTCCAGTCTGGCCATGAGAAAGCAGCCAAGACCTGCATTATTAAAAATGTAACCATGCCAGCAGAAATTCATCCTGAAAATACTATGACAGAATAGAAAATATTACAAATTTTAGAGCATTTGGGGGAAATGATTCATTGTACACCAGGCAAAAGAAAATCAGATTTATTCCATCATTTGGGTAATGTTGAGAGTCAGGTGTGAGATTCAAGCTGCTGTATCCAGCTGCCTTCAGAATATTTTTTCATGTCAGATAAAGACATATTTAACACGGAACTGGCAAGGAAGTAATACAAAAGTTTATTCAACAAAAAGTGAGCCATCACAGAATGGAGCTCCACTTGCCACTCTTCTGGCAGTAGATCTCATAGAGAGACTTTCAATGAAACCTTTTCCAGTGTTTCAAAAGAAGAATGCTTGAGAGACTGAAACAATCACAGCAGATGACTAAAAGAATCTGGAGTACCTTAGACATAAACCAGAGCCTGGTGTTGGGAGATGGCAATGAACAGGAAAAAGACAAGCAACACTGATATTAGTGAATAAATGTGAGATTATAAAGCATCGATCACATTTGTGAAACATAGCTTTAGAAGAAAAAGTGTCTGAGAAAGATTAGACATTTGTTGACTTTGTTAAACTTGTAGGTGGACTGTAAAGCATATACCCCAGTTTGTCATTAATATTTAGAATGACACTAAAAAGAAAAAAGTAAGTAAAAAGATTGTTCTTAATAGTATTTGTGTAAAACACTTTTATATAAACTGTGTGTTGTATAGTAAAGTAATTTTGTGTAGTATGTGGTCAGGTTATTTTAAATGTGGGGTTGGGAGGGCTTTTCAGTGGTTATTGTATGTGATAAAAATAAAGCAAACCAATACTTTTTAAGTTATAAGCGATATAGGCATTACAGTGCAGCAAGAGAAGAAAGTCTGGACAAAATAAGTTTAAGCTAATTTGCTGTGATCTTGGGGTGGGGGTGTAAATGTGCACTGATTGTATTATATGTAGTGTTAAAATGTTTTCTCTTATTTTTACAAAGGTAAATGCCTGGATTAATGCCCTTGGCTTAATCTGTAAAAAAAGGTGTATCTTGTAAGTAAGTGGGCTTGAAAAATAAGACAAAAGTATCACAATTATGAAAGCCATGAGAAGTGCTACATTTCTTGCATATACAATTATATTAGTTGTTTTTCCATTAGCAGATGTTCAGTAGGAGTCAAGAAGTCTGCAGCTGAAAGTAGGTGTGCAGTCTGTTCTGAGTGAAATTGACACAGATTCCATCATGCATCATTGCTGACTTTGTTTCCATGGAGATTAGTTGTCTACAAGTACAAGCAGTCATCTTGAAAGTTCTGAGCATTCTTTCCTAAGGGAGATGCAAGATTTAAAGGTACGAGGGCAAGTAGTTCAGTGAAAATTGGTTAAAAATTATTGGAAGAAAATAAGCGATAGCAACTTCTCTAGCAACCTTACTACTTTAATGCATTTAATAGAACAGTGCATAATTTAGATTTATTTAAAAATAGTGCTTTTGTTTTTCTTCGGGCTAAATGTTAATGTTTTCTGAAGGGCATACATGCTGTTTTTCACATCTGATAGGAGAGTAGAGATGAGAAAAGAAGGGACACCAGTCAGTGTAAATGGGAGCTTAGGCTTTACCATGCAGTTTAGATTGGGTAAACATAATTTTGGGTCGGGTAGTGCCTGTGGGTGTAGCTGTTGATTTGGAGCAATTGCTCCCCTCTGAAGTGTTAAACTTCATTTTTTTTAATATGTACATAGATTTGTGTGCTTATTCTAAGCGATTAGGTTATGGAAATATATTGAAAATGTTTTTTTTTGTTGAGATTTTTATTAAAATAAAAAGTCTTTAAAGTATGGTATAGGCTCAGATGGAGATGACAAGGAGCAATGGGCTAAATAATTCAACCTGCCAGACATTAGAGTGTGCATGTAACACAAAAGTTGGAAATAAACATAAAAAAACTGGAATAAACTACTTTGGAACTGGAATCTGCAGCCTGCTCCTGGTCCTTCTTTGGTTTGTTTACATTAAAAAAAAACTGTCATGTATAAACGGTGGGAACAATATAGTCTTATAATGGCTAATATTATCCATATTATCTTGGAACATAAATGGCCTTACAGGTAGAAACTAAAAAGAAGTAGTCACCAAAGCCGTAGACGAGGGTAAGGTGGTTCACACAGCCAAGCTTGAACTCGCCAAGGCTTTCGACACCATCCCCCATTCTGGAATTATAGCTAAACGCAGTAAACTAGGTATAAATCCCTACCTTACAAGATGGGTTGCCAACTGGCTCACTGACAGAACCCACACTGTAAAAGTTGCAGACTCCAAATCCGACTTCAAACCAGTGACAAGTGGAGTACCACAGGGTTCAGTCCTGGGACCTCTCCTGTTTAGTATTTGCTTCTCTGAAGTACAGGCTAACACAAAAGGCCTCTGGCTAACGAAGTTCGCAGATGACTGCAAACTAGGAGCCATAGTCGAGACTCCAAATGATGTGGACATCCTACAGAAGGGCCTCACTGAGACAGATGCCTGGTGTCAGAGGCATGGCCTCAAGCTCAGTGCCAAAAAGTGCATTGTCATCCCCTTTGGTTAAAAACTCTGTACCCATGAACTACCACATAAACAGCAGTCTACTTAATGCGAAATGTGTGATGAGTCCTTGGGACCCAGGTGGACAGTAGTCTCTCCATTGATAATCACATCGCCACAGTAGTCAGGAAATCCTTCTATGTGGCACACCTCATCACAAAAGGGTTCTCATCCAGGAAAAAGTGGTAATTGTTCCCCTCTACTCGACATTCAGTCCCATTATAGAGTACAACACCCCTTTTGGAATGCATCTCACAAGACATCTGCAGCATCTGGGAAGGCTACAGAAGTACCTCACAAAGAGGATTACTGGCCTCAAACAGATGCCCTACACTGACAGTCTCAAAAAACTCCAGCTTTACGCTGTAGCATATAGCCTACTCTGAGGAGATCTCTGCCTAACATATAAAGCTATGTTAAACCCAGAGCTGTTGGACATGCTACGCCTAAAGAAATCCCAATCCCTCTGAGCTACACAGTCTAGGGACCTAAACCTTGTCACCACAATAAACAGGACATGCTGGAGGGATAGATTCCTGTCCCAGAGACTTTCTATACTCTGGAACAAGCTACCCATCTGTGTCAAGCAAAGTTCCTCATTAGCACCCTTCATGAAAAATCTTGATGAGTGGATGGGAAATAGGAAATACACCCCAGGTATCACTTCTGTGTCTCTGCTCGACAGGGGCACAGGAAATTAACTTTCTTAGGTGGCCTAAGTCAGGGAACCTTGTTAGCCTAGTACCTACCTATGTACCTATAAGAAAGAGTATTCAGTTGTATTAAAAAATGTAGAGTGCACTTAGCAGTGCTGTAGGAGACTCATTTGGAAAGAATTGAGCATATGAATTTGATAAAGAAAGGATTTCGGGATGAATGATCAGCAGAGTATCAGGGACAAAGGAAAAGGGGAGTAATTATACTAATTGCTAGAGGAGCTCCAGTAGTGATGGGGGAAAACAAAGATAATGGTAGATTTGTGGTAGTCAGGGGCTATTGGCAAGGGAGAAGGATTACACTGGCATGTATTATTTATATTCCACCAAAAACTGCTGTTATTGAGCTTAAGTAAATTTTGGGAGAAACAATTTGCTTTCAGCAGGGAATATTACTTATAGTTGTTTACTGGAATTTGAATTGCAAAAGTAAGGATGTATCTGGAGACATAGAGGGGAAAATATAACAAAAGAGGCAGATTTCTAAAGAAATCTTTGAAAATATTTGATGTGGAAGTCATGAATTTGGTTGTAGGAATTTGAGAGAATTTGCATGTTGGTTCCCCAAGATAAAATAATTGAGCTAGAATAGATAGAAGTTGTATTTCACAGGAACATGTTCATATAATTTAAATATTTGACACACATCTAATAACTGTTTCAGATCTTGAACCAATAAAAACTAAGATAAATTGGGTAATGGGTGTGAGAGGTTAGCATGATAGTTAAGGTAATCTTATAAACACAAGGTGCAGGGTTTGATTCTCACAAGGGGTAATTGGCTAGGCTTAAAATGGCCCAGAAGGGCAGTTAACCTAGTACTGATCTATGAACCTATGAAGTAAAAATGAGAAACTGGCACTTTCTACCAGTTTAAAAGAGAAGAATTTAAGGAATAGGTAATGGAAATTATATGAGAGGTATTAGGGAAGCTAGAAATTTCTTCAGATGTTATAGTTAGTGATGGTGATAAAATGAAAAAAAGTTTAAAATAGGGTAGAAATAAAATGTAAAGATATGGTTAATAAGAATTGTTTAAAAGGGATGACAATATTGTAGAACAAGGGAAATCTCACAAAACAAGAAGAGGCACAATTGCAGAGTGCTAAAGAAATAAGGGAGTATTTGCATAGTATGCTTAACAGCAGTGTTTCTGACATCATGAAAATATTTTTGGATGATCACTCCAGAGCACAAAAACTTTTAGCACAATGACTTGGGCAACAGAAAGTAGAAAGAGCTGTCACCCAACCTAGGGAGCCTATAACAAGAAAAATAACCAGAGATCCTGTAGAGGTATTAGAGAAGTTTTGGAAATTTTATGAAAATTTATATAATGCAGATAAATGTGGAAGTCCAAAAATAGCAGAACTGGAAATATTTATGGAAACCTTAATTATGCCAAGGTTAGAGGTAAAAGAGGCTCAACAGTTAAAATTTCTGATAGGAAGAAATGTATTAAAAATAATGATGTATAATCAGTCTGCAGGAAAGTTCTTGGGAACAGATGGTATTCCTATGGCTGTTTGAAAGTTAGGAAGAAATAAAGTGATAAAGATCTGGAAAGTTTTGTTTAACAGTATTTTAAAAGAAGGGGAAGTGCCAACATTTTGGAAGAAAGCTGTGGTGGCTGCTGTTGTTGTCTTTTGTCTTTTCCTAGTTAGGGGTCGCCACAGCGGAACTCCGGTCTGCTAATGATTGGCAGTAGATTTTCACGGTGCTGAGTTGCCAGCTTGACGCCCAACCTTCAACGAATGCACACCCATTCACGCATGTCTTTTGGAACGCCACTCGACCCGTAATACCTAAAAATGGCCAAGACCCATCTGATCCAACTTCATAGAGACCCATTTCAATTTTAAACCATGATAGTAATAAAGTGCTTATGTTTGTACTAGCTAAAATAATGGCTTTTTTTTTTTTTTTTTTGGGGGGGGGGGGGGAGGAAGGCAAAAGTATTTGACAACATTAATAGAACATTGGTAATCCAAAGAGAAGTAGAATATAAGAAAATACCATTGTTGCTGCTAGGTCTTGCTGTAGAAAAAGCATTTGACAGAGTACAGCTGGGATTTTGAGTAGGACAATGGAAGCATTTGCATTCCTTGATACAGTTAATTAGGAGGATGTATGAAGGATCAGAGGCAAGAATTAGTGTTTGAAGGTTCCTGTCTGATAAGTTATGTCTTGACAAAGGAGCCAGGCAGGGGTGTCCTCTTCCCCTTTTTTTATTTGATTTATATTTAGTGCCATTGGCAAAGAGGATAAGGGACTCAGAAATTCAAGGATATAATTGGTATGGTAATCAAACTGGCTTTATTTGCAGGTGGTATTTTGTACCTGACAAATCCAGAACAAGATATCTTAGTGTTGAGGAATTTTAAAGGCAGTTTCAAGTCTTTTGGGGATTTAAAGTTAATGAGTATAAAACAAAGGCTATAGCTGTAAGTTATGTAATCACACATAAATTGGTTCAGCAATAGCCATATTTATGGGGGACACAATAAAATAAAGTATTTTGGAATCTAGCTTAAAAAGGCTTATGTTAAGTCAATTAAGGATGTGTGAGGAGAGACTAAATAAAAGAG
The DNA here is from genome assembly GCF_019279795.1 of Protopterus annectens. NCBI lineage: Eukaryota > Metazoa > Chordata > Ceratodontiformes > Protopteridae > Protopterus > Protopterus annectens. The sequence goes on from NC_056741.1 coordinate 1,412,433,431, forward strand.
AATACCAAAACTGAGAAGTGGTAAGCTCAGTGAAAATGTTTTCAGTCCCTTTAGTTTTATGTACAGGTCGGGCATATTTTTATTAACCAGAACAGAAGTTGTGGAGGGTAATAGAGATTTAGAAGTTTTCTTCCAGTGGAACAAAGTGATTTAGAAATACCTGATTTGAAAGGATATTTTAGAACTACACAATTAGGCTCATAACATAAACACAACGTAACGTAACACAAACAGAAGATTATAGTTCAGAATGGAAAGGAATAATGATAATGCAGGGGTGCAATTAAAAAAAAAAAAAAAGAGAGAGAGCGGGATTTTGGATGCAGATCCTTAAGAAGAAAAATAACAGCCATACAGAATGTTATATTTGTAAAGCAGCAGAAATTCTAAGAAGTAAGCCAACACGAGAATGGAGAAAGGAGAGTTTGCCAATGAGTGCAAGTCAGAGCACAGAGATTAGGCAAGAAGGGGCTGGAATTTACTAGAGAAAATGGCAAAAGAACTTTGGTATTGGGAGCAAATAACTACAAAGGAAAAGTTAATAGAATGTGGCATGAGGCCAGTGAGACATTTGGACTGCAGGCTAGACACTGCCTTCCCTACCAGGGATTGATATCACGAGTAGACAAAGAGAAAGTGATAGGAAAGCTCTAAGTAAAATACCTGCTCTGGTAGAGATTTTAGTTGAATGTAGAGCAGAAGCTGTTGCTAAAAAAGGAAAAGGTAATAGGGCATATAAATTATTGCTGTATAACTTTAAGAATCGATCAGAGGAGGTTAGAAAAAATTGAGAAGAGAGATTGGATAAAGCGGTTTCCAAGGGAACTATGGGAGGACATCTGTATGTCTCCCGAGTATGCAACAAAGTACAGATGGTTCAGAGTTTTTGTTTGGAAGTGTTTGCGTAAGTATTTTATTTTTGGGAGTGGAGGAAGTGACAACTGCATCAAAGCAGCATGATGGTGAACACATTCAGTGTTTTGGCTTTCTGCCTTTTGTTGTAGTTTGGATAGTGTGCTTTTTGTTTGATTTTGTTTTGTTGTACTTTGTGGTAGAGTTCATCACTTTTTTGTCTCTACTTGCACTATGGCAGTTGCTTATTTGGTAGTAGGTACAAGCAGTGTAGTTTGGCTTTCTCCTTCTTGTGCTAGAGTTTTTCATTGTTCTGCTTCTGCTTGCACTGAGGTAAATGTTTATTGGTAGTAAGTGAATCCCTATTTAAGAATATGCCTATGTATGAGTCGGTGATTGTTCAGATTCATGCAAGTACAACAAGGCAGCTATGTATAGTACTGTCATATCATACACCAAATATAAACAATGCTTTGCATAGTGAGTATCTACATAATTTAGATGACTGCTTGAATTGTACCAAGTGACACACTATTATTGGTGATTTAAATTACTCTGGAATATGTTGCGAGTCACTATGGACTAACACTTAACTTTGCTGAAGAATTTGTTGATCTTGTCTCAAACTATGGAAAGGCTCAATTGGCAAAATTCAGTACCAGGGGAAACAATATCTTGGACCATAAATTGACTTAATGTACCAACCAAAGTTTGATCCATAACAATACTGCCACCAGTAAGGTCATCAGACCATAACACACTTGCATTTGTCATTGATAATTCATTAATTGGAACTACACATTTCAAAACGTATGAATAAAGAAAGTTAGATTTAAAAAGTTTTGCTGAGCATTATGTGAGATATGATTGGATGACTGTAGTTGGTAGATCAGATAGTTGCCATGGATGTAGTGTTTTAGAGAAACTGCTTCAGGAGTGAGTTACTGCTATAGTAAAACAAGAGAGAAAGAATTTTGCTTTCCCATTTTGGTGGAACAAAGACATTTTGAGATTGTCCAGGAGGAAAGGGTAGAGCTTAAAAACCTTAGTGAAGCTTTCTTCATATATGAACAGAAAGAAATGTAATGCATCATATAAGAACTTGAAAAAGGGAATTACTAACTGCAAAATATATTTCGTGAATGAGCCTAGTAAAATCGCCAATGAATTATATTTTTTCTTCTTGAGTATTTGGTGAGATAGTATAGAATAATGATGATGTCTTTATTTTTTAACCGGGTCATGCCCAGTGATAGGAATGAATGTTACCAGAACATTTGCCAAGTTAAAAGATACTACCTCTGTGGGCCCAGATCTGTTTCCCAAGTCCGTTGTTGAATTCTGTAAAAACTACTATTTTACCTACTTTTGGTTTAATATTTAACAAACTACAAACCGTCCTGTGTAACTCCAGTTAATAAAGGTGGCTCAAAGGATTAGACGGGTAATTTTAGACCCATCAGTTTTAGTTTAACTTCCTTATTAGGAAAATGTTTTTGAGAGATGCTTATTAGGTCTTATTGAGAAATCAGAAGGAAACCTAGAAATCCTTGATATTGATCATCATGGTTTCATAAAAGGGCAGTCTGTTCTTAGTATCTTGATTAGCTTTTATGAATAGATAACCATGACCTTGGATATGGTCTTATATCCTCAAGTTATTTTTCTGGATCTTGCGAAAGCTTTTGATAGTTTACCTCACATGGTTATTATTAAATGTTTACAAGGACATACAGTTAATGCATACATCATAAGGTGGACTGGTAATTGGTTACATGGAAAACAATAGTGTGTTAGAATGCACCATTCATATTCTGATTACTAACAGGTGAAAGCTGGAGTACCTCACGGTTCTGTCTTGGGGTCAGTCTTGTTTAATAGGGTATTTCCTACATTACTCAAGAATACTGAACTCTGGTTTTATAAGTATGCTAATTGCAAAATAGTTTTATTATTTCAAAATCTCTCTGATGTAAATCATTTAAATAATTAAAAATGAGTTTATTACCCTTAGTTGCCTTGGGAAAAGGGATAAGCTAGTATATTTATCTGTTTTTGAGCTTAAAAATATGTAAAATCAGTCCTTCTTGGAATACCTTGTTTTATCAACATCTCTAGAAGTGCTGTATGGAATTTTCCTTGCTTAATATTCAAGTACATAGCTCAGCTATGGGATCAGTATTCTTTCAGTTGGAGGCAGTTAGGATATTTCATTAGTTACAGGTTTACTTTAAGTTTTCTGCATGTACAGCTGATTATTTTGGTATTATTTTTTTCTTCATGTTGCTGCCTTTTATCTCTGCAAATTTTAGTAATATCAACACTATCTTAACATGTTTATTGTCCAAGTAAAGCTTTTATTTATTCATTAAAAAAAAGTTTAGTATCAATGGTAGGTTTGTAGCTTAGCTTTTTGGCACATAAGTATCCCACTGGGGACCTTTTTTTTGTCTTTGAGAAATATGTATGTGGCAGATACCATACAAGGACTCCCACACAACCTATGGCTGGGTGAAAATCACGATGTATGATCTTGTCATATTTGCTTTTCATTATTCCTGAAAGTGATTCCTGGTAGGTTTAGTCGCCTTAGACTTTTCCTAGAGAATCATCATCGTTCATAGCTACAAACTTCTCTTCATCGGTCATTCCCCTTCAGTCAAAGCAGAAAAGAATAATTATGAAAGAAGGTTTAGAAGGAATACAACCATCCACTTCTTTAACCCAGTCTAGGACTGTTGTACACACCATGGTAATCTGAGCTATCAATCCAGTGTGCCCAGCTCCTGTGGCAATGTTCTGCAGGAAGCTGCTTAAGGGTCATTATTTCTAGCACTTCCATTTAGACCTGGTGTCAGCCAAGAATAGAGAACCCCAATTCATTCTGGCTGAAAGAGGTGAAGTTCCTCAGGTTTTGATAAGCAAAGAGATTGCAGGCTCGATCTTGGAGGTCTATACATCTGACTTCTCCAAGAGTATTCGAGTTGTACACCCAAGAAAAAGTCACAAAAAAACTAAGCACCTTTCAACTCCAACCAGTTTGAAGGGCTCAAAAGTGGACTGGTACAAGTTTTCCTAGTCTCTTTTCTGGGCTTTTTTCTCTCTCCACTTTTCTACCACAGTTCCTTCTCATTCCAAAAAGGTTCCCATCATCCTGTGAAGAAGGGATTTTTTCAAATTCTGAGGAGGAAGTTCTATATGTTCATTATGTTTCACTGATGGAATAATAGTGTGAGGTTTTCTTGCTGTGGAAGCCATTGGACAGCCCTAATACCAGACACTTTTGTCCTCTACTGCAGGGCTGGTAGCCGTCCTTTCCCTAATCTCAGGTTGTCTGGCTGTAAGGGTCATTGGCTGGCAGCATGTTTTCAGTTCTCCATTGCAGTTGGAGCCCAAAGCAACTAGTGTCTGAAGTGCATCAGTAGGTCCTTGCTTTAGAACTTCTAAAGCTGAATTCCCCATTGGGAATCCATTTACTGTTTTTCTAGTACTTGTATATTAGATGTTTACAAAGCGTAATACTTCCACATTGAGGCTTCCATTCCAGGATGTTCCTAACTGCCCCCCCCCCCCCCACACTGTGCTCATTTTAATAGTTGTGCTATTAATCGCAGGCCTGAGTCTTTAGCTGAGTTTTTGGACAAGGTAAGAGTGTGTAAGAGACCTTCACACATCATCCCATCTGCCAAACTGATTTTGGCCCTTCTCATAAATGAAAGGAGAGGTGGCCCAAGCACTTTAGGGTAATAGATGACAGTTGTCCACCTTCCCCCAGTCCACCCAGTCTTGTGATAGTTGAAGACAAGACGCCTTTACAGTCCCCTCCAGTGCAGCTGAGGCCTGTACTGAGACACATTTGTAGTCCAATATGCCATTGGCCCCATCCATATCTGCACAGTTCGAAGGATGTAAATTGTCAGTTGGGTCAGGAGTTGCTTTGCAGACCTTTGCTTCCAAACCCTGCACTGGATCTTCCAAGGAGGGTAGGGTGGAATTCCCAGGATTAGAGAAAAGTCATCAGTGGACTGAGTGTATACTGAAGCCACCTGCTTGCGGCTTGGCCTCATTATATCCACCACCACGTCCAGACTCAAGATGGCTGCATCCAGTTTGCCACTCTCCAGACATTGTGGTTTCTACTCTCAGCAGGCTTATCAGCACAATCTAGAGAGGCTAGCTGAGTTCCAAGTAGCATAGCCCTGCCAAACTCCCTGCAGCAGGAACTTCTGTTGGAAAGAGAGAGAGAGACGGACCTTTTCCCCAGTAGTCCACAGATTGCTACAACTCTGATGGGGATGAATTGGCATATATTAATCAAATCTCGACTAATTCATATGCTGATTTAGAGTTTGATGAAAATATTGCCTTAGTTTCACCTCCTGAGGAATTTACCTTTGGGGAGACACACTATGAAATAAGGGAGTTTTTCAACTGTGAAGCCCAGGAGTACCCTCAATCTATGAAAAAGATGAGAAGATTTTTTAAAACTCCCTGAGTACAAATCTCTTGCTATTCCTGCAGTACTAGATGTAGTGGATGATTATTCTTGACTGTTCTGTGCCAACTAACTCCCAACCACCTGATCCCTGAAAGTCAGATGACTTTTGCAAGATTCAGATTTGCTTAAACACCTTTTTTAAAAAATCCTTGACAGATCATGAAGTGGTGTCTCATGGTCCCCAAGGAAGCTAAGGGCAATGTCTCTAGAAATCTTTTGACAAATGAGAAGTAAAGCAGAACCCTTGACATATTTGTTAAGAAGGTTTACAACTGTACCACCTGGCTATGCCAGCTGTCAATTGCCAGTTCCATATGGTTAAATTCCAGGATACCCTTATGGACCAAATGAAGGAGAAACTGGATGAGATGGAGGACAGAGCTCTCTCTAAAAGATTGTTGAACTTTGCTTCTCCCGTTCCCATGTGGCCAAACATTCTTTGCATGGTGGATTTGATGCTTTAGAAGCATCAAGTAGGGTGGCTGCATGTGGGTCATTTAATAGGTATGCTTGTTTAAGGGGACCATCCCTTCCAGAGCATGTAAAACCAGAACTTCTGAATGCACCACTGAACAATGAGTATCTAGTTGGACTTAAGGCAAAAGTTTTTAAAAAGCTGAAGGACAAGGCTAAATCCATAAAGACTGTTAGACTTCTTACGGGTGCAGCCACATAGATTTAGCTAGAAACTGCTGTACTAAACCTCTGTTCCTTTCCTTCTTCTCACCCTAGGCAGATGAACAGAAGGGACAGACAGCAGAAACAGTGAAAGAGATTAGAAAACAGACCAAGGAAACAGGTTTAACAGGCCCCGACCTCATGAGAGAGAGAGAAGCCATGACTGAGCCAGACACTTCTCTGTTGCCTTAACCTTTTCCTTCTCTGCTCCCTCAAAATTAGGAGAGAGATTTAGCCATTCTTTTAAAAAATGTGATACCATCACTCAGGACCAGTGGGTTCTCCACATAAAAATCAGGTTACAAACTTCAATTTGCCTCACTTCCAAACCTGGCAGGCATTCCCTCCATCCCAGTTGACCAACTAAAAGAGGGCTTAGCGCAAATAGGTTTGTTGCTAGCTCTGGGTTCCAAAGAACCAGTCCGTTTAAAATAGAGGCACATGCTGTTACTCAAAACTTTCTAGTGCCAAGAAAAGAGGAAGCCTGGAGACCAAACCTGGACCTGTCAAGTCTAAACAGGTTCATACTGGTTCTTAAATTCAGAATGCTGATTCTACAAAAGCTTTTTTGCCCTTATCTCCTTAGGGTTCATGGTCACTGTAGACCTAAAAAATGCATACTTCTGCAGCCCTACTACAAGAGCTCTCACAAAATGTCTGTGCTTGGTGGGAAGCATTGTCAGTTTTCTGCTCTTCCCTGTGGCTTGTCTGCTGAGTGTTCACAAAGTGTTTGTCCGCAGTAGTTGCTTTCTGCAGGACAAAGGGCATTTACGTTTACCTATATCTAGACGATTGCTTGATTCAGGGCAAGTCTATCAAACAGCAAAAGTCATCCCTTCACCTGACCATGACTGTTTATTCAAGTTTTTGTTTCACCCTCAATGTCAGGAAGTTAAATCTGACTCCCACACACATGGTGGTGGTTCTAGGAGCTCTAGCAGACACAGGAAAACAAATGTCCTTCCTGCAGGAGGAAAACATCATCTTCCTAATCCAGAACATTCAGTCCTTGAGCCAAACAGTTATGACAGCCAAGGAAGTGCTGAGAGCCTTAGTTTGCATGGCATCATGCAGTCTAATGATTCCCCTAGCCAGACTGGACACGAAGAAGTTTCAGTGGTACCCCAAGAATAATCTGATTTGAAACATTGATGGCTTAGACCTGGTCTGGAGCACACATTTGTGTGGTCTCCAGATCCAGGGAGAATGAGACCAAACCTTTATATGAACCATATAAACCAAAAAAAAAATGTTGGCAGTCCTCAAAGGCATGATGGCATTCAAAGACCTTTGGAAGCCATGCATTCTTTTAGTAAAGATAGACAACACCACAGTGATGTGGTACATAAACAGAGGAACCCACTCTGACCCTGTGTGCCACTTAGCCATGCAGCTGTGGGAAGAGGCTCAGTCAATATGATGTAATAGTTAGGAACATGGAACATAAATCTGAAAACGTGTTCAAACCCAATAATCACCACTTGCAATCTACTCAATTAATTTGTAAGAAAATCTACTATATTTACTTAACTCCTAATGTTTTTACAAAACCTTGACAACTGGATGGGAAATCGTAAATTTACCCCTGGGCTGGCCATTATGTCCATTATGGAGTGAGGCTGTCAATAAGAAAAGTATTTTCCTAATGCATCCCTTACAAATCGTTAGCTACCTGCCTGCCAGTGCTAACCTTGTATGGTACTTGGGACCCAAATGATTTGGGGTGTTAGCTAGGCTTGTAAGGGCCCTAGTGTTCATTAGCTTAGTAGCAACCTATGGACCTGTAATCCATGGGGTCTGTACCTGTTTGTACAGTACTTGCCAGGGGAGAAGAGCCATCTAGCAATTGTACAGTACTTGCCAGGGGAGAAGAGCCATCTAGCAAACCCCCTCAGCAGTTCAGACAAAGATTCACACAAGTGGAGCTTAAACAAAGACATTTTTCAAAAAGCTAACACAGAAATGGTGCCAGAAGCAGAGCTGTTCACCACAAAGAAAAATAGACAACTAGAAATGTATTGCACAAAGGCTAAAACCAGCAGAGTCGGGAAGACAGATGCCTTCTCCTATTAAGGGAAAGTCTATTTCTTTATGCCTTCCCTCCCATACTACTTATCCCCAGGACGCTACTGAAGATCAGGGAGGACAAGGGGTGATCCTAATAGCATCCTTTTTGTCCAAGACAGCATTAGTTTCCTCCTGTTTCACAGCCTGAACAGGCAGGAACCTTGGATGCTTCCTCAGGAGATAAACCTGTTAACCTAGAACAAGAGAACTGTCATACACCCCAGCTTGAGTACCTTGAGATTGGCAGCCTTGAAGGATTTATTTCTTTTTCCGTTGAGGGCTATTCTTTGATAAGAATGTCCTGACCATTCTAAAAGAGGTGAGAAAAACATTTAGTAGAAAATTATACCTATCAAAATGAAAAATATTTTGAGTATGGTGCTGTATCAAAGATCAGCTGCTACTTTTCAGCAAAACTTCCTGTGGTGCCAGCTTATTTAGTTGATCTAGTTAGCTTGGGCCTTTCTCATTCATGCATCCATCAACATCCGTGCTTTGGCTATCTGTGCCTAGTTGCCAATGCAGTCTGCTCTATTTTCTAACCCTGTTATGAAACTATTTTTGAAGGACATCATCTACTTCAGACCTCCTGGGGGAGTACAAGAGCAGCACCCCCCCCACATTTTAACTTTGCTTTGGAGAAGATTACTCTGCTATCCTTTTAGGAGACACTTCTGATGTCAAGTTTCTTTCCTGCTATATAACCTCAGCTAAAGGGGTCTCAGAAGGGCAAGCCCTAATATGTATTGAGCCTTTCTTGATTTTCCATCCTGACTCTCGGGACAAAAAACATCCTTTATGCACTAGTTAGTCATTGATGCCTTGTGAACCAGTCTATACACCTCCCTGCTTTCTTCTCTAATCCTACAAACAAGGAAAAGTGTATACTTCACACTCAGGATGTTCATAGGCAGCTCAGATATTACCCAGACAAGACCAAAAACATCAGAAAATCAGACCAGTATTTTCTGGCCTTTGCTAGCAACAAAGCAGGAAAACCATTTAACAAATAAACTGTTTCTAAATTAATTTTTAAATGTATTGATTTCTGCTTTTAGGCACTATGGTAAACAGGTCAAATCAGAATACATTCCACCATGGCCATGACAGCTACTGCTGCATTCTTTACAAGGGTGTCCACTATAGAAGCCGTGGAAGCTGCCACCTGGTCATCTGTTCACATATTTACCAAGCATTACAATCTGTCCATCTTTTCCTGGACCAAGTCTGGATATGCCTCGATTGTCTTGCAGGGCCTTCTGATTTCAGCATAACCTGGTTCCAACCTCCCACTCCTTTGCTTTGGGATCCTCCTTATGTTATTACTGCAGCAGTGAAACATGATGAACATAATACAGTTGTCTGTTTACCATAAATATAGATGATCAAATGTCTTCACTGTTGTATATTTTACCACCCTCATTCTCCACTGTTTCACATAAGGGTTTGGGTGGGCTCCACTTTCTCCATAATACCCAGGATCCCCTCCCCACTAAATAAGGATTCTGGTCTCCCTGTACAGTATCCCAATAAGGGTAAATTGGGTGTCTTTTACTCCTGGCCTGTGGCTCATTTCAGCAGCTCATAAAAGGTACAATTACCTCCTAAATCTAGACTCACATACCACTGGTAGTATGTGCCTCCAGTACTTAATGACTTGGAGAAGACATTTAAATCGGCTTGGGCCTCTCCAAATTCTCATCCTCCTGCCTGTAAGAAGTCTGATAGTCTTTACACCCAGTCTACCCTCAGTGGGATACTGTACAGGGGCCCTGGATCCTTATTTAGTGAGGAGGGGATCCTGAGGATTATGGAAAAAGGGAAGCCCACCCAAACCCTTTGGTGAAACAGAAGGAAATTATGGTGACTCCCATAAATACCTTTTTAGGAATGCTTAGTTGATCCTGCTGTAATTTCAAGTGACAAGGATGGTGACCCTAAACCCTTGACCTCTTTGAAGCCTGTCCCCAATGAAAAGGACAGCAGGATATTTGATAGATATGGAAACCAAGTATACAATTCTTCAGCCCTTCAGAGCAGTCAGCTGTCATCCTTATGGCCAAATAAGTGTTTTTGATTTTCTCAAATGTGCAGCAGTTTACTTCAAACTCTTCTTCTTCAGACACAAAAACGGCCCTATCAGACTTAACTTTCCTGTACATTGCAAGTCACAAAGCATTCTATCAGGTGCTTTATGATGCAGCTGATGTATCAAAGAGCAGTTGTAATATGATCTGTAATGCAAAGGCTTGCTTGCGTCAGGCTCCAGAGTTTCTTGGAGGATGTCAAACCCCAGATCTTGAATACCCCTATAGAAGACGTTCCTCAGTAGAGGGTAAAACAGTGTTTCCTTTCACCAGTCCCTTTATACACAGGAACTGTCTTTCAGCCTTTGGACCTTTCTTTAGGAAGCCTTTTAAGCCATTAACAGAAGTCCAGTAAGCAACAATATAAAAAGAAGCAGTGATAGGACTCCCAAAAAGAAGGGGAATGAATCACAGGGGATATTTCTAGTCAAAAAAGTACACGACTGTCTGAGTATGCTTTTCACTCCCTCCCCAGCCCAGACATCCAGTGAAACTAGCAAGTGATCTTTCTCTTTCACTGCACATATGAAAATAAATAACATATTGTTGGTTACAAAGAATAATTCTAAAGGGATACAAATGGTGTGGGCTTCACTTCTCCTGATAACAGGAACCCCTCTTCCTCCAAGAAAAAAAGACTCATTTGTTTCCCAAAGTCTTAAGACATGACATCTCAAGTTATTAAAGAACCAGTTCCTCCTCCTCAACAGGAAAGGACATTTTACTAAAATATTTTTCTTGAAGAGTACAAGAAGGATGGTGCTTGAACATCAGCTTTGTTTCTTCATTTGTGAACTCCTTTCACGTTAAACCAAAGTTCATTATGTTAACTATACATTTCCTTTTCCTCCTCCCCCATCCAGTTCTTTTTATGACTGTAGGCCTCAAAGATGCTTACCATCAAATTCCAGTTCTCAAACACTACTAGTGTTTAAATTTTGTTGTGTCTGGGTTACATTTTCAGTTTACATCTTTACCATTTGTGTTATCTATAGCACCAGGGTTGCTTTTCACAAAATGCCCTGCTTCAGTCATCGTCTTCTGCAGACTTCAGAGAATCCACATTTATCCTTACCTGTATGATTGCCTCATCTTAGCAGACTCCTCCTAAGACACCTAAACATCCCTCCTTTTCAGCATCAACCTTCAAAAACTAAGTTTCAAATTAAACTTGGAGCAATCTCCCCTAGTTCTATCTCCCAGATTAACTTTTTTGGGATGCCGTCTGGACACCAGCCTAATGATGGCATATATCCCTCTCGAGAAAGATTTTCAGTATTCTCATGATTCCTTTAACCAGACTTTATATGAGTAAGATTCAGTTGTTTCTCAAATGTGTATGTCCAGCACCAACATCCTCTATACTTTCTTATTCCAGTTTTGAACTTCAACAAAAAGGAAATGCTATGGTGGGCAAATCAGGTTCACTCAAGTCCAGATCTCCCTCTTTTTCCTCCTATTCCAAGTTAAGTCCATCAGTATATTGACTCTAAAATGTAGCATAAAGGGGATGCTACACTCTTCAGATGAATCGTTAAACTGTGGCCCCATCCGCCTGAGCTGGTGTTAGCTCAGGTGGATATAGAAGATCTCACAGCACTTATTGAAAAGAGTAGGGTAATTTATTAACATCTGCATTCATTTTATACCATGGAAAAATCTTTGTCAATAATTTACACACAGCTTTTTTTGCATTCATGCTTAAAAATATTTACAAGTTATCCTCACAAAAGAACTTAACTAAACAATTATTTTTTTTTTACTCTTTTTCCGCATCCTCCCACTCTTTCTTCCACAACCATCTTCTCTTTTCAACTAATATGCCATCTTCTTCTATTTTCTTGTTCTATAGCAAATTCTCACATTTTTCCACAACACCCATGTTGCAAAAACAGTACTTTATCCCATTTATCAGTATCACATTTCTTTACTTTTATCGTGCTTCTCATACAGTATCATATTCAAGCTTTTAAATAATTTTTATCTATATTCATTTTTAAAATGTTCCCAAATCTTTTATTATTTTTGAAGTCCAAAAAGCAATTTTGTTTCTTTTTTACTTCTTCTTTCAGCTTTTCCCGGTTAAGGGTCGCCACAGCAGATCACTGTCCACTTATGACTGGCAGTGGAGTTTTACGGTGTCGAGTTGCCACCCCAGCGCCCAACCTTCCACAGAAGGCACACACACGCACTCAAGCCTAGGGCCAGTTTAGTGTGTCCAATCCACCTACAACATGTCTTCTTTACTACAGTCAAATTATTTCCTTTCTTCCATCACCTTATATTTCATATTCCCTTTCATCAGTAACTTGTCTAATAAAATTACCCACATAAAATCCTCTGCTTCATAAAAAGTTTCAAACCTTTTCTCTTTTTTTTTTTTGCCTTTTTGTATTATTTTAATCCCTTCTATGGGTACACCATTTTTTAAATCATATTATATCATTCTTTTATTTTCCCATCAGCTTCATTTACTTTTGACTTCCATAATTTCATTTTATTTTCATATTCTCTCTTCCATTCTGTCCTTTTTTCTTTTATTTTCTTTTCCCTGTTTTTTTTATTCCAAGACATGTTTACATATTTCATATTTCTTGTGTTAATTTTATCTTTTATTTCCCAAAATAAATACATAAATGCAAAATCCAGCAGTGGATTTTTTTTAATTCAAACCATCCTCTTCTTTTTATTTTAAGTTATCCCTCTTCTCACCGGGTTCAGCCTTGAGCTCCAGATGAAGCTTAAAAAAGTCTCTCTCCATTTGATTGGGAAACCTATGTATAATATGTTGTTTTTCTACAAGTGTTCAACAAATGACTTTTTCTGAAATGAAAAGTACAATCTTTTCTAACAAGCTTAATAGTTTTTGTTCTGGTGTCTCTCTCCCTTAACTTAGTACACTTTCATGCTCACCAAATGCCACTATGAAAATCTTTATTTTCTTTCTTGTGAAATGTATTCCATTCATTGTTTTTATCTCACCCAATCCCTCACACTTGATTTTGTTTAACCTCTGACCAGCTTTTTTAACAGCTTTTCGATCCTTATTAAAACCTTAGTCATCCATTCCTTGTTTTTGTTACTAGAACTAAGTCAGCATATGTCATGCATGTTGGTTAATATTTCCTTCCATTTCCATCTTGCCTTCTTCATTTCATACAAACCTGTATGTACTAGCGCATTCATTATTACAAATAAGCACTTACTCATTGAGCATCCCTGTTTTATTCCTCTTTTAATACTTATTTTCCCCCTTCCACACATTTATCATAACCTGTACCTGTGAAGTTTCATACCATTTATTACATTAATATTTTTCCCATACCATATGCTTCTAAAATCTGCAACATTGATTCATGGGTCACTTTATCAAAAGATTTAGCTATGTCACATGTTATCAGTATTACTACTTCATTTTCTTTCAGTATTCTGTCTACTACTACTTTCACTGCAGTTAACATTTCTCTCATTTTTCTTCCTTCTCCTACTACCATCATCCAGTATTTTCTCCATCCTTTTTGGTAGTATTTTTTCATAAATATCTTAGAGTCTGTATTCAGCAGTGTTATAGACCTTCAATTTTTAACTGTTTATTTTATCATATACATTTTATCACTCCACCACACCACTTATTCAGTTATACCTCCCTTCATCCATTAATTTAATATTTTTAAAAAACTTATATTTTACTTTATCCCTTTCCTTATACTACTCATAACTTATACCATCCAATCTAGGTACTGATTCATTCTTACCATCTTTTAGCACCTTCCCTATTTCTTGTATTGTTACATCATGTTTAAAATTTTTCAGATATTTTTTAAACTTTCCATTCTTCTTCCCATCTTTCCTCTTTTTTCATAATTCTTTTTACAAAATTCTCTACCAATTCCATAATAACTGTGTGTATTTTGTCTCCTTTGCCATCTAAGGGTAGCATCCATCCAGCCTCCTCTAATATTTAACCACCTATTTCCTTCCAGAAAAAAAAACTTTGCCTATATAACATATTTTTACTTTTTCCTCTGTTCTTTTCATACCTGTTTTTCTGTTTCCCTTATTTTTCACTTCCTTGTTCTCTTTCATATAATTCCTTAACATTTCTTTATTTTCATCTTATTTATTTTTATTCTTTTCACTTGTAAATATATTTTTATTTCTTTGCTTATACATTACCTTACCACTGTGTCCTATTTTTTATGAAATGTTCATGTGATGTGATCTTTCCATAAGTATACATCTGAAGTAGGCAGACTTCATTTGTCTGCAACCTGTGGGTATCGGATCCGACCTAGGATCCGAGCCGGCATTTCAAAAGCTTTAGGCTCCGAGCTCCTAGCTCCTCCCTCTACCCATAATCCCCTGCCAAGCCCTAACTGACCTCAGATTTCGTTTGCCGCTTTCAAGTTGCAACAGACTCCTCGAGCTCCTGGTTACAGATAAGCATTTTGACAGAAAATTTTTGAAAAACTTTAACTTTTTTAATTGGATTAGTTAGAAGTGTTTGTGTTAGGCTTTCCTCTCTCTATCTTTTTAATTTTTCTCGGGTTTTGCGTAGTTTGTGTGTGTGTGTTTTAGGCCTGTTAGGGCTTAAGATGTCTGAAGCCCATAAGGCAGTATTCTCTAAATGTACCGAGTGTGGCCATAAGCTGTCCCCAGCAGATGGCCACACTCCGTGCGTTAAATGCTTGGGGGTTGAACACCTTTCATTTGGTTGTACCATTTGTGCAGGGTTCAACCCCCGAGCTTTAAGGGAGCGGAGGTCGAAGCTTGTTCTGGCGGGACTTCTCCCTCCAGATGCGGCTCCGGCCTCTGCCCCTACTAGTCAGCAGCCTTCAGCGGGTGCTGTGGTCTCCCCTCCCCCGGCTGGGACTCAACCTCCCTCAAAAAAGCCGGAGGAGAGGGAGACTTCAAGGGAGAAAGAGAAAAAGGAGAGACACAGGGAGAGGCACCATAAACGGAGAGCCGAGACCTCAAGTTCGGCTCCTCCGTCTAAACGGGCCTCCCCTGTGTCTTCTAGATCTCCTCCTCCTCGGCTCCACTCCCCTTGGTTCTCTTCTGGGCCCGAGGAGGAGGCTAGCCCTTCTGTGAGGTCCCCGAGGCGGCTCTCTAGGTCCGCTTCGGTGGCCTCATCTAGATCCACCTTTTCTATGAGCGAAGCAGATATGGACCGGATGATGAGGCGTTTCATCCAGGCCCAAATGCAAATGGGATTGCTCTTAGCCCCCCCCCATCCGGGAGGGGCTTCGACCCCTTTTTTCGACCCTTGGCTCCTTCTCCGACCCACACCCCGGGTTCGGAGCTCTCGGTGCCGGGCAGAGTTGGATCCGGGGGTGGGTCGGATCCGATAGGTCGGCGCACCTCGGATCCGACCCATCCCTTGAGTGCTTCGGGTACTTCGGACCCGACCTCTCGGAGCCAAGGGCCGAGCCTCGGATCCGAGGGAGCTGGTGTGTCTTCGGCTCCGTCTTAAGTCGGAGCACACCGGTCTCTCGGATCCGACGGTTTCGGCTCTGACTCCAGTCTGTGCGTCGGATCCGAGTGGGGGTCGGCTCTCGGGGCTTAGAGAAGCTGGCTCCCCCTCGGCCTTCGACGTAGTGGAAAGGGCGCTGTTGAGGACTACCGGACCCCTGGTCCCTGCCACGGCTCCACCCCGCACTCCCTTGCAGTTGGGTCAGGCTCCCATCAGCTGGTCCCAAGGACAGCCCGCCTCGATGTCCCAAGTAGTTCCCTTGGAACATCTAGCTGCTGAAGAGGACTCCTCGGACAGTCCCCCCGAGGAAGTGCCTCTGAAGCGTAAGTGCAAAAGGAGGCACATGGACTCCCCAGAGTCCATTACCGAAGACACAGACTTGGATGAAGGGGAGGGCTCCCCAAGATCACCCCCGGAAGACATCTCCTTTGGAGATATTATGGAAATGTTAAGGATCAGGGGGGGGTGGTCTGCCCCCAAGGCCTCCTCAGACGAGTCTGTGTTCTTGGAGGCATTCGAGGCGGGCCCATCTACCTCTTGGGTGTCCCCTCCTGCCGATCCTCTGGTGGACCTTATATCCACCAGAGCATGGAAGGATCCGGACACCGTTGAGCCTATACCCAAGCGTCCTGACCGTATCCTGAGCCCCCCGGCAGACTGCACTCACTGGAGTAAGGGCCCCCCGGTAGATGCCATGATGATGGCTGCAGCCACGAAGAAGGAGTTGGCACAGGAGAGTCCTTCTATGCATCCTCCGGGCAAGGAGTCCCGCTCGATGGATCGCATTGGGAAGCGAGTTTTTAGTTCAGCAACTTTCTCTTTGAGAGTGCTGAACTACATGGCACATGTTATCAGGATGCAGCAGGACCTCATTAAAGAGTACGCTGCATCCCCCCCCAGAGTCCATATTGGGTGAGGACAAACAAGTGTATTCAACCCATATGGCCACTCTTAGAGCGGTTTCCAATACGTCTATGCGGCTACTTTCTCACGCTACCGAGGGAGCCGCTAGAGCTAGCGGAGCGGGCCTAGTCATGAGGCGTCAGGCCTGGCTCCGCCACTGTGATTTCGCAGAGCCCTTCAAGGCGACTTTCGCGAATGCCCCCTTTGATGGTTCTGCCTTGTTTGGCAAAACTGTTTGCGAAACGTTAGTCCAGAGCGAGAAGGACGGGAAGACGCTGTCTGCCGTCGGAGTCCGCTTCTCAGCTCCCCAGAGGTCCTTCTCGAAGAACCAAAAGGGACAGAAGAAGATGTGGTTCTGGAAGTCGCAGCAGTCCTAACCTGCTCCGGATAACCAGTCCTTCCGTGGCAGAGGAGGACAGGGAGGTCGCCGTCCTAGAGGCAGAGGGGCTCCTAGAAACTTTGGGTCCAGAGAACCTTTCTCTGACAGACCCACGCAACAGCCCTGAAGGGTTGCCCGGCTGTCCGTCTCTGGAGGCAGGCGGGGGGCGTTTTTCGAGGCACCTGACTTCTTGGGAGTCGATCACAACAGACCGTTGGGTGCTTCGTGTGATATCCAGAGGTTATACCATTCCCCTGAGCAAAATCCCCAGATTCCGCAGCCTCCCCGATGTACCACCCGACCAAAGGGAGGCAGCAGCTGTCGAAATCGAGCAGCTGCTAGTAAAAAGAGCCATCCAACGCGTCCCCCGAGATCAGACCGGATCAGGGTTTTACTCCAGGTTCTTCTTGGTGCCAAAGAAAACGGGGGACTTAAGACCGATCTTAGACCTTTCCCTATTGAACCTGTCAGTAACCAAGCAAAAGTTCCGGATGGTCACCTTACAATCTATACTCCCCCTCTTGCGGGAGAACGATTGGATGTGCTCTATCGACCTCACGGACGCGTACTACCACATTCGGATGGACAGGCGGTCCAGGAGGTTCCTTCGCTTCCGGCTGGGAGCCAGCCACTACCAGTTCAGGGTCCTCCCCTTCGGGCTCACCTCTGCCCTCAGGGTGTTCACCAAGGTACTAGCAGTGGTAGCGGCCCACCTGAGACTCCAGGGATTACAGGTCTTTCCATACCTGGACGACTGGCTCCTAACGGCATCATCAAGGCGTCTACTATGCTCAGCCAGGGACTATTTCCTTCTTATAGCCCCATGGCTGGGCATCACCATAAACTGGAAGAAATCTTTACTGCACCCCACACAACTTATAGATTTCATAGGAGGAAGGTTGGACACAAGATCAATGCGGGCCTTCCTCACCCCAGACAGGCTGTCCAGCCTGAAGTGTCATATCACAGCAGTCCTACAACTGTTTCCGACAGCGGCTTCGGTCCTGAGGGCTCTGGGTCCAATGGCAGCAGCTATTCCACTTCTTCTTCATGCTCGCTTACACATGCGGGTTCTTCAATGGACCCTACAGGTCCAGTGGTCCCCGCTATACTCCTCTCTCGACAGCCCAATAGCGGTCAGCAAGGCATGCAAGGGCTCCCTGTTTTGGTGGCTCCAGTCTCCGGAGCCCCTAGCAGGGAGACCCTTTTGTGCAGCATTTCCCCGAGCCACGGTGACCACGGACGCTTCTCGCCTTGGGTGGGGGGGGGGCATTCTGCGGGCAAGATTGTCCAAGGCACGTGGAACACCTCAGAGACCTCGTTGCATATAAATGTCCTGGAGGTGAGGGCGGTGCTCCTAGCGTTGCAAGCACTTCACAGCCTTCTTCCTACGGGGACTATTGCGATCCAGACAGACAACATGTCGGTTGTCTGGTACATCAACAAGCAGGGAGGAACCAGGTCCTATCCCCTTTGTCGAGTGGCCATGAGATTCTGGGAATGGGCAATTTCCACCAAATGCTTTCTTGTAGCAACGCACATTCCGGGAAAATCCAACATCCTTGCGGACAAGCTCAGTCGCACCATTCTTTCCCCGCACGAGTGGTCTCTCAATCCTTTGGTAGCGAAGAAGATTTTTGCCGTCTGGGGGCAACCCTGTTGCGATCTTTTTGCTTCTCACTCAAACGCCAAATGCGACAGTTTCTTCGCTCTACTTCCCCCACCTGGGGAATCCCCGAGAGACGCTCTGGTGCATGCTTGGCCTCCCGGTCTCCTTTATGCCTATCCTCCACTACCTCTGATGCAGAGGCTCTTGCAGAAAGCCAACAGTTTGGGGAGCAGAATGATTCTCATTGCCCCGTTCTGGCCTCGTCAGCCCTGGTTCCCTTATCTATGGTCTCACAAAGTGAATCCGCCCTGGATTCTGGATCCGATCCTGGATCTCATCTCCCATCCTCTAGAACTTCCGGTCCCGAATCTACACACCCTGAAATTGGCAGCCTGGCTGCTCCAGTTCCATCCTTGATTAGGACTCCCGGTATCTCGTCACCTGTCAAGGCCATTTTAGTGGCAGCTCATAAACCTTCCACTAGGAAGGTTTATCGGAGCAAATGGAAAAGGTTTTCTATTTGGGCGGTCCAGAAAAGTATGGATCCTTTTTCAGCTCCTATGTCTGCGGTGCTGGATTTCTTAACAGACCTCTTTCATCAAGGGGCTAGTTCTTCCACGGTAAAGGTACAAATGGCAGCGATTTCCCATTATCATATGGGTCATGAGTTAGCTCCCCTCATGACTGCGAAACTTTGTAAGACCTTTCTCAAAGGAGTTTTTCTGTTGAGGCCACCATTCAAAGAAGCTATACCACCTTGGGACCTATCCTTAGTTCTACAGGCCCTTACTGCTCCTCCCTTTGAGCCTGCAGCTTCTGCAGATCTAAAGTACCTTTCCTGGAAGACTGCCTTCTTGGTAGCTATCACATCAGCCAGAAGAGTGTCGGAACTTCAGGCTCTATGCATCAAACCGCCTTACCTTTCCTTCTTTCCAGATAGGGTGTGCCTCAGGACCAATCCATCTTTTCTTCCAAAAGTTTCTTCGGAATCTAATATTAACCAATCAATCAACTTACCTGTGTTTTTCCCCAAGTACAAAAACAAAGGAGAATATAAGCTGCATTCTTTAGATGTTCATAGACAATTGCGCTTTTACATTCACAGAACGGCTGGTCATAGACAATCAGATCAGCTGTTCGTCTCCTTTGCTAAATTTGCTTTGGGCAAAGCAGTTTCCAAAGTCACACTATCGAGATGGATTGCTAATTGTATTCTGAAGGCTTATGACACTTCAGGTAGGCCTGCTCCTCAAAGGGTTACGGCTCATTCTACTAGGGCAGTTTCCACGTCAGCCGCGTTTAAGTCCCGAGTACCATTGGATGATATCTGCGCGGCAGCCACTTGGGCCTCGTCTCATACCTTTATTTCTCATTATAAGGTGGATGTTGTTTCCAGGGGAAGAGCATCCTTTGGTTCAGCAGTGCTCCGGAACATCCTTCCATGACGGCCACCCAAGATTTAGGTAGCTGGGGACTCTGTCCCACAGGTTGCAGACAAATGAAGTCTGCCTACTTCAGATTTAGAAGTTATGCACTCACCATAACGTTCCATCTGAGTAGGTGACTTCATTTGGATGCAACCATCCCCCCCCTCCATCCCCCTGACCTTTATACAACAGAGTTTATGCATCTATTTAGATACTTTTATTTTAGTATTATATAGGCAAACTCAATCTGAGGTCATTTAGGGCTTGGCAGGGGATTATGGGTAGAGGGAGGAGCTAGGAGCTCAGAGCCTAAAGCTTTTGAAATGCCGGCTCGGATCCGAGGTCGGATCCGATACCCACAGGTTGCATCCAAATTAAGTCACCTACTCAGATGGAACGTTATGGTGAGTACATAACTTCTAATTTTACACTCTGCAGTTAATCTCTTTATTTCACTGTCTTCCCCTCATCTAGCCCACACTGCTCTATGATCTGAAAACTCTGCCATTTTTGCCCCATTATTTCTTTCATGTCTTTAGAGTAAACTATATAGTCAGTATCAGTCTTAAGAATTAACACATTTTTAGAACCATTCTCTGTTCTTTATTACTTTTACTTCTACACATTTTGTTGATTCCCGTAACATCCTAAAATTAAGTTAAAATCTCCTACCATCACTATTGGCATATTTGCTAACGCATTTTTTTAAGTTTTCAAATAACTGTTTTCTTTCTGTCATAATAGTATATGCACAAATCAAATCAGCACAATCTCTCCCTTCAGGCAACCTACATTTTCTCAGAGGCAAACTCTATTGCATGTGTTCTCCTTGAGAAGAAGATCAGACCTTCTCAAATGGGTGTTAACACCCAGAGATCTTCCAGGAGACTTCCTTCCTGTGAAGAGTTCCTCAAATATATATATCTGGAGAATAGATCTAAATTCACAACAGGCCATTACAGTAGTTCTATGCCAGCATTACTTCCAATCCTGCTTGGAAAGCAAATGCCTTTTCTTTCCCATGAACTGGAACTCCTATTTTGTACACACAGCATTGGTTCTCCCTTCTCATACACCTGGCCAAGGACATTACCAAAACCTTCTTGACAGAGTGGACCTACTCGTACCTGATGAGGGGTTTCTCATTCACATTAGCATTTGGAAACTACACCTGACTGTTTGGATCATAGGGTTCTGATCACATTTCAGTATCTCTTAACAGAGGACTTGCAACAAGTGTAAAAGAAGGCTAGAAAACCAGCTACTAGCAAATCATGTTTAGCCAAGTGGATGAGATTTTCTAGTTGGTGCCACAGCAGAAACTAGGACCCAACCCAGGCAGTTGTTGGCACAGCAGTAACTGTGTGAATTGGGCTGTCAAAGTACATCTTTCAGCCATTTCTGTTTGCTAGATTCCCCTTGTTGTTTGTTTTAAGTACAACAGTTCTTGGAAGGATTTTACATATATTAGACCACATAGAAAGCAGATGGCTCCATCCTTTGATCTTAATTTTGCATTGGAGAAGGTAACTCTGCCTCCACTTGAAACTGTAGCTAGCTCTTCCCTAAAATTCCTTGCATGGAAGACAGTTTTACTTATCGCTTTGACATCCTCAGCTAGATAAGTATCTAAGTTGCAGGTCCTCATGTCTTCTCAGCTCTTTTTAGTCTTTCATGAAGCTAGAGTGACTCTCAGAACTAACCCTACATTCATGACCAAAGATGCTTTTGAGTTTGTCAGTCTCTTCATCTCCTTGCTTTCTTTCCCCAGCCCAAGAACAGAGGAGAGCGAATTCTGCATTCTCCGGTCATCAGTTGCAACTTGGGTATTACCTGGATTGTGCTTAAATATTTTAAGTTGTACTTATAGTGACCTGTGTCATGATACTTTTTTGTACTTCTGCTTTATGTCCATGTTTTTGCCCCCCAAAAAATATATATGTATATGTTATGCATTTGTTTTACTTTGTATGCATTTATTACTTTGTTCTAGGGCCTTAGTTTTGTAACTCTATTTTCAGTTGTGGAAAGACTGTTTATTATTGCAGGAATTTAACATTGTTTATACATTATACTGCGCTTCTTTTTCCGTAAGTAAAATTACATGTAAAAGGTAGCTTTTTTGTATTTTGAACCTATTTTAGGGCCTCAGTCTTGTAGCTTCATTTGCAGTTGTGGCTAGACTGTGATCTACTGTCATATTTGAGCTGTATTTTGTCATTTATTACAGAATTAGTGGTACATGTTTGTGTAATCTGGTGCTTTGTCTGTGGTGGGATTGCAGTAGTGGCAGTATTGCAAATTCTGCTCCAGGATTTTGGCTTCAGTACTTTTTATATCTGTAATATAGTTGCATACCAGTGCCTTTCTGTTCACCCTGTTGCTGTTTTTTTCCCTTTTTTGAGTCTGCCCCAGCCCCACTAAGACATTAAGCTAAAAGTTTCTGAAATTCTCTGAATTCTGATGTTTTTTCCCCCAACCTTCCCACCATTCTTTTATTGTGGTTTTGAAAGGCTGGGTCTGTGGCTTTCACCCCTTATATTAATGTGACATCCAAAGTTCCTCCTTCCCCTCATTCGCTACTATTTTCTGTTGTATAACCTGTTTAACTACTTTCCTACCCCTTATTTTCCATATGTTCATATATCAATTGTACTAAGTGTCAACCCAGCAAACCAGTACTGCTCTTGAGTAAACCTCACTTACTACAAATTGGCTCCTCATTTTCCAGGAGCTCCCATTTGCTTGGCACCCTTGCCACACACTGAGGGGTTCTGAGTTAATCCTGCTTCATCCTTGGCAGATAAGAGATGCATTCTATTGTTTTGTACTTCAGTTAACTGTTTATAGAGTACTGGTGCTTTATTTTTGCTTTATTTGTTGATTTTTCCTTTAAATCATTCTAAAGGTCCCAGTACTTGAAATTGCTTTGTCAAGGTACTAAGTTTTATTGTAGTGTTATTCTCAGTAGCAGTCTTTCTTGGTGTTTTTACATTAAGTGTTTACCAGTGTGCCCTGTACAGACACACATGCCAAAAAATAAATTTGATCGATTGCAAAGGATGGTCAGCACCTGTCTCCCCTAGGCTTCTGAATATTGGCGAAACTTTATCCACCCCCATGGAGTCTTTTTTTTTTTTTTTTAGGCAGTGCCTAATTGACAGATCTACCATCATAGCAAATGAAACCCAAAGAAACCTGAACATGTTTTTACTCAGTGCTAGGAGTCTAAACAAGAAACTCCACACCCTATAAGCTCTTCTCACTTTGGAAAATATAGACAGCTGTGCCGTTACCAAGACATGGTTTAAGTCTGCAGGAAGTACTCCCAACAGTGTAAGGCTTTTGTGCCTTCCACAAATTTAGAACATTAGCTGCACACACAGTAACAAAAACTGGAGTGGTCTCCATCTGTATTACCAGCAAGCATAACTCCAGGTTGTTAAACAAGACAATGACCTGAAATTTATCCATGTTCAAATCACCATAAGCAAAGTCCCATACCATATCCTTGCAGGCTGTAGGTCATGTCCTGTACATACCTGTACGTCCCTAGAATCCCATAGCTCGTGCCTACACCTACTGCAAAGACTTGTTGTTAAACCAAATGCTCCATTCATGGGAGACTTTAACCACCCATAAATAGACAGGGAAACGTATACTGCCTCATACTCGCAGGCACAGCTATTCATGGACTTTATTAATGCAAATTACCTTAACCAGATAGTGTGCGCACCCACATACTGGACCTGGTATTCACCAATATAGGAGAACGCTGCACCCCACCCCCAATATCACGTCCTCACTGGTGGAGGAGGATGACAAAGCTGTCTCCTTTGAAATAAAAATCAATTTGGTAACCCCAGCAAGCTCTCTCTAGCAGTTAGGAGCTATTCCAAAGAGAAGCACAACCTCTTAAGCAATAGTTTGTCAAAACTGAATGCCTCTTCCAACCCCGAGTTCACAGCAACCTACATGGAATCATGCACAGAGACCATGACAATCATATAAATGGCTATATAGAGGCTGCCGTACTTACTAGAATCATCAACAACCCCCTTTTTCCCATTTTCTTGCATGGGGTCAGGGTGTCGTGTTAACTGTAGCCATCTGTCTCATTTCAGTGCGACACTCATGCCTTCTTTGACACTCATGCCTGACTGCCAAAGATCTTCTCTCACACAATCCATCCACCTCTTTGCTGGATGCCCTCCTTTCATGTTGCCTTCTTCCTGTCTGTCCCGAGTCATCTTCACCAGATTGTCTTCTGCTTTTCTGCACATGTGCCTAAATCACAGTAATCTGTTGTCTTTGATCTTTTCTGCAATCGGATTTACTTTGGCTTCTGCTCTTATGTCCTCATTTCTTCATCTGTTCCACAGTGTGCTTCCTACCACCTGTCTCAGGCACTTCATTTCCATCACCTCTGACTACCTCATTTGCTGTGCCTTTACTGCCCAGGTTTCTGTACCGTACACTAGTACTGGTTGCACGACTGTTTTGCACACTTTACTTTTCATCATCTTTGGCATTCTTTTGTCATACACTACACCTGACACTCTGTGCCAGCTCATCTGAATCTAGCTTTGGCCTCCTCATTCAGACTTCCCATCTTCTCACCCACCCCTCCGAGATACCTGAAGCTGTTATCTTGTTCCACAATCGTTCATTCTGTCTCAATTCTCAGCTTCTTCTGGTTTCCCCAGTGTGTTGCCATTACCACTGTCTTATCTGTACTCATTTTCATCCCATGTGCCTTCAGTTTTTTGTTCCATTCTTGCAATCCTTTGATGAAGTTCTTGCTCAAAGTCTGCCTGTAATGCCACATTGCCTACATACAGCAACTTTGTTGGTCTGTCCCCTCCAACCTGTTTACTAATGCAATACCCAAACACACAGTAGTCACGAACAAACAGCTTTAATGAAGCTTTCGGGTCTACACCCTTCATCAGCACATAAAATCAACTTATACAAACCACATTTAAATAGAGGATGATTTAAGTATATGTATATATTTTTATATATGTATTTTATAAGTATAATAGAGTATTTAAGAAATTTAGGTATGATGTGCTTTTAAATAATTTGCATAATTAATTTGGGTCTTTATCTGAATGGCTGGCTTGTTCATGTGATTTTCAAATGTTCCTCTATTTAAATGTGGTTTGTATAAGTTGATTTTATGTGCTGATGAAGGGTGTAGACCCGAAAGCTTCATTAAAGCTGTTTGTTCGTGACTACTGTGTTTTTGGATACTACTTGACATTTTCTGATCTAGTGTATTTACTAATGCAGTGCATCAGCAGTGTGAACAGCAGTGGGCTCAGAGCTGAGCCCTGATGCAGACCCACTGCCACCGGGAACCCCCTCTGTGAGTCTGAACACTGTTCATACTTAAGTCATTTTCTTGTAAATAGCCTGCACTAATTCTACCAATGTTTCAGGGACTTCCACCACTGGACTCCCCAAATCATCTTTCTTGGGACCTTGTCATATGCTTTCTCCAAGTCTAGGAAAGCCCAAGTGGACTCTTTCCTCATCTCCAACTTCTCAACTGTCTGTCTCACTGCAAATGCTGGGTCAGTTGTGCTGCATCCTGATCTGAATATGAACTGCCCATTTCTCATATTGCTTTGTAATACTCTGCGTATCCATTTATCAGTCACCCTGTGCAGAACTTACATGCTGTGTGACAGGAGTTTGCTATTGCAACTCATTTCTTAGCTTCTCTGTCCATCCATTCTGTCTCCCCCTTTTTCCTTCACTCTTTCTTTCTTTTGATAGCTTCCAAGATGTCTGCATTCCACCACCACCTTTCCTTATGTTACTTATTTCTGTACATAGCTTGGCTACATATCTGTTCTGTAATCCTCACACATGCTGTTTTGGGGCGTTGCTATTATACGTCAGCTCCACCTATTTCCCCCTGTTCTTGCGGTGCAAGAGCACTGAGTAATTTATTAAACTGTTGTGCTTTCTGTCCAGTCATCTTCCAGGTTTTCAGCCTGTGGGCCAACTGTTACATTGGAGATGACTTTGCGATCACTGATTCTACCCCAGTGCCCTTCCTTACTAGGTGGAAGTATACCTGAGTTGCAGGTTGGCTACTCTTGTATGTGATCTTGTGACTGTGTCTCTTTCTGAACCATGTGTTGGCTATCATCAAACCATTTGTCAGAAGTCTAGAATGTCCTCTCCTCCTTTATTGTTGTTGCCCCTTCCATGTGGTCCCACTCAGTCCTCATATCCTGTTCTATCTGCCCCGATATGTGCATTCAGCTCACCCAATAGCAACACCAGTTTGTGTTGTTCTGTTTTGTCTAGTAGTTCCTGCAACTGCTGTTTAAATGCACTCTCTTCCTCACTATCACACCATTGCTGCATAGCCTGAGATTATGAATATTGCCCTATCATTAGGCTGGAGTCCGATTGCCACAAGTGTGTCATTAATTCTGATGACATCCCTCATTGCCTTCTTAAGCCTGTCTCTCATCACAATTCCTACACCATTTCTAGCCATTCCTCCTAAGTAGTAGTCTCTGGATCCCAAGCATCTTGTCTCTAGGATACATAGGATATCCAGCCTTCTTTTTACCATCATGTCACCCGTTTCCAAGCTCAGTCTTGTAAGTGAAAGTAAACTGAGTGTAACAATTCCTAGCTCAAATTTGGCAAATTGATTGGTCTTACATCCAGCCTTTGCTCAATAGAGATATCCCAGGTAACCCAAAATGGTCAACTGGATACAACTTTTTTGATCCCAGGCTGCTGTGCTTTATGGCAGGTACACACTGGCCATTGGGGCATATACACCCCTTCCACAATTAACATGGATCCATGGCATAATTTGGAGTTAGCCAGGTCCTCAACCCAATTATCACTGCCCAAATCACCTAGAGCCATATTTTACCCCAAGTGTCTAGCCCTGCCATGGTATGCAGTCTATAATCCATGTGCTCCTGTCTAGAGGATATTGTATACCACAGTCGATGCCCAAAGTGGTTCATCTGTATAACTGTTCCTCCTATAGGGCACCATGTAGAGTTTGTGCTGCTACCCTCAGCCCCATTCATTGGTGAATTTGAGGTGGAAACACTCGGCATGTTTTTCGGAGGTGGGAAGAATCCCACAGAGACACGAGGAGAACATGCAAACTCCAAACAGACACTGACCTGAGGTCAGGATTTAACCTTGTGCATGGAAGACGAAGACCTTAACCATTATGCCGGCTGGTGTCTATCTACTAAAAGTAAGCCCAAAATGAACTGTAAAAGCAAGCCACACTGGTGAAATCCTGACGTTAATTGGGTGTATAACAGTAGGAAAAAGATCATGACTAAAATCAGGAAGAACTGTTCCCATAATGATGGGAGCTCTATAATTAAACTAAACAAGAAACTAAGAGGACTAAAGTCCAACAGAGTTAATCACAAAGTCATGATAGCCTCACAGGCTAAAGACAACCACAAGGCCTTCTACAGCTATGTCCAAAACCTCAAAGATGGCATATATCAGTGTGCTGAACTGGTGGTCAGTGTTGCCACCTTCACTGAGCAGATTGAAATAGCAAATTTTTCTGGCTGATAAATTCAGCTCACACTTCTCCCGCTACTACTTCCTGCCTCCCCTAATGAAATACCCTCTAGCGTGACCCCCCCCCCCAAGCTTTTAACAAGGAGCCAGTCCTGACGGAGATCGCCAAGTCCAAAAACATAAACTTGGTGGGCGCAGACAATATCTCAGGATGCCTCATAAATAGCTTGAAACATGACCTATCAGGACCACCTGAGTCGCTTTTCAACTGTAGCCTCAAAACAGGCTTTGTACTATGGGAATGGATGACTGCAATGATTATCTACTTCACATGGGTGGACCATCAAACAACCCCGGAAACTACAGACCTATTAGTCTGACTAGTCTAATATGCAAAGCCTAGGAATAAATTACCATGGAAGTGATCATTAAAGACATTGGCAAACTTCAGACAACGGACACAACCCAGTTTGGCTTTTTCAAGGGAAGGTCATGCCTACTAAACCTGATGAAACTCCTTTGAGAAGGTCACCAAGGCAGTGGATAAGGGGAAAACAGAGCATACCACCTACCTGCACCTGGGTTAGGTGTTCATTACAATTCCCCACTCAGGTCTAGTTGTTGAACTCACCAAGCTAGACATAAACGCCTACATAACTCAGTCAAGATCAAATCATCCAGTTGGTTAGTTCCTCCAAATTAAGGCGCACTAGTCACCCTTGTGACTGTGAGAGCAAGCCGAGAGTCTGGGGGCGTATGTTATAATTGCCCTTGGCCATTACCATTAGAAGGGAGAACCTAGATTGCCCGAGCCAATAGGATGTCATTGCAGTTATCTTTGGTATTTCTTTCTGAATCTTCAAAAGTACCTTGTGAATCAATGGAGCTGGCTCACAGACAAGACCTAGGAAGTCAGGATTTGTGAGACCACCTTCACTAAGAGACCGGTCACCAGTGGGGTACCTCAGGGCTCACTACTGGGACTGCTCCTATTAAGTATCTACTTCTCAAAGGTAAAGACTAATGTAAAGGGCATTTGGCTGACCAAGTTTGCAGATACCTGCAAATTTGGACCATCATAGATTCCCCCATGACACAAACATCTTACAAGGGGGTCTAACACAGACAAATGACTAGTAGCCAAAGTCACAGATTAAAACTCCGTGCCAAGAAATAAATTATAGTACTTTTTGGGAAAACTGCCACCCAGGCTAATTACTCCATTGTTAAGACACCCCTAAGAGCTGGACCCAGTAGTCAGGGATCTGGAAACATATGTAGACAGTAATCTGGCCTTTGACCAACACGTGGCCAATGTAGTAAAAAGGTCATTCTACGTCACCTGTCTTATAAGTAGAGGCATGTTATCTGGGTCCATGGAAGTCATAGTGTTACTTTATTTGGCCTTTAATGGTCTCATAATTGAGTGTAATGCCGACTGCAGCATGTACCTGACCAGATGTTTGAAACTGTTTGCCTACAAGTGTTCTTTACCAGGAGAATCCAGGATATAAACACATTGTTCTGTACAGATTGACTTAAAGCCCTGCTTCTATACTCTGTCTCCTACAGGTTACTGAGAGGGAGTCTATGCCTGGCATGCAAGGCATCCTGTGATCAAGCTGTGATGGGCCTTTTGCACATCTGCAAAATGAACAGCCTCAGAACTAAATTTTGCTTGTGACATAAATAAGACGTGTTGTCAAGCCAGATATGTGTTTCATAAGATCCCTATTCTCTGGAACAGGCTTCCAGTCCATGTCAAGCAGAGTCCATCCCTAGGCTTATGTAAGATTAACATTGACTAATGGAGGGGAAATCAAAAATTCACCCCAGGTCTGGCCCCCATGTCTCTGATAGACAGAGGCAGAAAGTAATGCCCAAATTAATATACTTCCTCCATATAATCTCTAGAAACTTTTTAACTAATATAACCCCTTCCTAATAAATGCCATTGATACATAGGGACATAATTGGGTTGGGTGGAACTGCTAGGTTTATAAAGGCTTGGGTGGTCATTAGCTTAGTGTATACCTATGAACCTATGGATAAAGCAAAATATTTTAAGTTATGAGACCCATTCTTTTTTCTTTGAAGGAAAGAAAGAAAGGACAGTCAGTTTCCAAACAAACCCTATCCAGGTGGTTATCTCAGGCTTTTCAGTTTTGGTTTTCTCACTATGGGAAAATTCCCTCCCAAAAATGTCAAGGTGTATACTTCACTGGAAAGTACAGTTGCACAAGTCCTAATTTCCTGTAACAGGAGATGTTTATAGTTCACTGTGCCTTACTGGCATTCAGGTAGTAGAACCCTACTACTCTCTTGTGTCAGTCTTCTAAAGCTAAAAGTCCCCTGTTCGTATTTGTGATGAACCAGTCACCTGGCAGTGTGTGGACTGTATTACAGACAAGACCCTTTCAGTTTTGTAGGTTCCAACAGGAAGAGATGATGGAAACCCAAGCTTTATGAACACCTGGTGTTCCATAAAAAAGAGACAGAATAGTAATTGCTGTGGAGTGGTGCTCTCTGTTTAACCAAACACCACACTGTATACATCTAAAAAGAGGGATGGTGGGTGGGTACTGCCATTGTGGTTGTGTGTTCTATGAACATATACTGTTACAGGAAAGTAGGATGTGCACATCTGTACTATGTTCAACTAACACACTGCCTTACTGGCATTCGGGTAGATTCCCAAAGTTTACCAGCCTAGGAGGAGGAAGTAAAGGTCCAGGAACCCCTGAAGAATCATTTTAGTGAAGCCTGATTTGAATCTGGAAAAGGAATCCAGCTTGTGGTGCTTCATAAAGGTAATGATGGACCAAGTTGCTGCCTGTAGAATACTTTCTAGAGTCCACTCCTTTCCAATATGCCACTGAAGCAGAAAGGAACCGAGTGGAATACACCTTTACCTTGCATGGCTTTGTCTTGTCATGGTGGGTGTAACAAAAAACTGTACCAGAGGACAATCAACGTACAGTGGTTTGCTTAGAGACTGGTTATAACCCTTGATTGACCCTGTGCAAGAAATAAAAGACCTTCTTTAAAGGGTTTTATTCTGTCAACGTAGTACATAAGCTGTTGGTGCACATCCAAGTTATAAAGTATCCTCTCTCCCTTATTCTTAAGTTCTGAGAAGAACACAGGATGGTTGATAGGTTAATTGAGAACGATGTCCAAGACCACTTTTGGCATGAAAGAGGTGATTAGTGCATAACACAACCCTATCCCTGTGGAAAATAAGGTAAGGCTGTCCTGTCATGAGAGGTCAGTCTCTCACCTAGCAGATATCTATCTGAGCAATAAGCAAACAGTTTTCTGCATTAAGAGCTTCAGATCCACCTGAGTGGTAGGTTCAAAAGTGGTAAGATCAGTTTTTCCAGAACATAGATGAGATCCCATGAAGGAGGAATTTGTTTGTGAGGGGGTTTCATATGTAGTGCTCCTTGCATAAACTGTTTTACCAAAAGAGAAGCAGCAGCAGAAACAGGGAGATCCAGAAGCAGACAAGCAGAGATTGTCGCTAAATGCACTTTAAAGGACACATATGATAAGCCATCCTAAAGTAGCTCACACAAATATTTCAATTTGCCTCAAGGGATCCTCAATTCCTGTTTAGACACCACTGAGAAAACCTCATTAATTTGTTAACATAAGATTTTCTAGTAGCAGGTTTTCTGGCCTCCTTTAACACCTATTGCACATCCTTATAAAACTGATACCTAAACAGAGTCGAGATCAAATCATCCAGTTGGTTAGTTCCTCCAAATTGAGGTGCACTAGTCACCCTTGTGACTGTGAGAGCAAGCCGAGAGTCTGGGGACGTATGTTATAATTGCCCTTGGCCATTACCATTAGAAGGGAGAACCTAGATTGCCTGGGCCAATAGGATGTCATCGCAGTTATCTTTGGTATTTCTTTCTGAATCTTCAAAAGTACCTTGTGAATCAGTGGAAATGCATACAGGAGTGTTCTGTCCAAGTCTTCCAAGCATGGTTGCAAGGATGTCTGGAACAGAATTTCTCCATCGGTCTGTTTTGAAAGGAGGCTAATGGATCTTTTTGAGGTGTTCCGCATAATCTGAACTTGATCCTGGAACATCACTGCCTTGAGCTGGCAGTCTTGCAGGTCTTCCCAGGATCTGCTTAGTCTGTCTGCCACAGTGTTTTTCTCTGTCTGGGATTTGTGATGCCTGAATAGTCAGATAATGCTGTAAAACCATATTTCAGGTCAACATTGCTAACTGGCACAGAGAGTACGACCTTGTACCCCCTTGTTTTTGAGGGACCTCATTACTGTGATGGTGGTGGTAACCACAAGAGGAGGAAGCTTAGTCCATAGCTGAAGGACTTTCAAGGCATGAATCACCACCATTTCCTCAATATTGATGTGCTTCTGTGCATGATCTGGCCTCCAAGTGGCCTGCGCTTGCACTCCCATGGACACAGCTTTCCAGGAGATTGGACAGACTGCTCCAAAACAGGTAGAAATAAAGGAAGTCCTGGAGTGATAGTCAGCTGTGCGCTACACCACTATAATTGTCATCTGATAAAGTGCAGCACCAGCAGCTGGACTTCCAGGCAATGTAAGTGCAGAGTCCAAGAATTTCATACCTACCACTGACTTTTCCTCATGTGGAGGTAGGCTAGCAGTGGTATAAGAATCATGGATGCCATCCATCCTAGAATTTTTAAGAATTCTTTTGCTGAAGTGAAAGTCTTCTGTAGACTTCCTGAAACACTGCCTGGTCGGACAGGACCTTGCCTTGGGGAATAAAGGCCATTCTTTTGTTTGTGTCATTTAAGCACCCCAGGAAGACAAGTCTTTGAGAGGGTGTCAGGCATGACCTCCGAAGTTTCATCTTGGTGATTCCAAACACCTGGATACAGAGTTTGAACAGATAAGCAAGTCATCCAAGTAAGGAAAAATGTAAATACCAAGAATCAGGCAGTGAACCACTACTGGAGCAAAGCATTTGGTAAACACTGAAGGAGCAGTCGACAGCCCAAAGGGTAATGCAGAGAACTAATAGTGCAAACCAGACAACAAATCTTGGATATCTCCTGAAGCAGTATGGGTTATATCCTGCATAGAATATAACTTCAGGTCAGCTTCCAAAGCTTCAGGTCACATTCTCTGCACCCAAGCCATCAGTCAACTAAAGATGACCTGACTTAAAAAGACAGATTTGATTGCCAAGCCCTTCAGAGCTTTCCTGACACTGAAGAGTATGCTCCTTTGAGGCTTTTGTGGATCGACTGTGGACTTTGCTGGGCAAATAAGTTCCCTTTCAGAGAAAAAAAAACCTTCCATTTAAAGAAATGTTTATTTAATAACACATTCCTGTTCAGGAATGTTATTTAAAGCTTGGAGTTTGTATTTTACAGACTATCATGAGACTGTATTGTATTTTTAAACAAGTGCACTCTTTTTTCCTGTCAGTTTAAAAGTTGTTTAAAGTAATTGAAAACCAGTTTTTCTATGGCTAAATTGTGATCTGATGTTAATCTTCATTCATTCCTTACTGATGGCTGTTGGTTCTGTACTCTGAACCAAATTGGCTGTTATAACAAGCTCACACCAGCCAAAAAACTCTTGAGCTAAGATTTTACCCATAGTGCCCCTCTCTATATTACCTCACATCTCGTTTGCTGCGTACTGAATAAAGACATGTCAGGCCAGCTGTCAGCTAAGTCATTTAAAATGTTTCTAATTTTGTCTCTTGTTAAACCTTCCTTTGGTTATTTGCATATACCTAGTTAGCCTATTGTTAGTCACATACTTTTTGCTTATCTGTGTGTGTCCCTCTTTTTCTTTCCCTCTTTTTACCAAATTTGGTACTGTTTCTATCATTGCTGGTACAGGCCTTCCCTTACCTCTGAGGTAATTCCCAATACCATTATTGGTATTCCCTATTTCTCCTTTCCCCTCTACTGTATAAAAAAAATCCTTTCTTCTTTTTTGTTTTTGAGAGTGTGTTTTCTGCGTTTTGATGGTTTTATCTTTTGTGTCTAAATTGTATTTTTTTGTGCCAATATGTCTGAGAAAAAGAGTACAGCTGGTGATCAGTGCTACAGGAAAATGCCTAATGTGGACAGTGCTACAGGAAAATGCCTAATGTGGACAGCCATACATCCTGTGTCTACTGTCTCTGGGTACCACACCTATCTGTGAAACCCCCTTGTGACATTTGTAAAGCATTTAGCCCGTGCACATTGGCGGAACGTTAGAATAAACTTACGCTTAAAGGTGTCCTTAAATCTATCGTTGATGCTATCTCTGAGGTGTAGGGTTCATCCCTTCCAAAGAAAGAACATAAAAAGAGGAGTAAATCCTTACCCTCTTCTCCTCACACCAGTGAATCCAAATTGAGCTGAAAGCAAAAATCTCAAAATTGGCACCAAAATCCTCGGCACCGGGGCCTCAAACCCCTCCATGCTGCCGTCTTTGGTTCCGGCACCTCAGCAGCCAACTACTGTGCCACCCTTGGCATCTGTTCCTCAGACTAGGACTACGACACAGATTGTGACAACAATACCAACTTCCCTTTCGGCACCAAAAATAGTCATTCCAACACAGGTCACTTCTCCCCTACTTCTACATCATACTGGTCTTTTGACCTTGGTGCCAAAAGGTGAAATAACCCCTCAAACCCGATATTCCCCTTTGGTGGATCCATTTTTTTAGCCAACAGTGGAGCCTCTTTCTAGAGTGTCCTGACTCCCCTTGGGGATATCCACCCACTCCTCCAGGAGCCTTTAGGAACTGGACATAATGTGGCTTGTGGATCATCTCTTGGTGGCCAGAAGATTTCCATCACCCTCCAAATCATACCTCCCATCCGTAGCCAAGGATTTTTCTCCACGGACTCCCACATACTTTCCTCCTTTGACCTCCCTGGTGGTATCTGAGCCTTCGACACGGACCCCATCTCTGGTTCCAGCTTTTTCATCTCCATTGGTAGACCCTGCCATGGCCCCGGAGTCTTCCCTTTGGCCATCGACTCACCCAGACCCGGGCCATCCTTGGGATCAACACTGGTCACCATGATCCCTAGTGCGGTGTCCGTTTTTCCATGGCACCATCTGCTACGGTTCCAGTTGCTTTGGCGGAACCGGGTCCACTCATGGCTCATTCCCTGTGAGTGGGTTCATCGAAGCAGGGTGTGACCCCAGTCTCAAGGTTGTCTTTCTCTGTTCTAGGCTCCCGTTCCTCTTCAGACAGACCTGCTTTCCAGGTGATGGAGAGGGCACTTGCCTCTGCAGGCTCCATTTGGTCCCTTTGGCACCGGAGACCCATATATACCTTTCCTCTGTGCCGCAGTTGACACAGCCCACTACTTACGGACACTGGGCACAGGAACCTCAAAACATTCTTCCACAAGGTGCCCACTCTGCAGGGTCCTCTTCAGATGTTCCCACTGAGGAGGTACCTCACAAGAGATCGTGTAAAAAGAAGCATGTGGATTCCCCTGAAGAATCCCCCACCGAAGATGCACACTATGATGAAGGGGAAGGGTCCCCACAGTCGCCCCTGAGGATGTTTTCCTTTGGAGACATATTGGAGATCCCGAAACAGTGGGAGGACTGGAAGTCCACCACCCCTTCCTCTGAGGAGTTTGTATTCTTGCAGGCTTTCCGTGCCCGGTCCTCTACTTCCTGGGTGACCCCGCCTGCAGATGACCTGGTTCAGCTCATAGTGCAGCACACCTAGAAGGGGTCCTGATACCATTGAACCTATCTGGAGACCAGGCAAAATTCTTTCTCCTCCAGGTGATAGCCCACACTGGTCCCAGGGCCTGCCAGTAGATGCTATGGTTGTGGTGGTGGTTACTCTCCATCCCCCTAACAGGGAGTTTCTGGTGATAGACAGACTAAGGAAGTGGGTGCACTCTTCTGCGACCTTCAGCATTTGGTCCCTGAACTGTCTGGCACACGTTACTCTGCTTCAGAGAGATCTAATCTCAGAACTCTCAGAATCCCTTGCAGGAGCAGTTTCTGATGGGGTAAGTGACAAAGTTGCCTTACAGCTTGCCACCCTGGAATCTATCTCTAAATCTCCCATGTGGTTGATTTCTCATTCTACTGAAGGGGCGTCTAGAGCAGCGGGTGCAGGCATTATTACGAGACATCAGGCCTGGATGCACTTATGTGATTTTGCAGATCCTTTTAAATCTTCCTTTCTGAATGTCCCTGTAGAGGCCTCTTCTCTTTTTGGCCCCAAGGTAAAAGACACTTTTGCCAGGTGTGAAAAGGACAGCAAGATCTTGTCTGCTGTAGGCATATGTTTTTCCACCCCTGAACGACCCTGTTCTAGGAATCAGAGGAGTGGAAAGATGTGGTACAAGAAATCCCAGGGTCCTTTCCACAACACACGTGGTGAGTTTTCCCCCCAGGGCAGAGGGGGGAACTCAAATGGAAGATGCTCCTTCAGAGGCAGAGGGGGGGTCTGCATAATCAGGGACCCTGAGATTCCTTCTATGGACAACCCTATCAGTGCTCCTGAAGAGCGACCCAATTGCTTACCTCTGGAAGCAGTCGGGGGATGATTTTCTCTGCACCACCTTGCCTGGCGGCAAACGATAACCACAGATCTTTAGGTGCAGACAATAATTGCCAGAGGTTACCACATCCCTTTCACCCTTTATCCAAGACCACTAAAGCATATTCCCAACATTCCACCTAGTCAAAGGGAAGTAGCAGTTCAAGAAATTCAAAAGCTGCTTCTAAAAAGTTCCATACAAACAGTCCCACCAGACCACATAGGATCCAGATTTTACTCAAGGTTCTTTTTAGTGCCAAAAAAGATTGGACTGGAGGCCAATTCTAGACCTCAGCATCCTAAACAAATTTGTCAAATAAATGAAATTCTGAATGGTTACGTTTCAATCTATACTTCCTTTTTTGGAGAAAGACGATTGAATTGGATGTGTTCAGTAGATCTTCAGGATGTGTAGTACCACATAAAAATGGACAAACACTCCAGAAGATTCCTCCGCTGCCAGCTGGAAGCCAATGACTTGCAATTCCGAGTGTTGCCCTTTGATCTCTCTATGGCCCCCAGAATGTTCACCAAATGCATGGCAGTGGTGACAGCTCACATGAGACTGCAAGGATTCCGGGTGTTTCCATATTTAGGCAATTGGCTCCTTACCACCCCAACCAAGCATCTACTGGTTTCAGCCACTCATTACACTCTACAATTAATGGAACACTTAGGCATAACAGTAAACAAAGATAAATGCAATTTGACTCTTTCTCAAAGACTGTAGTCCATAGGAGCAAATTTCAATACTCAGTCTTGCCTAGTCTCCCTCCCACTCCACAGGCTGGAAAGACTCAGATCTGAACTCCAAGTGATACCCTGTCAGGACAAAGCTCCTGCTTGGGCAGTCCTCCCTACTACTAGGGTCAGTGGCAGCATTGTTAACAATAGTTCCATTGGCAAGACTACACATGAGACTCCTACAGTGGCTTTTGCTAACACAATGGTCCCCTTTGACTCATCCTACGTCCTTTCAAATCAGGATAACAAATCGGTGCAAACAAGATTTAATTTGGTGAATGAAGCTAGATCATCACCTATGGAGTCGGCCATTCTTCCCCCTCTCATCCCAGAGCCATAATGACCATGGACGCCTCCCTGTTTGGGTAGGGGGCATTTCCAGGGAAGCACAGTCCAAGGCACTTGGTCACACTTAGAGGCCAACCTGCATATCACTGTTCTAGAACTGGAGGGCAGTGATTCTAGCATTGCAAGAATTTCAACCTGTTCTCCCTTCAGGAATGATTACCATCCAGTCCGAATACATGTCAATAGTCTGGTACATCAACAAACAAGGAGGAACCAAATCCTACCCATTGTGTCGAGAGGCCATGAGAATTTGACAGTGGGCCATAGCTTCCAACTGCTTTGTGATAGTAACGCACATTTCTGGGGATTCCAACGTAATTGTGGACAAATTGAGCAGATGCATTCTCTTGCCTCACGAGTAGTCCCTCAATCCTGTCATAGTGGTGGAAATATTCGGAAGCTGGGGACAGCCTTGCTGCGAAATGTATGCGTCCCCAGCAAATCACAAATGCAGCAGTTACTTTGCCCTAATTCCCCCACAGGGAGAGTCGTCGAGGGACTCTCTTGTGCGTGATTGGCCCACGGGACTTCTTTATGCTTACCCTCCCCTTCCTGTGATCCCACTATTATTAAAGAAGGCTCTTTGGTTGAAAAGCAGAGTAATCCGCATTGCACCGTAGTGGCCCCAACAAGTTTGGTTTCCCTTTCTTGGCCTCACTGAGTACATCAACCATGAATTCTGGATCCAACTCCAGAATTGCTGTCACACCCACAGGGATTGATACATCTGAACATATTGACCCTCAAGCTGACAGCTTGGTTCCTCCACTTCCAGTAATTGCCCATCAAAGCAACCTATGCTTCCCTGTCCACCACATTCTTTTGATTTCCCATAAACCATCCACCAGGAAACTTCATCTAAGCAAGTGGAAAAGATTCATAATTTGGTCCCGTAAAAAGGGAATAAGCCCTTTTTCTGCTCTGCTTTCTATGGTGCTAGATTACTCATCTAACCTCCTTCATTCAGGAGCTGCAGTTTCAACTATTTGAGTACATGCCGCAGCAATCTCCAGTTTCCATAATGGTTTCAAGGACTCTTTCTTGATTTCACACTGCCTCTGTAAAGCATTTTTTGAAAGGAGTTACGCACATTAGGGCCCCCCTTCAAACAGCTGATTGAGCGCTGGAGTTTGACATTAGTTCTACAGTCCTTGACTTGCCCCCCCTTGAATCTGCTGCCAATTGCGATCTGAAATTCTTTTCATGGAAAACTTTTTGTCTTGGTGGCCATTACCTCAGCAAGACGAATTTCTGAGTTGCAAGCTTTGTGCATAAAACGTCCTTACATAGTGTTCCATGAGGACAGAGTATCACTCCGGACTAACCCCTCCTTTTTAACCAAAGTTATTTCAGACTTGTCTGTTAAACCATAAATCTACCAGTTTTCTTTCCAAAGGAGAAATATTCCACTACATTTTTATCTCGACAGAACTAAGTCATTACGCAAATCTGACCAGTTATTTGCATCATTCTCAGGACCAAGATTTGGAGACCTGTTTCCAAAGTTACTTTGTCTAAATGGTTAAGAGATCGCATTTGATTAATTTATCAATGGAACAAAGCTTCCCTACCATCTAAAGTCAGAGCGCACTCAACCAGATCAGTCACAACATCTGTTGCTTTACATGCAAGAGCTTCTGTGGTCTACCCCTCATACCTTTATTACTCATTAATATTGGATATGTTGGTTCAGTAGTACTCAAATATTCTTCCATAGGGCCTCCCAGGAAATAAAGTAGCTAGGGAATCCGTCCCATCAGTAAGGAATGAGTGAAGATTAACAACATCAGATAAAGAAGTTATGTTCTTACCACAATGTTCCATCTGTGTTGTTGATATTTATTCATTCATTACAACCCACCTGCCATTTCCCCCCCCTCCGAAAGACTTCTGGAGGTTTGGATATGGTCTTAGCCCATGATAGGAAAGTTGCTCAGATAAAGCCTCAGCTTGCTTTCTTTCTTCCTTATGGGCAAACTCAATCTGAGGTAATATAGACAGGGGTACTATATGTAAAAGTTTGGCTCGAGAGTTTTTTTGGCTGGCGCGAGCTTGTTATAACAGACGATTCAGTTCCGAGGACGGACCTGACACCCATCAGTAATGAATGAATGAATGAAGATCAACAACACAGATGGAATGTTATGGTAAGAACATAACTTCTTTTTTTTATTTTACTCTTTGGGGCTGGCAACATGTTTTAAAGTGCTTTGTGTTTTTATTAAATTTTACCTGCTTTTGCTGTTTGTTTTCCCAGCAAAGAAGCACCATTTTTTGGCTTCACATTGGAAAAAGCTATTGGTCCCGCATTCAGTCCTTCTTCCAGCCACAAAAAGAAACAATTAAGCAAACAGACTTTGCCCCACAGCAGCCTACCTGTTTGACTCAGCCACGGGTGGGTGACTGCTGTAAGTCATTAATTGTTCCTATGATAACTCATCTTTTGCCCAGGATGCTCATGGTGTAGTACCTACAGCCACTATGGACCACGGGTTAGCTATGCCTTCTGTGGCGGTGGGGTTCCCCTTAGTGGGCAAGGGAGAGCCACTTTTTTTTATCCTGGGAGAGGGAACAGGGAGAGCTTCCCTGTTTTGTCAGAATGTTGTGCCCATCTCCTGCTATTAATAACACTGTTCACCATTTTATCTGTCAAAAAAAGAAACGGAAAAGTAAACATATCTACTCCTCCTCAAATTTCCTTAGGCAGGAGTACTTTACTGAGTCAGGCTCAGAGTTTAATTCAGACTATTAAGTAGTTTCTGGTAAAAAAAAAAAAAAAAAAAAAAGAATATGTCTTTCCCTGAAGAGGTTCAAGATTCTGAATGTGGACAGGAAAATGAAAGTACAGATGCAGGGTTTTCTTCTCGGATTTCTGATTCAGACTCAGAAATAAGCTGTTTCTTCCTGTGGGGTGCTCTCTTTCTCTGACATTATTTCCAGAATGTGCCATTGTTTTCAGTGGAGAATGCTGACATTTCTCAGTCCCTCAGCAAATACCTTGAGCTTTTAGAGAGAGAATTTATAGAAACCTCATCCATTACTACAGTTCTGTCATCTTTGGAAGATGTATATGTTATTGCCTGCAGTTTTCCTGATAGCTGTCTACCCCAAAAGGCAGATAGGATGTATAAAGTTCCTCAGTCTTTTAAGTTTTTATTCACTCTTCTCAAACCTGACACAACACATATAGCTGAAGTTAATCCTACAGAGGCTACACATTTAGTTGATTCCAATCCTACTCCTTCTGTTAAGGTTGAGAAGATTATTGATAAGTATAGGGGAAAAGTGTGTGCTTCTGCAACTTTGATTTTCAGAATTTGAATTGTCATGCTCATATGTTAGTTTGTTCTGACTAATTGTGAAAGTATGAGAAATGCTTTGTCTGCAGTTTAAACTTGAGGACAAGTCTGTTTTAAATAATTTAGTTACTTCTATTGTACAAGTCACTATTCATTGTTTTACGGTGTGTGTATGACTGTCTTGATACTTCCAGAGCTATGGCCACTGGTACTCTTGTGAAGAGGTTTGCCTGGCTGTGTTCTCATTCTCAAAACCTACTAGATGTTAAAAATGAGATCTTAAATTTTCATTTGGCTATAGAATGAGTTTTTCACTTATTTGCTGTAGTGGTGATCAAAACGTGTGATGAAAGGGGTACTTTGATGGATCTTCTTCACAAGCTTGAAGTTTCAAAACTTTGAACTGTAATTGGTTGAGACCATAAGATAAACATTTTGAATCATCGTAATTGTAAATAAAAACAAATTTTTTTAATGTTTTTGCAGGGGGGGCAAGCCCCCCCCATACCCCCACACCCTGTAATAAATATACTAACTCCGAGATTGCACTACAGTGAGGAAAATGGTAAAACATTTAGAGTTTAAAAACTTCAATCTTATGGTCTCAACCATTTGCAGTTCAAAGTTTTGAAACTTCGAGCTTGTGAAGGGAATCCACATTGATGCATGGAATCTCTAAGATTTTTCTGTCCTCCTTTTCCAAATTTTCTGAGGGATTCTCTAACCCTTCATTCAACTCAGTCTCAACAAAATGCAACTAAACAGACTTTTAAGAAGAAATATAATTGGAGTTCCAAGAAGAATTCTGGAACCTCCCAAAACCAGACAATCCAACAAGTCAGAATGACTATTTAAGGGACCTTGTTTCCCCCTCCACCCTGGCAGCCCTATTTCTTTTCCAAAAAGTATGAATTTCGAGTTCTCTTTATCAACAGATAGCTTCAGCCAAATGGGTTTGAAGATCATTTAGGAAGGTTACAGTTGGCAGTAGGAGGAAATAACTCCTTTCCAAGAGGTGATCCCTCATTCTTAAGACCGGATTCTTTTATTCTACCTGTCCATCACATGCTGTCCCAGGGTGTGATAGAACCATTTCCTCCTTCCTAGGTGGGAAAAGGATTTTATTCGAGGATATTTTTATTGCCAAAGAAAGAAAATGCTTGGGAATCAGATGTTCGTGTTTCATTATTGCAGTCATCACATTTGGGTTATCCCTGCCAGGGTAGCCCTCATTCGGCCCGAATACCAAAGGCTTATTATTTCTGCATCGGTTGCTATCGCCCCATTACTGACATCAGGTAGTCAGTGTTATAAATGAAGGTAGCCAACACCATTACATCAGCCCTTCTTGCCAAGGATCCTGAAGCAGAAGCAGTCCGCACGACTGCTGGTCGACCGCTACCTGAGTTTTTCGTTTCCGAATTGAAATTGAAGTCTTCTAAAGCTAAGTACCCCGTTGAGGTTTTTTTTTTCTTGCTGTAATCGATGTCAGAAAAAGTTAACAATTGTCTTGCTTGTGGAAAGCAAATACCACACCGAGATTTTCATTCTTACTGCATCACTTGCCTAGGCCCAGACCATGATGTCCCCCGCTGTCACTTTTGTGCTTTGTTCATCACCAGAACTATACATCATCGGGTCCTTATTGTAGCTAGATATTTTTGCTGTCAGTCCTCTAATTCCGATATGGCTTCTGTAAGCCATTTGACAGCAGATGATCTGAAAAAATGTAAAGACAAAGACAGAGACAGACTGCACAGGTCCAAAACTGCCGATGACACTTCCGTTAAGCTAGTCAGTTCTCCGTTCCTCAGTGAGGCGCTTTCGCAGCCCCTGAAGCCCGCTTCTGTGGATTCACAAGTTGCTACTAAGACCCTTTCAGAGTCCTGTATGTCGCGGGACTCTTCGTCTACTAAGGATCCTGCAGATGTCTCTAGCTTGTATGGGTCCAGAGCCACTGAGCAGACACCAGCTTCTGAGGAAGTACTTTGCACTACCGATTCTCGACACAGACTGACGACTTCTTTCGTATCTACAGTTCTTTCAAAAACTACTGAGTTTCTAAGGCCCAGGGTGTGAACCACACCCTAGAAACTGATGACCTAATCTCAGGCACCTGCTTCCTTGCCTCAGTCACAGATGCTTAAAATGGCGGAAGACCTTATAATGCTTATCAGGGAAAGTCAGACTACCCTTTCCAAAAGAAAGAGATTTGTCCTCAGTAGTTATATCTGAACAGTAGTCCAATGACTCTGATGCATCTGAATATGAAGATATGCACCCCTCTCAGCTTATGAGGATTCTGATGCAGAGGAGTCCATCCCTTCAGCCTCTCCACAAGGAACCTCACAGCAAAGCGTGAAAAGTGGATGCTCTATCTTTCCAGTGGGTCAACCTCTTGGTCTATGCATTCTCCCCTCTACTGTTCATTACAAGAGTACTGCTCAAAATAAGGAAGGAAAAACCAAGGACAAGCCTGTTTACCCCAGACTGGCCACACCAGCACTGGTACCCTTTGCTGCGGAGCCTGTCACCACTGCCACCATGGCATCTCCCTCCGATCTCAACACTCCTGACCCAGAGGAAGGGAGAATTTGTGCATCCCCAATTGCAGACCCTCAATTTGGCAGCCTGGCTTATTCCCTGACCACTGCACAAGCTGCCAATCTAAGCAAACAAGTTCTAGATGTTATACATGAGGCCAGATGCCTTAACACTAGAAAGTCTTATGCTGACAAGTGGAAACATTTTGCAACTGGATCCAGGCTAAGGGAGCCAGAACTGCACAGCTCTCCCTAACTCTCATCCTGGATTACCTAGCTGACCTACTACACATAGGTCTATCATTCTCTTCCATTAAATTTCATGCCTCTGCCATCTTTGCTCATTTCAGCACAGATACACCTCTTTTCTCCCACCCTCTCATCAAACAGTTCCTAAGAGGAGCTAACAACTTGAGGCTACCCATAAGAGCACCTACCTCAGCTTGGGACCTTAACTTTGTTTTGGAAAAGCTCACCCTTGCCCACCTTTGAACCAGCAGCATCAGCAGAGTTAAAGTTCCTCTCTTGGAAGACAGTCTTGCTTCTGGCCATCACTTCAGCTAGAAGAGTATCCGAGCTACAAGCACTAATGGCTCTTGAGCCTTTCATCATTTTCCATGCTGACAGGGTCTGCCTCAGGACTAACCCATCCTTCATGCCAAAAGTGGTGCCCAGTGCAGTGTGGCTCTCAACTAATCCATTCATTTGCTCACATTTTCCCTAACCCACAAAACAAGGGGGAAA
The DNA here is from genome assembly GCF_019279795.1 of Protopterus annectens. Lineage (NCBI taxonomy): Eukaryota > Metazoa > Chordata > Ceratodontiformes > Protopteridae > Protopterus > Protopterus annectens. The sequence continues at coordinate 1,412,477,156 of NC_056741.1, forward strand.
GGATTCTGCACTCTCTAGATGTGCACAGACAGCTCAGATTCTACCTAGACAGGACTAAATCATTTCGAAAGACTGATCAATTGTTAATCAGCTTTGCTGCAGTGCAGAAGCAGAGGGCAAGGCCATATCCAAACTAATCATTTCTGAATGGATAGAACACTGCATCCACTTCTGCTACAAGCAGCACGGGAAACCTCCCCCAAAGGGGGTCAGGACACATTCTACAAGAGCAACCTCCACCTCTGCAGCTTACTCACAGGGGTACCCATGAGGGACATCCTGGAGGCTGCAACATGGACATTTATCTGTTCATACCTTCACCAAGCATTACCACCTGCCTATCTTCTCAAAATCCAGGGCAACAGCAGTCTTGTGGGGCATCCTAGCCAGCTCTCAGTCTTCTTGACTGCCCCCACCCTTTTCTTCAGCTTTGGGAATCAACCCAAATGTGATGACTGCAACAGTGAAATATGAAGAACATAGTACAGTTGTGTGCGCTTACCATAAATGTAGATGTTTGAGAGTATTCACTGTTGCAGTCCTGGTTTCCCTCCCTCCCCTTTGTCTCTCTCTCTCTCTCTATCTCAATTTCTCTCTGTATCCTTACAAGGAGTTTTTGGTATTTACTTTCTGCTGGTGGTGTTCTTCCACCATAACCTAGCTCCCTCTTGGGGGCTCCTGACAGGGCAAGAAAAACTGATGTAATGGTGTCGTCTGCCTTAATTTATAACACTGACGACCTGGCGTCAGTCATGAGGTGATGGCAACCAATGCAGAAATACTAAGCCTCTGGTATTTGGGCCAGCTGAGGGATACCCTGGCAGGAATAACCCAAATGTGATGACTGCAACAGTGAATACACTCGAATATCTACATTTGTGGTAAATGTTCACAGCTGTACTTTCTGGATCTTTCTTTCTTAAACCTCTTTGTGATAGTGCCCAAATTCAAAATGATGTCACTTGATAACCTTTTACCTCTTCTTCCTTATTCAACTATTCTGGTAACACTAGATTTAAAATATACTTATTATCCCATCCCTGTTCATCCAGACTTAAGGCATTTCTTAAGGTTTTGTTTGTCTGGATCCCATTGTCAGTGTTCTGCCTTACCGTTTGGACTGTCCACTGCACCAGGAGTGTTCACAAAGTGTCTCACTTCAGTTATAGCTCATTGCAGGCTACAGGTTATCCACCTTTTTCTTTATTTATACTGCTTACCTATCTTTGCAGAGTTTTTTCAAAGTGTCAAGAATCTCTCACTTGAGTGAGAGAGCTCTTACATAAGCGGGGATTCAAAGAGAATAGTCAAAAGTCTTGGTTGACTCCTTTACACAGGATTGTGTTCCTGGGTTGTCTGCTAGACATTTCAGTTTAAAGAGCTTTTCTTCCATAGGAAAAAGTAGATCTATAAATCTGTTTCTAAGGTTTTCTGCTCAGACATTGGTCACAAGGGAATACCTCAGGATTTTGGGTTTCCTGATATCTGTGATTGTTATGATACCGCTGGCAAGACTCCTGTTTAATTTCTCCATATCATTTGGGTTCCTAATACCATGACTGGAATGAACCCCATTCCTATGTCAGGGTATGATTAAAGTTCATGAAATTAGTATTATTATTTCAATCTTTGATGTTCGCCAAAAGTGCTCTTCACAGCACCCACAGTATTTTCAGACTTCTGCAGTTCATGAAGAGTTACATTTATTGGTAGCATTTCTAAATACAACTGTAAATTCTTTTTATTAGACCTGTTGGCCATACTACTGTTGGACATTGCTCTCGTTTCTGTCTGAAAATCTTGGTATTTTATAACTTTGAGTCTGGTTGTAAGACACTGTAATCGCTGGGTGTTGAAATTGTGTGTGCTACTTTTGTCTTTTTTTTTTTCTTGGAGTGCTATGTCTGCTTTTACGCATCTATTTATTGAACTGTTGGTAGTGGGTGAACCCATGTGATGTAAACTTTATCATTCTGTACAATGCTTGGTGATTCATTTTTCCAATGCTTCTCATCTACTTCATTGTTTGTGTTTACACGATCCCTAATGCAACAGCCTTGTCACATTATTCTGCCCTTCAGTATACAGGCCCTCTGCCATAAGTATTATCATACCCAGCAACAGCATGTGCAGCTGTTTCTAATTTTTTTTTAACAGATCCTGCATTTGCCCATTTCTGCCTTATGTTCAGTGGACTTTGTAAATCAGCCTGTATGTAATCCATTTTCTAGAGCCTCCATTGCTAATTTTCATCTTTTGGTTTCAGTTCACTTCTCCTTAACCATTCCTGTGTCAAGTCCTGATAAACATGAGGCTGGCCCAGGAGATATCTGTGTAGTTCTTACACAGTATTTACCTTTTCCACATCACTTTCCTTACACAATATTTACCTTTTCCACATCACTTTCCTTCTCATCTGATCCATCTCCTAATATTCTTTATTTTATTTTTTTGCACATTCAGTTGCTGATTTTTCTCTACTTCTGGCTTGATTTCCTTTCCCACTTGCTACCAAAATACTTCTGCTAAACTAAGGAGAGAAGTCATCTGAAGTAGTTAACTTCATTTGATAATCAAACTATGGGTTTCGGATCCATGCCGGCAGTTTACCAAGCTAAAGGTCTGAGCTCCATGCTCCTCCCCCTTACCCATACTACACTGCAACCTCCTTCCAGTCCTCAGATCTCGTTTGCCGTGGCTTCGCCAAGATGGGATTCTTGAGCTCCAGGCAGGTAAAGTGGGTTTGCTGGACAAACTTTAGATCTGTGTGGTGTGTGTGCATGTGCACTTAATCTTTTTTCCCTCAAAAAAAATAGTAGTAGAACAAGAAAGAAACTTTTCACCAAGTGTAGGCTTCCCCTTCCCGCCCTTGGTGTGTGTGGGGGTGTATGTGTGTGTGTGTGCTTTTGGCTAGTAGCTTTGTTAGTGTAGGTATGTCAGAGTCGCAAAGCCAACTTTCTCTTATTGCACAGAGTGTGGCCATAAGCTGTCGCCGGCCGATGGTCGCACTCTGTGCATGGTTTGTTTAGGTGTTCCACATCTCACCTCAGGCTGCAAGATATATGCAGCATTCGACCCCCCCGGGCCTTGTGGGATTGCAGGACCAAGCTGGTTCTAGCTGGTCTACCAGCTGAATCAGCCACCTCTTCTGCTTCTTCGGCCATGGCTGTGGCTGTTCAGGCTTCCGGCCCTCCTCCCCTGTCCGGGACTCCCAGTCCCACTTCCAAACAGGGTGAGAGAGAGGCCAGGAAGGAGAAACACAAGGAAAAGGATAGAGAGAGAGAGAAAGAGAGAGAGAGATAGAGACAGGGAGAGGGGTCACAAGAGACAAGCGGACTCGGATCCATTGGCCCCCCCTTGTTAAAGTGATCTCTACTCCGGAGAAAGTTGCTAGGCTGGCTTCCCCTCGGCTCCGTTCTCCACGATTCACCCTGGAGCTGGGGGAGGAGGCTTTGCCCACTTAGAGGTCATCCTCGCATCGGCCCTCCCGGCCAGTATCAGCATCCTCAAGATCCACAAGGAACCTCTCTGAAGCTGACATGGACCAGATGATAAGAAGGTTCCTGCAGACTCAATTGCAGATGGGAGTGTTGCTGGCCCCCCCTCCAGCCCAGAGCAGGGAGTTTGGCTCCATTTGCCCCGATAGCTCCTTCTCCGATCCATCCTCTGGTTTTGGAGTCCCTGGATCCATGGAGCCCCGGAGTCAGGGGGTTGGCACCAATGGTTCCGCCAACCTCGACGCCGACCATGCCCTCGAGTCTGTCGGATCCGAGCTCTCGAAGCCGAGATCTGGGCGTCGGATCTGAGGTGATGAGTGTCGTCGGCCCCGTTGTGGTCAGGACATACCATCCCTCTGGGTCCGACTATTCCGGCCTCAGCTCCAATCCCCTCGTCGGATCCGAGGGGCATGGCTACCTGCCCCACCAGTTTTAGGGAAGCCGGCTCCCCTTCAACATTGTGGAGAGGGTACTCTCTGGAGGATTGAGACCCTTCACTCTTTCCTCTGAGTCCGTCTCTGCTCCCTCGCAGCTAATTTGTCTTCCATCATCCAGTCCTCCCAGGGACAGCCTGTGTCCGATAAGCCCCAGATGGTTCCCCTTGAGGAATATGAGACTGTTTGTGAGCCCCCCCCCCCCCCCGAGTCCCTCACTGAGGATACCGACTTGGAGGAAGGGGAAGGTTCCCCCAGATCGCTCCCGGAAGATGTCTCCTTTGGAGACATAATGGAAATTCTTCGCCAGAGAGGGGGCTGGTCTGCCCAAAAGCCTTCCTCGGATGAGTCGGTATTTCTGGAGGTGTTAGCAGGCCCATCTACCTCTTGGGTGTCACCCCTGGCTGACCCTCTGGTAGACCTCATTACCACCACAGCTTGGAAGGAACCGGACACTGTAGAGCCAATACCCAAATGGCCAAATAAAGTATTGAGCCCTCCTGCTAAGCCCATTTGGAGTAAGGGTTCCCCAGTTGATGCCATGGTGGTGGCGGCGGACACCAAAAAGGAACTGGCCCAGGAAAGTTCCTTGGTCCATCCTCCGGACAAGGAGTCTAGGGTGGTGGATCATCTTGGAAAGCAGACATTTGCTTCAGCTACCTTTGCTATAAGGGCACTGAATTACATGGCCCATGTAATTAGACTCCAGCACGACCTTGTGAAAGAGTACGCAGAGTCTCCCCCAGAGTCCATTTCAGCCAAGTATAAATGGACATTTTCTGCTCGTATGACCACTCTTAAGTCTATTTCAAATATGTCCATGCGTTTACTCTCTCATGCCACCGAGGGAGCCGCTAGGGTGGCTGGATCTGGTATTCCATGAGGCGGCATGCTTGGCTCCAGCTTTGCGATTTTTCAGAACCTATCAAGGCGTCCTTCGCGAATTGCCCTTTTGACAGTTCGACCCTGTTTGGGAAGACAGTCCAAGATATGCTAGTCCAGACCGAGAAGGACGGGAAAACGCTGTTGGCCGTCAGGATCTGCTTCTCCAACCCTCAAAGGTCCTTCTCCAGGAGCCAGCGAGGGCAGAAGAAACTGTGGTTCCGGAAGTCACAGCAGTCTCGGAATGCTCTGGACTCCTCCTTCCCTAGAGGCAGAGGGGGATAAGGTAGACGCCGGCCCAGAGGCAGAGGGGGACCTAAGAACTTCGGGTCATGGGAACCTTTTTCAGACCGACCTGCGCAGCAGCCCTGAGGGGTTGCCCGACTTCTCCTCTCTTGAGGCAGTTGGGGGGGGTGTTTTTCGAGGCACCTAGTTACCAGTCTGGATCAGGCATCTATTCCAGGTTCTTTTTCGTGCCAAAAAAGACGGGTGACTTGAGGCTGATCCTCGGCCTATCCATGATAAACCTGTGCATTGCCAAGGAGAAGTTCCGGATGGTCACATTACAGTCTATCCTGCCGTTCTTACAGGAGGAAGACTAGATGTGCTCAGTAGACCTCAACGATGCGTACTACCATATCCTGATGGACAGGTGATCCAGGAGGTTCCTCCGCTTTTGGCTAGGAGCCAGTCACTACCAATTCGGGGTCCTACCCTTCGGTCTCACCACAGCCCCCAGGGTGTTTACCAAGGTCATGGCATTTGTAGCGGCCCACCTGAGGCTTTAGGGCATTCAGGTCTTCCCGTACCTGGATGATTGGCTCCTCACCGCCCCCATCAGGCATCAACTTGTGCTACCCAGAAACTCCTTTCTTCAGTTGACAAATTGGCTAGGTATTACAATAAACCTCAAGAAGTCTTCTCTTCAACCTGTTTCATATTCTGGACTTCATAGGGGCAAGAATAGACTCTTTCCAGGCCCGGATATTTTTGACTCCAAACAGACTTTCAGCCTAGCCCTTCAAGTCTTGGCACTTCTTCAGACTCCTGCACCCCCAGCAGAGTTAGTCCTGAAAGCCCATGGCAGCAGCTATAAATCTGGTTCCTTGTGCACGTCTGCATATGAGAGTGTTACAGTGGTGGACGTTATAAGTTCAGTGGTCTCTACTATATCAGTCTCTAGACTTTCTGATCCTTCTAAGCAAAGTGTGCAAAGCTTCTCTCATGTGGTGGCTTCAATCCCAGGATCTGTGAGGACGCCCGTTTGTTACTCCTCCGCCCTGAGCTATGGTGACCACAGACATCTCCCGCTTAGGGTAGGGGGGCATTGCTCTGGCAGGAATGTCCAAGGCACGTGGACCATACGCAAGACCATTCTGCGTATCAGTGTTCTAGAGATGAGAGCAGTCCTTTTAGCATTACAGGCTTTTCATACCTTTCTCCCTCTGGGAACTTTTGCGATCCAGTCAGACAATATGTCAGTGGTCTGGTATATCAACAAACGGGGGAACCAGGTTGTATCCACTTTGTCGAGAGACCATGAGAGTGTAGGAATGCGTGATCTCCACCAACCATTTTCTGATAGCAACGCACATCCCTGGTTGATCCAACATTTTGGCAGACAAGTTGAGCAGGAATATCCTTTCACCTTACGAGTGATCTCTGAACCCTTATGTAGCAGAACAGATCTTCCTCAAGTGGGGTCAGCCTTGCTGCGATCTCTTCGCATCACCGTCCAACACGAAGTGTAGCGAGTTTTTCGCTCTGATTCCCCTGAGGGGGAAGTCCCCAGAGATGCTCTTGTCCATGCCTGGCCACCTGGTCTTCTTTATGCGTATCCCCCTCTTCCTCTCATGACAAAATTCTTACAGAAAGTTTGTCAATTTGGGAGCAGGGTTATCCTCATAGCCCTATTTTGGCCTCGTCAAGTTTGGTTCCCTTACCTATGGTCTCATCTTCTAGCTCCGCCCTGGATATTGGATCCCATTCCGGATCTCATTAGTCATTCCTCAGGAATTTCTCCACCGAATCTGGACAGCCTCAAGCTCATGGCTTGGTTGCTTCAGTTCCATTAGTTGCCAGGACTCCCAGTAACTCTTCTCCAGTTAAGTCCATTCTGGTAGCAGCACACAAGTCCTCTACCAGGAAATTATACAGTAGTAAATGGAAACATTTTTCCATATTTGCTTCTCAGAGAAGTTTGGATCCTTTTACCGCTCCAGTTCCTGCAGTGTTAAGGGTCAAGCTCTTCCACAGTGAAAGTCCAGCTGATGTCTATACCCCATTTTCATGTAGGGGAAAATTCAGGTTCTCTAGCTGTTGCCAGAATTTGCAAGACCTTTACCAAAGGTACATTTCTACTGAGACCTCCTATCAAACACCCTTCCCCTCCGTGGGATTTGACCTTAGTTCTTCAGGCCTTAGTTGTGCCTCCTTTCGAGCCCGCAACATCAGTTGACTTGAAATTCCTGTTGTGAAAGACAGCCTTCCTGGTAGCCATCACTTCAGCCAGAAGGGTGTCGGAGCTTTAAACCTTATGTATAAAACACCCATACCTAGTTTTTCATAAGGATAAGGTGTCTCTCAGGATTAATCCGTCTTTTCTTCCTAAAGTTGCTTCGGAGTCAAACATTAATCAGTCTTTTAATCTGCCTGTATTTTTCCCTAATTTTCAAAATAAAGGGGAATACAAACTTTATTTGCTGGATGTTCACAAGCAGTTACATTTCTGCTTACAGCTGATCAGCTTTTTGTTTCCTTTGCTAAACCCTTCTTAGGGAAACCGGTTTTGAAGGTTACTCTCACTAAATGGATTTCACTTTGTATTTCGCAAGCATGTAAAGAACTTGGATTACCAGAACTAGAAGGGGTTCATGCTCATTCTACTCGTTCTATGGCTACTTCTGCTGCATTCTGGTCTAGAGTTTCCCTGGATGGCATTTGTTCAGCAGCTACCTGGGCGTCCTCTCACACTTTTATTACTCATTATAAGCTGGATATGGTGTCTAGAGGAAGGGCTTCTTTTGGCTCTACAGTGCTCCAGAATATCCTTCCTTAAGGGCCTCCCATGATTACGGGTAGCTGGGGACTCTGTCCCACAGGTTGACGATCAAATGAAGTTAACTACTTCAGATAAAGAAGTTATGTACTCACCATAACGTTCCATCTGAGTAGTTAGACTTCATTTGTCAGCAACCTTCCCTCCCTCCTTCCCCCTGACCTTGGTGGTTTATTTCTGCTTTGGGCTCGATGTCCTGAGTCTGATGAGCCTGGTTTATGTGTTCTGGTCAGGTTTTTATATCTTGGGTTGTGTCACGCAGTGGGTGGCAAACTCGATCTGAGGATTGGAAGGAGGTTGCAGTGTAGTATGGGTAAGGGGAGGAGCTTGGAGCTCGGATCTTTAGCTTGGTAAGCTGCCGGCTCAGATCCATATCGGTTCTGAAACTCACAGGTTGCTGATAAATGAAGTCTAACTACTCCGATGGAATGTTATGGTGAGTACATAAATTCTTTTTAGATGACTTCTCATGTTTTTAATGTTTCACTATGTTTGGACCTGGGTAAGGTTAAGCAGATATTTATGCAGTTCCATGAATGCAGGTCTGTACATGTAATCAATTTCAAGATGACTAGTATCTCCTTCAGATGAAGGAATATATAATCTGGGTGTACTCTGATTTTTATATACAATTTGATAATTATTTTTCTTGTTTTCCTGACTAACTGCTCTGTTACCTTTTAGGACCAGTGAAGTACCCAAAAACTGCAAGTTAGAACAGGAAAGGCAAATTGGTTTATAGCTTGAACTTTATGCCTAGATCTCAAAGTGGGTTTTCAGTATTAGTTTTAATCTTAGGCTTCTGTAGTATTCCTTACTGAGGTTTGTTAGCAGTTGTTCATGTTTTGATGATCTTTCATCAATTTCCAAATATTTATACACTCCCTCTTATTCAAGTTCCTTTGTATCACATTCCTGTCCAAGACTGATATTTTCTTGGTGCTACAGCTTTCCTACTTTAAATGTTGCTTTTGTATATTTATCAAGACCAAACAACATTCTTATCTAAGAAAGTTTTCAACATTTACAGCTCTGCTTTCAATTCCTCTTCTGATAGACTATACAGTTTAACCATGACATCTGTTACCTTAATGACTAAAAAGTACCGGTGGTAAAGAATCACCCTGGAATGTAACCCTGTGAGTTTTTATCCCTGGGATAACAATTTGCTCTGTGTCATGGAGTAACCGCAAAGTGTTTGCCACTGTTTTGTGGTCACTGTAATATAATTGATCAGTGTAGGATGTAGCTTATATATCTGTAACTATTCCTTTATCCATGAGTGTGTGTTGCTGCCATATGCTTTTTTGTAATCTGCCCATGCCATTCTTAGATTTTTTCCCCCTTTTAGTATTCTCTAGTATGGTTCCGTTTAGCAACGATCCTTTGTTCCATATAATTTTATTCTGTAACACACTTGTTCTGTTGCCCATAATTGATTATTTTCTAAATGACTAAATGTTGCATCAATTTCACTGTATAGTTTGTATGTTGTCAGAAGGCAAATTATAGATCTGCAGTTTTCAAGATGGCTTGTAGGTTCGCTGTTAAGGGGAAAGAGTCATTTTTTCCAATGTTTTTATTAAGGATAAAATAAGAGAATAAACACTGTCTAATACATTGATTATACTGAACAAACGACTTTTCACAACAATGAAACTACATCAGTCATTTACATTTTTTACATAGGTCTGAAAAATGTTTGAATATTACAAATGTATTAAGAAAAAAAAACTTTCAGTGAAGCAAACAATGATTTAAACCGGGTTAAAAATCAGTTCAGAAAGTTTCAATTAGGTTTGAAACCTTTGCCCATGGATTATTAGTAAAACTCCTTGGATATGTTCTAAGTTCTTTAGTTCTGACTTCCTTGTTGGTTTCTTCTAGTAAGGAGAGAAATTCATCAAAACACTGAGAGGTGGTAGAGGTCCATTTCCTTGTAATACATTTCCTGTCTACTGTTAATATTGTCCATAATAATTATGAATTTTATTTATTCTAAGAAAAGATTTCATCAACATTAAGAAAAAATGTAAAGTTTTAGTTATTGTGAAGTTATCTGAAAACAAAGCTGAAAGAAAATCAGTCTCCAAAAATTCCTTAGTTTAGAGCAATCATAGAAAATATGGATCCAATCTGCATACATGATGCTAGACATCTCCAGCAAATGATGATCAATTTTTTTTGAATTTAGCAATTTTGTCAGGAGTTAAAAATGTTCTGTGTAAATACACTCTAGTATTGACCTCAAGAAGTGAATTTTGCTGAAGATAGAATTTTAAGATTTCTTGTCTCGGAGAGACTATGTGGTAGGCCTTGAGTCACTGTGTTCCATTGCTTAGTTGTTAAATTGGACCTGTAAGTTAACAAAATGGTGTATAATTTGGATACCAAATTGTTAAACTGTTGATCATTAAATAATATTTCAGATATGGTTAAGGGAGGTTGATCTAAATGTGAAGAGTTCTGAATAATTCTGCATAAGTCTTGAGAATAAGCAATTGCACTTCGCAGTAGTAACCAATCTTGTGATAAGTTAGTCTTTACTAATTTGCTGAAGCTGTAAATTTTCCAAGTCTTTAATGCATTGTTTCCAACAAATACAATTTTTAGTTTCCCATTCATTAAAGATGTTAATGTGAAGTTTATCCAAGAAGTTCTTTTGTGATTTTAAAGGGGATTATTAGGTCAAACTAGGATTTGATATCTACATTTGAGTGTATTATTTTTCTGAAGTTATTAATGTTATTTAGATAGTTTAGTTTCATGGGTTTTGTCACATTATATTGAACAGTGTGACTAAGAAGAAACCAGAACTTATTGGAGGGATGTTTGGAAGGAATTTTACATGACAGTGAGTTTTCATTCTGTATTATAGCTACAGTGGATATAAAAAGTGTACACACCCCTGTTAAAATGCCAGGTTTTTGTGATACAAAAAAATGAGACAACAATAAGTCATTTCTAAACATTTCACACCTTTAATGTGACCTATAACCTAGAAAATGCAATTAAAAAAACAAATCTGTTAGGGGAAAATATAAAAAATACAAAGTGTACAATATGCTGGTTGCATAAGTGTGCACACCCTTAAACTAATAGATTGTGTGCACACCCTTAAACTAATACCTTGTTGAAGCACCTTTTGATTTAACTACAGTACTCAGCCTTCTTGGGTAGGAGTCTATCAGCATGGCACATCTTGACTTGGCAATATTTGCCCATTCTTCCTTGCAGAAATGCTCCAAATCTGTCAGATTGCGAGGGCATATCTTGTGCACAGCCCTCTTCAGGTCACCCCACAGATTTTCTATGGATTTAGATCTGGTCTCTGGCTGGGCCGTTCCAAAACTTTAGTTTTCTTCTGGTGAAGCCATTCTTTTGTTGATTTGGATGTATTCTTGGGGTCATTGTTGTGTTAAAAGGTGAAATTCTTCTTCAGCTTTCTAGCAGACACCTGAATGTTTTGGCCCAAAAGTGACTGGTATTTGGAACTGTTCATAATTCCCTCCACCTTGACTAAAGCCCCAGTTCCAGCTGAAGAAAAGCAACTCCAAAGTATGATACTGCCACCACCATGCTTCACCTTGGGGATGGTGTTCTTTTGTTGATACGAAGTGTTGTTTTTGCGCCAAGCGTACCTTTTGGAATTGTGGCCAAAAAACTTCTACCTTGGTCTCATCAGTCCATAATACATTTTCCCACATGCTTTTGGGAGACTTGTATTGTTTTGCAAATTTTAGCTGGGTCTGGATGTTTTTCTGTGTAAGAAAAGGCTTCCATCTTGCAACACAACCCCATAGTCTGGATGGAGAATATGGGAGAATGTTGTCACATGTAGTACACAGCCAGTACTTGCCAGAAATTCCTGCAGCTCCTTTAGTGTTGCTGTAGGTGTTAGGTGTCTTGGGCAGCCTCCCTGACCAGTTTTCATCTTGTCTTTTCATCAATTTTGGATTGACGTCCAGTTCTTTGCAATGTCACTGTTGTCCCATATTTTCTCCACTTTTTGATGACTGTCTTCATTGTGTTCCATGGTATATCCAATGCTGTGGAAATTTTTTTGCACCCTTCTTTATTTGAGCTTAATCAGAGTCTCTCTAATTGATGGCAAGTGTATACCCAAGAAGACTGAATCCTGTAATTAAATCAAAAGGCGCTTCAACAAAGTATTAGTTTAATGGTGTGCACACACAACAAAGTATTAGTTTAAGGGTGTGCACACTTATGCAACCAGCGTATTGTATGTTTTTTATTTTTTATATTTTTCCCCTAACAGAGTTGTTTGTTTTACAATTGAATTGTACAGGTTATAGGTCACATTAAAGGTGTGAAAAGTTTTGAAATGATTTATTGTGGTCTCATTTTTTTTATATTACAAAAACCTGGCATTTTAACAGGGGTGTGTACACTTTTTATATCCACTGCATATGGAGATCTTTCCGGCTTGAGTTGTAATTTGAATCAATAAAATTTGATGTGCTTTTAAGTAATGATGCTTTGATATAGGTTTCCAAGTCAGGGAATCTTAAACTACCACCATCCCAAGCTCTAATATGATGTGTGTATGCAATCCTATTTTTGTTTGGGTACCATAGCTAGTTTAATACAGTTTTATTTGAGTTTAATTATTTCCAGGATGGGTGTATAGATCCAGAAAAATATATAACATTTTTGGAAGGAGAGTCATTTTTAACAATTGCAGTCTGTCCTCAAATGAAAAAAACATATTGTTTCAGCTGCTTGTGTGTGTATTTACCTCAGATATTATGCTTTTATAATTTGTTTCTCTTGTTTTCCCCAGGTTTTTGCATAAGGTTATCCCTAAGTAATTTAGTGTATTAACTTGTTCTCTGGTAATGTTTTGGTTAACTAGCTGAGATTTCCCTTTATCATTAAGAATAATATGTTTAGACTTTTGCTTATTAAAGTGGCAGCCTGAAATTTTTTTAAAGTTTTTTTATTATTGTGTCTAGTTTAATAATTCTTGATTTCACTTAGGTAAGGTTAATAGAATATTATCCACATATAGCCCTATTTTAGAAATGTATTGATTATAAATATTAATGCCTTTGATTTCTTGATTATTTCTTATTGATGACGCTAATATTTCTATGACAAGGGCAAATAATATTGGGGCTAAAGAGCAACCTTGTTTGGTGCATTTGGATTTGGGGATGTAATTTGAAGTGAATGGGCCTAATTTGACGTATGCAAAATTATCTTTAGAAATAGCCTTTATCGTGGAGATGACAGATATTGGAAATAAGATTGCTTTTAGTGTTTCAAACAAAAAATCCTACTTTTCAGAGTCAAATGGTTTTTCTGTATCTAGACTCACCAACAAGGCTTCTTCATTGAATTTAAGAATTCTACTAATGTTAATATTTTTTTTGATATCATTAGTGTGCCTTTTATGAATAAACCCGGTTTAGTCATTATGAACTAAATGTGAAAGTGGAATCTATTTTAATTTACAAATATAGACTTAAAGATTTTGTAGTCATTATTTAATAAGAAAATTGGTTTATATGATTTACATAGCTGTGAATCCTTGTCAGATTTAAGAATAGGGGTAATCAAGGAGCATCTCCAAGAGGGACCGATCAGATTTTTAGTTTGTACTTCAACCAGGGTCTTATGAAGTAAAGATATAATTGACTCTGGAAAAAGCTTATAAATCTCTACTATAATCCCATCTATGCTGGGGGCTTTGTTGGGTTTAAGGCTTTTGAATTCATTTAGAGTTATTCATTTCTTGAGAGTTGTACTAAAATTTTCTGGGATGGCATTCAAATTTAAAGTGATTAATTCTTAGGCTGTAATGTTTTTGTGTATATTTTAAAAGTTGTAATGTTTGGTGAAATGATATCTAAAGGCTTCTAATATATCTCCAATATCAGAAACTGTCTTGTTAGCACCTTCATGTAATAATTTTACGATATTATTTGCCTTGGAATGTAATTTTGCTCGCAATGACAGATTGTGCATGTGTTTGGCAGTAAGAGCATAAGAGTTTAATTTCATTTTTTCTAGTGCTAAGCTTATTTTGTGTGCCAAAATATTTAGATATTTCTTTTTTACTGCATTTTTCTTTTTTTTTGTTTGAGTTTAATTGAGATGACTTAGATCTCTAGGAGGTTAATTGATATTGTAGGTTCTGTAGTTCCGATTCCCATTCCTTAAGTTTTTTCTTATACCAGACTATAGATTTACCATAAATATATGCTTTTAGAGCATCCCAAACCATAATAATTATTGTTTCAGAGTTGTCTGCAAGAAGAAATTTAATTCTGATAATAACCATGGTTTAAAGTCCTTTAGTTTGGCAATATAGGCAGGAATTCTAGCAATAGTATTCAGTTTTGTGAAGTCTGTGTATCTAACATAAGACAGTCCTGGTCTGATAAAGGACAAGGAAGGATAGTAAAGGATGTAAGCTTTAATTTTAAATCTTTGGAGATGAGGACTTTATCTGTTCTGGTTTGAGTTTTAAATGTATGATCAGTGTGTATAACAGAGTGATTTATTTTTAGAGTTATATGTATCATATAATGAGAATTTATACATTTCTTAAGAATTTTAGCAGTAGATGTTAGTATAAGTGGACGACTACTTGTATCAGAATTGTCTAATAAGCAGCTAAAAATTACCCCCAAGAATAAGATTCCTTTTTGATATACTATCAATAAAATTGAGATGTTAGTTAGCAGTTGAAGCACCAAGTCCTGGGAACCAGTAAAGCTTAGCAAGCGTCCAAATTCTATGATTGAATTTTAGGATAGTGATAGCTAGTAGTCCATCCGGGTCTTCATGCTTATACAATACTTGAGGACAGATAATATTATTTTTCCATAGGAGCATCACGATCACTCCTCTCCTTTTAGACTTAAATGAAGCATGAGCTAGTGCCATATATGTGTTTTTTTTCCAAACATCCTTTTCTGTATTTTTAAAATGTGTTTCCTGTAGGAATACTATTTGTGGTTTGCTTAAGTTAAGGTATCTCAAAATATTTGACCTCTTTGAATTATTGATGCCATTTATATTAAGTGAACCTAAAGACAAAGACATGGTGAGTTTAGGAGTAATTTATCCAATGATCAGTAATAATTGATATCTCAAAGCATTCAATGAAAATTGAGACTTCCAAACTTTGATTTAAGTGACATCTATCATGACTGTGAATATGATGTGATGTAAATCATAATCAGGCCTAGGTGCAGAAAAAAACAACAAAATAATCATATTAAAACACAGAGAAACAATGCATTTCCCCAACACATACATGGAATTAAAAGAATTCCCAATTTGAAAGATTAGATAAAATCAGACTGCTTTCCCAAACCATCATGACCGTACCTATCAGCTCTAAAATGTACTAGTAAAGAGACTTGTGCTGTAAATATACAGTTAATTAAATAGTTTCCATTCAGCTATTAAAATGTAGTGAGGAAAAAGGAGAAATGCACATATATTTATATTAGTATCTTAAGTTACATACAAAATACTGGATGTTGAGGTTCTTCTCTTTAACATGAATTACTGTATGAGATCAGATGAGTTTAAAACAAGTACAAAATCTTTATCTAATAGCTAGAGTCAACAAAACTTAATATTTTAATTACATTATCCAAAAAGGAAGTTGGGCCCACCTGTTATAATAGATATATATATATATATATATATATATATATATATATATATATATATATATGTATAGATTCACTTTATAATCTCGAAACACTAGAATGCTGAATTTTAGTATCTCGAGACTATAAAGCCAAAAGCCCAAAAAACTGACACCCACAACCACGAAATTCAAAATCACGATCATTCACACACACACCACCACGCAAACAAACACACATACACCTACCTAATGACACTACAACAAACAAAACAAAACAACACACACAAACACACATACACCTACCTAATGACACTACAACAAACAAAACAACACACACAAATACACCTACCTTACCTATAGGCTGCACCCCCCACACCCCAGCTACTTGTATATACTAACTCCGAGGTCACACAAAACCCACCACTACACACACACACACACACACACACACACACACACACTAAAATCCCTACCCAATACCCTTACAAGAACATCACTTACCTGAATCCCCAGCTAAATCCACAAACCGCACCACACGTCATGAACATGACAACAGAGGCGGATTTGACATTTCCACATTAGATATTATACAGTTTCACTTAACTGCACTTTAGACTTTATAGTCTCGAAGTACTAAAATTCAATATTTTAGTATTTCGAAATTATAAAGTGAAACTAATATATATATATATATATATATATATATATATATATATTTATGTATATAGGTTCCCTATTAGAAGACCGAAGACGCATTCTTTCAAATGTGTCTGGTCGAACTAAAAAGCCTGAAACGGCAAAATATTGAAGCGGCTTTTAAGCAAATTCTTTCCCTGGGGAAAAATTTGCTTGGCTGCTTCATTACTTTGCCGTTTTTGGCACTGTAATGCGGTCTCGGAGTTGATATATTTAAGTAGGGTGGATTGGGGGGGGGGCGAAGCCCCCCACTTAATATGATGTTTAAAGTATTTTATTTATTTATTTTTTTGTTGGAACAGCGATTTTTTTTCCTTAAGAAATTGTAAGCTTTCGCTTACATAGAGTCGAGTAATCACCGTTCGCTTTTTTAAGCGTTCGGTGATCTAATATAGACCCTATATATATATATATATATATATATATATAGATATAGAGAGAGAGTTCAAAAGACTGGTGCACATATATTAGAAAGTATTGTGAACAACAGTAATGGACATCAAAGGAGCCTATATCCTGGCTCAGACATCTGTATCTAGGTAGAGTATGTGTCAGTCCAACTGAAAGCCTCTCATTTTGTATTTAAGAACATGTTAATTAACCAGCAACTTGTGTAAAAATCTTTGGGGCAGTGTAATATGTATATAAAAATGCATAAATGATTACTTGAGCATAATTAATCAACCCTCTAACCTTTTGTTCATCTATATTGTTCTAATCAAGTAAAAGCTAGATGTATGAGTAGAAGTTCCCAAAGATTTCTCTTAGGTTAACATTAAGGGGCTTCACCACTACCTCAGTAAAATATATTAAAGTACATTTTGTTAAGATGAGTAGATAATGTTGGACTGCATTTATTTTATAGGATTAAAGTCTGAATACATTATCAATATTTGTAACAAGAATTTGTGAATGACCAAGTCAATAAAGGGAAAGTGAGGTGAATACATTAAAATGTGCTTAATTCTGACTGTTTACCAACACTGCAAAAACTTCATATAGGCTATTCTTATAATGATAATAATGCAGCGTCATGTAGTTACTAAGCATTGTTAAACAAAGGTTAGTGATGATTGTTACATTTCCTGTATTATTAAAACAAACTTCTTTACATCACACTCTATTCCATCTTCTGTTTAGATGCAGATAATTTATTATGTGTTATATTCTAACCATTCATCTTGCATCTTTTTATTATTTCTTTTACTTCTGCAAGGTCTACTTAACTTGCTCCTGTTTTCTAAACGATCTCAATTGGAGTGTAGCCACTTTAGATATTTTACATATAACAGAGAAGTTCTAACAAACTTTGTAATAGATAAATAAATAAATGCTACTGTTTCCTGTAAGTTGCTGTAGTTTCCATATTGTACTAGGGGTATATTGACCCAATAATGAAGTACTACTGACTCAGTTAATTCTGTTTTAAATGCTACTGTTTCCTGTAAGTTGCTGTAGTTTCCATATTGTACTAGGGGTATATTAATCCAATAATAAAGTACTACTGACTCACTGGGGCACTAACAAAGTAAACATATGAACACTGTTCGTGATTAGCTGTTCCATATTTCTTTTTATCTCCAGCAAAGTCCCCTGATTGTACGTGAAACTGTGCTATGAGTTATTGTTAACTACATTGGTAGGCTTATTCACTGGCGATAGCCTTTATTAGCAATGAGCTACCTCACACGTGCGATGTAAAACGCAGTTGAGAGGCATGTAGTTCTTAACTTTATCTGCTTATAATTCCAAACCTACCTGACTCCTCCTGCATATGTTTTGTTTATCATTCTATTGTTATATTTGCTGCCTACTGAACAATGTTTAATTTTAAAGTGCATGTTTAGATGTTCAGGTTGTTTCCTTTGACTACAATATATATATGAATCCCAGTGGTCAACAAAATACACGAATCCACCAACAAGTAGTGTAAAACACCAGGAGTCTGGAAACTATGCTGAGACAACTTAATTTATTGATAGAAACAAAGGTTAAGCGCTTTCCACAGTATGAAACTGTCTTCATCAGAACAAAGCATACTGAGATTCATCATCTTATATACAAACTTCCCACACAGAAAACCCGCCCTTAACATCAATTAATCAATTATGTCGTTACTTACTAAATTTATATAACACAAACTTAAACTAAAAATCTAAAACCTTGCGTATCACAAAATTCATACATCCAAATAATACCAAATGAATAACTGTATATAATATTGTCTATAACCACTTGAAAAAAATAATTAAAAATTCATATATATCACACTGAAATATAATATGAATGTGATAAAATATTTTGCACCTAACTACCTAATATTCCTACAATAAAAATAAACTCCATACCTATTATAAAAAATTGTGGACATGTGGTGTACTACAATAAGATAAAAATGTAAATATGTCCATAATGAAAGTACTACGTGTTGTGTTAAACCCTAACAAGCGGCTTAGTAGGGATCACCTCATTGAGGCCCGGGGGGATAGCTGCATCTAACTTGATCTGCCACCTGATCTCCCTTTCCCCCACTACTGCCTTAATATTACCCCCTCGTGGGTTAGGGGTGATCACATCCAAAATGGCAAATTTGAACACCTTACATTGTGGATTATTGATAAGGTGTCTCGACAAAGCATTGTTCACATCACACTTCCTCATACAATATGTGTGATCATAAATTCTATTCTTTAAACAACGGTCGGTCTTCCCCACATAATAGCTCATACAAGTTTGGCAAACACCCAAATAGACTATGTGTTTGGTCAGACAATTACCATTAGAAAACCAGATCTTACTTCTTAAACAGTTCTTAAGTGTAATATTGGGTGTGTCCAATATATATTTGCAGAAATTACATTGACCACATTTTTTTGTACCTGTTTTCTGTACTTTCATAGTCTGTTGATATTTTGATTTGATTTCAATAATTCTTTTCAAATTATTGCCAGTTTTGTACACGAAATGTGGCCTGTCAGTTACCTTATCTTTTATTGACTGATCACTGGTCAATATATTCCAATTTGTGGTAATGATGTTTTTCACTTCACTAGAGTGTCTACCATATTTAATTATACATGCCTTTGTATGTTCGTTATTCGGAACTGACTTATCTGTTGTGTTAATTTTGTCATAACTTTCAGAAAGATTAGCAATACCCACCCCTAGTAGTGGTTTGTATTTGCGTCCCCATTCATTACTGACATACCCAGTAATGTCATTAATCATTTTTTGAGGATATCCCTTGTCAGCAAATAAATGCCCAATATACTCCATCTCACGGAGCATATAATCCCTTTCAGTTGTCATACGAGCAGCCCGGATGCAGTGCCCCTAAATAATGCCCCTTTTAGTACTATAAGCATGCGCACTACTAAAGTGCAAATATCCATTGCTGAACGTGTCCTTTCTATGGATACGGGACTGAAACTCTTCACCCTTGCTGTAAATGAAGACATCAAGATAGTTGATACCAAAGCAATCGTACTGGTGGGTGAACTTGAGATAGTCAGTAGTACTGTTGATATATTTCATGAAATCCAATAAATCCTGTTCATCACCCTCCCATAAAATAAAGATGTCATCCAGGTACCTAACATATCTCTTAATATATGACATCCATTTAGAATGGAGTATAAATTCCGTTTCCCAGTCCAACAAGACCAAATTTGCGTATATAGGGGCACATGCAGTGCCCATAGCTACGCCCGTTTTCTGTCTGTAGTGCTCACCCTCAAAGTAAATATAGTTGTGATCCAACACAATATCCATGAACTCCATCAAGAGAGAAATGTCATCCTGTCCCAGGCCACTCACTCTGCGGACACTGTTATTGAATCTATTGAGTCCATCCTCCTTAGGGATGCATGAAAATAAATCCTGGACGTCAATAGTGACGTAAATAATATTCGGACTCCACAGGTCCTTCTTGAATATACCCAGGAACTCCCAGGAATCTTTCATGATGTGTTCCACAGAGTTGTAAACATGTTTCAATTTGTGGTGGATCACCTGACCAAAGGGGAAAGCTTTGCTTGCACTACCAGAAATAATGGGACGGAATGGTGGATCATAAATATTTTTGTGGACTTTAGGGATGCCCGTGATGGTAGCAAGAATAGGGAACTCCACCTTTAAGAATCTATAAAGTTCTTTACTGATTCTATTTTCTACAATGAATTCCTCCAAATAAGAATCAATACGGCCATAGGCAATGTTGACTTCATTTAAGGATGAGGGTGTGTATTGTGTTGAATTATTCAATAACTCAAAGATCTTACTTATATATTTCTCCTGATCATAAAACACAATACCCCCACCCTTGTCAGCAGACATGATTCTGATGTTGTTGTCACACAGAGATTCAATCACATCCATTGTATCATTCCCAAACTGTTTCTCACCTCTTGTGTGCTTGTATTTATTATATAAAGTATAAACCTGAGTATTTACCACATTCTCAAAAGATGTTAACGTACTGCACATAGGCGGGGTGAATGTACTCCTTTTCTTTAAATCCCCCAGATGTGAAACACTAGTACCATTTTGATTTTTGAAAAATATTCCTAAATTCAATTTTCTCACAAATAATTTAAATTCCACAAGTGTATCAGTCAAATCCAGCCTAGAATCTGGTATGAACTTCATACCTTTGATAATATTGTGAAGAACTCGGGTACAACTGGATGGGCACTGTAGTTGTAAATTTTTAACTCACCACTACTGTGTACTATCCCACAATCATTAGAATCTACAGGATGTTCCCCACGAGTGGTACCAGTGTCCATATTATCAATGGTAAAGAGGTTGGGGCATGGAATATCCGATTTTAGTTGTATCTGCGATTTCTCCAGACATTCCGCCCTTTCCCCTTCTGCTCTACTGTTCTCCAGTGCTCTCTTCCTTCCTCTAAAAAACATTCCTCATCATTAGGGTAAACATAACTATCATTACGGAAAGCAGAATACTTTCTATGCCCTTTCTCTACTGCATGTTTTCTATCATTGTTAAATTTCCACCTATATGCAGTTCCTTTCTCATACTGTGCAATATCCCTCTGCAACTTCTTACATTTTCTCTCATACGTTTTCTTGTACATATTTTCAGCATATTCATACTGTTTAAAATATAGCTTTTCCCATTGTGTAAACAGTATGTCATTTTGTATCAGTTTATCAGTTCTTTCAATCTCATTTAACAACATACTTATTTTAGAATCATTGCATTCAATTATAAACAACATGAACTTTTTTCCAAATTCATTAAACATGTCATTACAATATTTAATATTTTGAACATTCATATCTACTCCCATCGGTTCCTTGAAGAACCGCAAGCCCATAGGTATTACACCACTGTCCAAACATTTGCGTAAATACAAATTTTCAACTTGAATGTTCTTAACCTTAGTTAAATTGTTGCCAAACGAATAAATGAGCTTCTTTAGAGAAGGAAAATCTCCTCCTCCTCTTTCGTACTGGTTGGTATGACCAACCCTGGAAATATCTTTGAAATCTAACGGCATTTGCATAAATTTGTCCAAGTTGTTTAACTGCCCTTTGACAAGGTCTCCCTGTGCGGAAGAACCTGAAACAGTACCTTTAGTCTGTGTGTTCAAAACGAATCTGCTCTTTTCCTCACCAGCATACGTTCGAACCGGAGGTTGGCGCTTGGGTTTTGCGCCTGATATCAAACATTGATCCTCGTCCGTGTTGTCGGTTGCTGCTAGAGAATTGATGTTCATAGCTTGGCAGCCCATTTGTTCGTTGAAATCCTTCCTCGGCGTGTGTCTAGACGAAAATGGAGAGGAGAACCTCCTCTAACCGTTGGGGATGTCGTCATCGCTACCATTGCCAATGGAGGAACGGATGGACGTAGGAACCAGCGGGTTAGGTTGCACACATTTGTTTAAAGTTGTACTAGACGGAGTTAGCAGCTCCACTAGGCGTGTAATTTCGCCTCTAATAATGGCCATTTCGGAGTGGATTTTGTCAATCTCCTCTCGTGAAACGAAGTTGGACGTATTTAAAATCTCCTGCATAGAATCCATGATACACAACAAACTAAACACAGGAATCCCAGTGGTCAACAAAATACACGAATCCACCAAGTAGTGTAAAACACCAGGAGTCTGGAATCTATGCTGAGACAACTTAATTTATTGATAGAAACAAAGGTTAAGCGCTTTCCACAGTATGAAACTGTCTTCATCAGAACAAAGCATACTGAGATTCATCATCTTATATACAAACTTCCCACACAGAAAACCCGCCCTTAACATCAATTAATCAATTATGTCATTACTTACTAAATTTATATAACACAAACTTAAACTAAAAATCTAAAACCTTGCGTATCACAAAATTCATACATCCAAATAATACCAAATGAATAACTGTATATAATATTATCGATAACAACTTGAAAAAAATAATTAAAAATTCATATATATCACACTAAAATATAATATGAATGTGATAAAATATTTTGCACCTAACTACCTAATATTCCTACAATAAAAATAAACTCCATACCTATTCTAAAAAATTGTGGACATGTAGTGTACTACAATAAGATAAAAATGTAAATATGTCCATAATGAAAGTACTACATGTTGTGTTAAACCCTAACAAGCGGCTTAGTAGGGATCACCTCATTGAGGCCCGGGGGGGTAGCTGCATCTAACTTGATCTGCCACCTGATCTCCCTTTCCCCCACTACTGCCTTAATATTACCCCCTCGTGGGTTAGGGGTGATCACATCCAAAATGGCAAATTTGAACACCTTACATTGCGGATTATTGATAAGGTGTCTCGACAAAGCATTGTTCACATCACACTTCCTCATACAATATGTGTGATCATAAATTCTATTCTTTAAACAACGGTCGGTCTTCCCCACATAATAGCTCATACAAGTTTGGCAAACACCCAAATAGACTATGTGTTTGGTCAGACAATTACCATTAGAAAACCAGATCTTACTTCTTAAACAGTTCTTAAGTGTAATATTGGGTGTGTCCAATATATATTTGCAGAAATTACATTGACCACATTTTTTTGTACCTGTTTTCTGTACTTTCATAGTCTGTTGATATTTTGATTTGATTTCAATAATTCTTTTCAAATTATTGCCAGTTTTGTACACGAAATGTGGCCTGTCAGTTACCTTATCTTTTATTGACTGATCACTGGTCAATATATTCCAATTTGTGGTAATGATGTTTTTCACTTCACTAGAGTGTCTACCATATTTAATTATACATGCCTTTGTATGTTCGTTATTCGGAACTGACTTATCTGTTGTGTTAATTTTGTCATAACTTTCAGAAAGATTAGCAATACCCACCCCTAGTAGTGGTTTGTATTTACGTCCCCATTCATTACTGACATACCCAGTAATGTCATTAATCATTTTTTGAGGATATCCCTTGTCAGCAAATAAATGCCCAATATACTCCATCTCACGGAGCATATAATCCCTTTCAGTTGTCATACGAGCAGCCCGGATGCACTGCCCCTTAATAATGCCCCTTTTAGTACTATAAGCATGCGCACTACTAAAGTGCAAATATCCATTGCTGAACGTGTCCTTTCTATGGATACGGGACTGAAACTCTTCACCCTTGCTGTAAATGAAGACATCAAGATAGTTGATACCAAAGCAATCGTACTGGTGGGTGAACTTGAGATAGTCAGTAGTACTGTTGCTATATTTCATGAAATCCAATAAATCCTGTTCATCACCCTCCCATAAAATAAAGATGTCATCCAGGTACCTAACATATCTCTTAATATATGACATCCATTTAGAATGGAGTATAAATTCCGTTTCCCAGTCCAACAAGACCAAATTTGCGTATATAGGGGCACATGCAGTGCCCATAGCTACGCCCGTTTTCTGTCTGTAGTGCTCACCCTCAAAGTAAATATAGTTGTGATCCAACACAATATCCATGAACTCCATCAAGAGAGAAATGTCATCCTGTCCCAGGCCACTCACTCTGCGGACACTGTTATTGAATCTGTTGAGTCCATCCTCCTTAGGGATGCATGAAAATAAATCCTGGACGTCAATAGTGATGTAAATAATATTCGGACTCCACAGGTCCTTCTTGAATATACCCAGGAACTCCCAGGAATCTTTCATGATGTGTTCCACAGAGTTGTAAACATGTTTCAATTTGTGGTGGATCACCTGACCAAAGGGGAAAGCTTTGCTTGCACTACCAGAAATAATGGGACGGAATGGTGGATCATAAATATTTTTGTGGACTTTAGGGATGCCCGTGATGGTAGCAAGAATAGGGAACTCCACCTTTAAGAATCTATAAAGTTCTTCACTGATTCTATTTTCTACAATGAATTCCTCCAAATAAGAATCAATACGGCCATAGGCAATGTTGACTTCATTTAAGGATGAGGGTGTGTATTGTGTTGAATTATTCAATAACTCAAAGATCTTACTTATATATTTCTCCTGATCATAAAACACAATACCCCCACCCTTGTCAGCAGACATGATTCTGATGTTGTTGTCACACACAGATTCAATCACATCCATTGTATCATTCCCAAACTGTTTCTCACCTCTTGTGTGCTTGTATTTGTTGTATAAGGTATAAACCTGAGTATTTACCACATTCTCAAAAGATGTTAACGTACTACACATAGGGGGAGTGAATGTACTCCTTTTCTTTAAATCACCCAATTGTGAAACACTAATACCATTTTGATTTTTGAAAAATATTCCTAAATTCAATTTTCTCACAAATAATTTAAATTCCACAAGTGTATCAGTCAAATCCAGCCTAGAATCTGGTATGAACTTCATACCCTTTGAAAATATTGAAAAGAACTCGGGTAAAACTGGATGGGCACTGTAATTGTAAATTTTTAACTCACCACTACTGTGTACTATCCCACGATCATTAGAATCTACAGAATGTTCCCCACGAGTAAAACTAGTGTCCATGTTATTATATTATCCACTCTTGAACTTATCCTCTCTTGGGTCTCTAGTAACATTAGCAATGAAACCATAATCCTAGAAGATGTAAACATCAACTGGGCCTGTATTCAATCTCCAACAAACTCCTTAAATATTAACCTATACAATTTCTCTCAACTAATCAATTCAGTAACTCGCCATGCAAAAAACCTCACCAGTGGAAGTTAACTGGATTGGATCCTTGTCTCCCATCCTCACTATTTCTCCGACAGTAGCACCCTTCCAGACTCTCTTAGTGATCACTTACCCATTTTCACCAACCAACTACCCACTGTCCTTCAACAAACCCACAACTATATAACTATCCGTGACCAGAAAAAGTTTAACCCAACTACCTTCGTAAATTCCTTACCAGCAATTAATTGGAACTGTCTAAAAACATTACCACTTGACATGACAGTGTCACACTTTAATACAACATTCTTGAAATTACTCGACTCGCAAGCTCCCCTAAGGACTAAGAGAATAAAAACAAAATCAGCCCCCTGGCTATCCAAACATACTCTTGCTATTATGAGACATAGAGATAAAGTCTTGGCACGCTACCAAAAACTTAAGACAAATCTGCTCCTTAACGAATATAAAATGCTTCGAAATAAAGTAAAGAAACTCATCACTTCTGATAGACAAAACTATTTTTCTACACTCCAAAACAAAAACAACCCTCAGAAATTCTGGAAAGGGATCTCTAGTCTCCTTCATCCTAGTACACCAGATACTCCCACCCCAGACCCAAATGCCTCTGAACTAGAAATGGCCACCCAATTTAACTCATTTTTTATTGACTCTATTGCCAAACTGACCTCTTCATTCTCCAGCTCCACCATACTCTCAAACAACCCCTCGCCCCCCTCACTCACACTCTATCCTTCCCCACTTCCACTCCCTGCTTCCCATCCTCTAACTCCTCTACCTCTTCTACTACCCAACCTTTACCCCAAACACCTCCACTCTCCAACTCTCCCTCTCCCAACTCCACTCTCCTCTCTTTTAATCCCATGCCAACATCTACTATAAAGAAACTCCTTCTAAAATTGAAACCTTGTACCAACGCCCCTGATAATATACCTTCCCACTTTCTTAGTATAGCTGCTGAAACGCTTGCATATCCCATTAGCATCTTAATCAACCGTTCCCTAAAAGAATGCGCAGTTCAGGCATATATTATTCCTCTCCTCAAAGGGGGCAACAATAACAACGTCACTAACGTTCGTCCCATAGCCATCCTGTCCCCCATTTCGAAAATCCTAGAAAAATGTGTCCAACTTCAACTCCTTCCTCATCTCCTAGACAATCACCTTATAACTCCCACACAGCACGGCTTCAGACCTAACCACAGCACAATGACAGCCCTCCTCTCCTTCCTCGAAACGGTAAATAGAGCTCGTGATTCTGGCCTAATTGTTTCTACATTATTACTAGACCTCTCCAAAGCCTTCGATACCATCTCACATAGCCTGCTCATTACTAAACTCTCAGAACTTAACCTTTCTTCATCCACCTTGAAATGGTTCTCTAGTTACCTATCCAACCGAAATCAAGCAGTAAAATGGAAAAAAAACACCTCCTCATTCCTTAGTACCCCCACAGGTGTTCCACAAGGCTCCATTCTAGGTCCTGTTCTCTTCAACATATTTATAAATGACTTCCACAAATCACTCCCTTTCTCAAACATCATCCAATATGCAGATGATTCAACAATCATTTGCTCAGCCACCTCTATCACTACACTTCAAAAACTAACTCAGGATGCTTTCTCTACAACAGAGCAATGGATGTTAAAAAATCACCTAGCTCTTAATGCCTCCAAGACCAAGCTAATGATTTTTACTCCTTCTAAAGCTACTTCTCTCAATATGAATACATTTTCAATCACTAGCCAAAATAACTCACCCCTAGAATTGGTGTCAGAGACCAAGCTACTAGGGGTACAAATTGACAACCAACTGAAATTTACCTCTCACCTACAAAAAAACATCAAAAAAACCCATCAAAAACTTGGTATGCTTTATAGACAAAATGCATACCTTATCTCTGCTACTAAAATAACTCTCGCTATATCCTTCCTTATCCCCTCCCTTTTCTATGGCACCCCACTCCTAACTAATCTTCAATCCTCTCTCAAAAAACAACTTTCCTCTTGCTACAATAAAATTGCAAAATTTGCCACCAGCCACAAGTCTTCTACCCACCATTGTTTTTCCCTCCAGAAACTAAAATGGCTAGAGCTTCCCAATCAATTAACTTACACACAACTAACTCTAGCCCACAAGCTTATTCTTAATCCCTCCCTCTGTCCTTCCCTTTCTTCTGCTTTTAATATGCACCTACCCAATAGAGTATTAAGATCAAACAATCAAAACCTACTCAAAGTCCATAAACCTACTCATCCCCCAGGCAAAAACCTTCTATCCTTCAACCTAGCTCGCCTCTGGAACTCCCTTCCTCCACTCATCCGCACCATCTCTAATCACTCTGCTTTCAAAAAATCTCTTTATACACACCTGGCATCACAGTGGGAATGCTCCTGCTCCCACCCTACATAACCTACTCTTCTCTTACTCTCGTCCCTTCATGCTCTGCTTACATCTTTAAAACACCCAGAAAAGTCCATAGAAATTATTAGACTAGTCCATATCCTTTCTTCTTCCCCCACTACATCATGTCATTGTACCTCCTCTTCCATTTTAGTAACTATGTTCTCCTAACTACTCTGCATAAATGGATAATTTCATGCTAAATAGTTAATACATTTTTCTGCAATGTATTTAACTGTACACTTGCTGTACTACTTGATATTGCTTTATTTTTTACCTGTTGTACCTATTGTTAAACTTTGTTTGTATGTATGAATGTATGTTCGTAAGTATGAAGAATGTATTTTTGGAGCTTTTCTCCCCAGGTCTCCATTGAAAACGGGTTCATTATGGCCCAATGGACTATCCGGGTAAACCAACTGCAATAAATAAATAAATAAATAAATAAATAGAGAAGCAAGTTATATTTTCATTAAAGAAAGGAACCTTATCATTAACTGTATTGATGTAACAATGCTTGCAGTTTTTAAGTTTACCCCCAGAGACTTTAAAGGTCAACTCATGTATTTTAAAATATGTTAAGTCTAGTTTACACCTTTTATTCACCTGCGGTGGTGGTGCTGCGGTAGCGCTATCGCCTCACAGTAAGACATTGTCCCGTTCGATTCTCAGCTAGAGCGTCTTCTGTCAAGAGACATGTGTGAATGGGCGTACCTTCATTGAAGGTTGTGCATCAGGGCTGGCAACTCGGCACGTAAAAATCTACTGCCAATCATTAGCGGACTGGAGTTCCGCTGTGGCGACCCCTAACCGAGAAAAGCCGAAAGACACAACAACAACAACATTCACCTCATAAAAGACAAATGATTCTTAGAAGTTTTTCTTGTTCATGATTCTTACAGTTATAAAACCTTCTATATAGCCAAAATCTACTGACTGGACTGAATCTGAGGCCACTACCTTAGTGCAGCTAAGTACAGTATCATAATTGCATTTAACTGTGTGCTTATTCACCCTGTGAACTGTCAGCAAAAGATTCTGAGAAGTACTGTTTGACAGTGGCATTCAGGACCATCACACACATGTTCTTGTCCCCATAGTAATGAAGCGTGTGATTTTTTTTTTTTTTTTTAATGTAACTGCCTTAATGTCTACAATTAGCAGAACTACACACTTTTTTTTCCATGTAACTGCCTTAATGGCTACAATTAGAGCTATAACACCTTCTAGTCAAAAATGTTATTAGATGACACCCACATAAACCCTCTAGTCTTATGCAGCAATATGAAAAAGCTGGTAACCAGGTTCTGCTGTACAAATACTCTGTACTTGTTTTCAATCCAATAGAACTTCCTTGGCACTGAAGCTTGAGGGTACAGTCATAACAAAATGTTCTCAAAAGCTTGCACAGTTTGCTGTCTTCAAGTATTGCATTATCAGGAAACACTACTAGAGACACTCATTTAGGCTTGTTTCTGTCAGCTTTAATTTAAATTAGTAATCATAAGCTGTGGTGGTGCAGCAGTAGCATTGTCGCGTCACAGCAAGAGGTTCTCCCATTCGATTCTCGGCTGGAGCACCTTCTTTGTGGAGTTTGCATGTCCTCCCCACGGCCGAGTGGCATTCAAAAGACATGCATGAATGGGCGTGCCTTCGTTGAAGTTTGGGCATCAGGCTGGCACATTGGCACCATAAAAAATCGACTGCCAGTCATTAGCGGACCGGAGTTCCGCTGTGGTGACCCCTAGCCGGGAAAAGCCGAAAGAAAAACAAAACATTAAACTGTTATTTTCCAATTTCTAAACATCAGCTTGAAAGTAGTAACTTTTTATATAAATAAAATAATCTAACTTACTTAAATGCAGCAAGTCCTAGCGTTTTCAGCTTTAATTAGGAAGTTTGAAGCTAAGGGTGCATCTCCAGTACTGTTATCTACACTTCCTGTAGGGTGCAGCATAGCAGAACAGATCAACAGCTTCCAGAAGCCTTAGGGAAGACGAGGCAGTTTAAAAACAGCTCAGTGGTCATCTTGAGGTAAGACAAAGCATCACCTTGAATTTAAACCGGGTTCTTTGAGAAAAAATGGCTTAGTGAGGTAAAAAAAGGGAAAAATAAAGGTAAGAAAATGGTGCCATGTTTACTAGTGGATGTTTCCCAGTTTTACGCAGTCTAACACATACTCTAACAGTAATAAAACATTAAATTGAGCATTTAAGGTTAAATTAAAAAAAAAAACATATTATCTAATGTATTATGTAGTTGGTTAAACAAGCTGCATTAGTATTTTAATAAAGATTTATACATGTATGCAGCATGGAGCCATCCCCCCAACTCACTTAAAGAAGCAGTTGCACATATTAGATTTACTAACAGTGCCTTATTTGGAAGTCAACTCAGTTTTGTTTTCTTTTTGGCTATAAATTATCTCAGTATACAATGAGATTAAACTTTTTTAAGCAGATCCTTAATATTATTGCTCTAAGTTAACTATTTGCTGTGTGTGTTAAATGATACTTAAACAGCATTAATTACCATATTGGTGCAATAAGTATGAATTAAGAGACATGAATCACTATATAAAAAAAAAAAAAAAACAGAACACCGTTTCGTTATTTATTTACCAGTTGATTCTTTGAGAGGTGAATTTGTTGTCGCAGCTGAAGTGTCATTTTTTTTGTTTCTTCTTTTTGACATCATTCCATGTATTTTTCTCAGATGTTCTCTTGAAAGAAGACAGGGAAAAGTCCATATCCACTGGGATGGTCGTTAGGTTACTGTTTGTTATAAAGGAGTTAACTTCATCTAGGTTGTTAAAGATTCTTGTACCAAAAGAAAGGTGCATTTTGATTTTTGCTGGATACAGTATTTGGGCTCTGATGTTGTTTTGTTTCATATGTTTAAGCAGTGGCCAACATTTCTTCCTCATTTCCAGAATTCGCGCAGAGTAGTCATTGTCAAATCTGATGGGGTGTTGGTTAAATTTTAATGGTACTTTCCTCCAAGATGTTTATAACACTAGTTCCTTATCAAGATAACCGAGGAAGTTTACAGCAATAGATCTTGGTGTTGCTGTGGGGGATGTGGACACTGCCTTACCACTTGCCCAGTGAGCTCTTGCTATACGAAACAAGAGCCCTTATTGCAAATCTAAAATTTTGGGAATCCATTTATTCAAAAATAAAATCATGTTCTCACCTTCTGTTTCTCTGGTACTCCAAAAATTTGAACATTGCATCTTCTCTCCTGATTTTCAAGATAATCTATTTTATTCATTGGCCATTTGTTTTGTTTGAGAAGAAAGTCTGTGAGCAGTTCATCCTCCTTTAATCTTCCAGTTATGTCAGTTATGTCTGTCTCCATGTCCATTATTTTATTTTGATGTTGTTGAAAAATTCTCTAAAAACTTAATTTTGTTCACAACTGTTCTCACTTAAATTCTCCAGCTTTTGTTGAAAGTCCTCTATCTTCAGGGACAGTGACTGTATTGTGAAAAACACTGGCTGTAGTTCTTTCCTCAGTGCTGCATCAGCTTGTGAAGACTTGGAGCTGTTTGTTTTCCTTCAAGTTTAGTCTCCAATAATTTGACAGATATTGTTTGGAATGAAAACTTCAAAGTTTGTAAAGTTAAAGTTTAGACCATTAGGTCATTCCAAGATGGTTGACAGCTAGGGAGCACACTTTTCAGTTAGCTCCTGACAAATTCTTTAATCTAAGTCAATCGGGGCATCAGCACTTCTGCTATTTTATCTAAAAACTGATATAACTATCAGATATAAGATCCTAAACCAATGCTGAAACACATTTGGATAAAATGTAAAGAATTTTCATATTATCTGCAGGAATAACGTGCTGATCTGGGACCCTTTCAACAGTACAGGCCTCGTCAGTAATTTAAAGGAAGCTACAAAAAGAAGATAAATATTTAACCATGGATCAAATCGAAGCTCAAACTACAAAAACAAGACTCTCACAAGTAACTACACTGGAGAAAGGAGGCTGTCCTAAAAGTACAGAAAACTGCAAAACAGCAACCGGACTCGCAAAAACAAGCTGCCAAACTGAAGATGGAACAACCCTTTTTTATAGACGAACTCAAGGCAGCTTTAGCTCCTGTGCAAGAAGAAATTCATTCCTTTTCCACAAAACTGAATACCTTGGGCTTTAGCGCGATTTAGCGCGGAGTTGCTACAGGAGCACACAAGCGCAGCGGCGGTTAATCAAGGTTAAACTATTCGGGCTGCCTAAAGTCCACTCTTCCAATTTTCCCCTAAAACAGCCTTCCTTGAACTGTACTGCTGATCAATCCAGCGTATTCTATATCTAGAAAGTTCAGCTCTACTTGATTCTTAAGTAGACTATTCTTTATCTGTAAAGACTAGCACTTGCTCCTGAAGTATTTTTTTTACTTTGATATAACACTTTTATTATACATAGTACCCCACTAGCCAAAATCCCTTTTCGATCACCCACATCCCCCGGAGTCTTTTCAAAATCCTTGTCTATTCCTTCTAGCATGTCGAGGGATCAGTTGCTAGTGTCCTCTCCTGCTCGGCTGGTGAATCTGGGAATATTGAGGCAATGTTACAATTGTCTCATGTACACGGACAACCCTCTCCTTCTTCCACAAAACACAAATACATGCAAGAGATGCAACTATATAGCCAAACTGGAGGCTGAGCTCTCTCAACACAGGACTGGCAAGACCAGACAGGAGGAGAAGGTCACCTCACACACCACAAACCCAGTCTCACATAGTACTATCAATACTTCAAATCATACACATAAATACACAAAGACATACTCGGAGGCTCTGATCAAAAATCTACCAAAACAACAGAGGCCACCAAAGCAGACACCCAAACATCTGCCACCTCAGGACACAACACATTCAACACATAGACCACATAGTCAGTGTGCCAAACAGTCACAGCCCTTAAGGCCAAACACAATGCCAGACACACTCGTCATTGGTGACTCCATAGTCAGACACACTGACGTCCCGCTCACCAGATTGAGTAAGGAGAAAGTCACAGTAAGCTGCCTGTCGGGCGCTAGAATCCGCCACATAACGCAAGCACTCAGGTCTCTCAACAGCAGGTACAAGTACGACTCTGTCATTGTCCACGCTGGTGTTAACGACCTGAGATGTACCTCCTTGGACTACATGAAAAGAGACATAGAGGAGCACTCTGATTATGTAGCCCAGGCAGGTATGACCCTGACCTTGAGCAGTAATCCTACCTTCACCTAGAATGATGCCACAATACAGTGATAAGATGATCAGCTTTAATAATTGGCTTAAATTTTGGTGTCATTCAAAGGGGATCCAATGTCTGCCTGCTTGGGATGACATGCTGGACAAGCCACGCTGCTTCACAAGGGACGGCTTGCACCTGTCACCCCTGGGCTTCCGGATATTGGCAAAGGCTCTTGCCACCCCCATAGTGCCTTTTTTAGGCAAAGCTCAAATTCTAAACCTACCACCCTAGAACACAAAAAAGGAAAAAAACTAAGGGTAATGCTGCTCAGTGCCAGAAGTCTCAATCTCAAGATGCACGCACTCAAGGCCCTTCTCAGTATGGAGAAAATCGATGTTTGTGCTGTGACAGAAACCTGGTTCAAGGCTCCTGAGAGCACCCCAGCACTATCAGGTTTCACCTCATATCATGCGTTCCGGCCCCAATATCCGGACAACACCAAGAAAGGAGGGGGGTGTCCATATTCATAAAGGACACACACACCTCAAGGTTAGTGGCAACGCACGATGCATCGGAGACCATCCAGGTGCAATTAACCATAGGCAAGACTGCTCTGCAATTTGTAGCATGTTACAGGCCACCCTCTCAAACTCAGGAACCTCACATGGCCTTCCTGAAAACACTGGAGGGGATAAATGTATCTCCAAATACCATCATACTAGGTGATTTCAACTACCCTAATATAGACTGGGAACACTATTCAAGCCCAAACACTCTAGCCCAAAGGACTGGAATGTAACAATAAATCCAAATAAAGACAGATCGAATAAGAATTATAGTCAGTCGCCCCAAGTCGCTACTCTTCTAGCTGAACTAATTGAAGATTTTAACCTGGTTTATCCCTTTGAACTAAACAGTGCAGATAACTCGAATAGCAAATACACATATTACTCCCCCTTTCATAAAACATGGTCCAGAATTGACATATTTCTAATCTCTAAAAGCATGACTTTCAATGAAGTTCAGTATAACTCAGAACCTAGAGCATTGTCTGGCCACTCAAAAATTAACATAAAAATAACACAAAATAAATTAAATCATAATACTTATAATACATCGAACTGGACCCTCAACACAAACCTAATTAAAATCAAAGAAGTGGAACAATATTAGACTCCCTCTCTCAATTAAATGAAAACCTTGCAACTACAAATACTCCCTTAGATATTCAATGGGCAGCCTTCAAAGCTATGGCTAGGGGTACCCTAATTCAAAAAGCATCATATAAAAAGATAGAGAAAAAATAAGTAACATAGAAGGCAAGCTAAGACTAGTTGAGTTAGAAATCCAAAAGAATCACACACCTAATCTTGAGAAACAAATGCTAAATTTACAAAAACAGTTAAATGAAATTCAGACAAAACAATATTCATTCATAGAACTTAAAACATTACATAAATTTGCGGAATGGGCTCAGACCCCCTCCAAAAGGCTAGCCAGAATTATCAGTGTCAGAAATTCCCCTTGTAAAATTGAGGAAATAAAATGTAAAGATAAAACTCATAACTCGGATAGCTAGGGAAATAATACAAGCTTTTGAAGAAATTTTCCAATCCATTTACGGTCCACATGATCATATCCAGGACAACCTTTATCAAGATTTTGTGGTCAACTTAAAATTTCCCCATATTAATGAATCTTAATCAAACAACCTAAAAACTCCAAAAACAGTAGAGGAAGTCAGGATGGCTATTGAAAAGATGAAACCGGGGAAAGCCCCTGGTCTGGATGGGTATGTGGCAGAATTCTATAAACACTTCAAACAGCAAATCTGACCAATACTTGTCAAAATATACATCTATGCAATAGATTTTGGTGTATCAGACCTATATATCAACAACTCCAATACCATTTTTATTCCAAAACCAAACACTGACTCAGGTAATCCAAATAATTGCAGACCTGTAGCTCTGATTAACATAGATATGAAAATACTTTCAACAATTCTAGCACATAGGATACAAAAAAATACTACTCCTGTAATATTTCCAGAGCAATTAGGCTTTATGAGTCAGAGACAAGTATGGGACAATACCCTTACCCATTGATGCCCTATCCCACCTTTGTGTTAAGGATAAATCCTCTAAATATGCACTTTCAGTAGATGCTACAAAAGCTTTCGACAGAGTCAACCAAAACATTCTCTTCTTGTTACCTTTTCAATTCGGATTTCCACAAGAATATATAAAAATGGTCAAAACGCTCTGTAATAAAGCATGTACAACACTCTATATTAACAAGAAAACATCAAACCTGATAAAAATTGTAAATGGCACCAGGCAGGGCTGCCCACTCTCCCCATATTTGTTTAATCTCTATATAGACACACTATTATTATTAATCAATCAAAGAACATATCACCATTTTATTTCAATATCAAAAATCCAAATAAAATACATAGCCTTTGCTGATTATCTTAATATTTATTTTGAGTTCCCTAATACTGATCTTGGTAAAATCTTAAATTCTATAGACCAATTTTCCAAAGAATCAAATTACGCATTTAATCCTAATAAATCAATTATACATCCATTAAATCCCCTAGTTCATAAGAAATTTTATTTTCTGGAGACTAAAATTAAAGTGGAATATACTCTGAAATACTTGGGCATATTTTTTGGACATACACAATCAGAAATGATAAATAACATCTATAAAACTTGGTCTAATATAGTCTGCAATATTAACAGATGGGAAAAATTTAAACTTTCTACCCTATAGAAATTTCAGTCGTCAAAATGAACCTACTCCTTAAAATTTTATATCAACTGAATGCTACATTCACTGAAATTCCAATAACTTTCGTCACTAAGTTAAAAGTTTGATTAGCAGAATTCATTTGGTATCCAAAAAGCACTAGAATCAGTTACCATAAACTAATGCCTCCCAAAGAAAAAGGTGGACTAGGCCTCCCAGACTTCCAGTTGTACCATGAAATCATTAGTGCCAGTCGCATTATTCAAATAGCAAACTATGACCCTCTGGGGAAAGACTGGAATCCACTATGGATTAAATTATTTCACCAAAATATAATATCTAAAATTAATCCTAGAGCTATTCCCTTCCTAAACAAAGAAACTCACAAGACATTAAGAATTCACCCAGTCTTAATAATAAAAGTGACATTTTCAAGAAACTTTTAACATCACTAAAACTAAAAGACACTATCAGTCTTTTACAACCAATACATAACAATCCTGATGTAAAACTTGCCAATTCCATGCTAAACTTAGATAATTATCCCTTAATAAAGAATCATATGGTATGGGACTTTTACCAATTACCTATCAGTGGGTATCCAGACCTTTCTAAAAGCAGGTAATAAATACCAGTTAAGAATTAAACAATTTTTATACTTAGTTAATTAACTGTAGACATCACAGTTAATAAGCAAGATATCAAATTAGCACAGCAAATTCAAAAGATGCTTTTATACAAGAAAAAATGCTCTGAAACACTTATAAATTAATAACTAAAATTAAATTTCAAGATGTTCTTTTTTCAAAATACTGGGATGTAAAAAGCAGCTACATGACAGTAATCAGAAGGAACTAGCCATTGTAAACATGATGAAATTAACACCTTTTAAGAAACTTATCTACTCTCAGATCATGATTTTTAATAATGCACATCACACACCTGTCCATCTTAACAGATTCAATCCATCTAATTCACCATTCTGTCCCAGCATAGAAGCTGACATTATTCATATATTCTAGAGTTGCAAAACGGTCTATAAATTGTGGTGTTCACGAAGATTCTTGCTAGAAAAAAACAGGTTACTCGAAATCTACTCTGTCATGGAAAACAGCAATACTACACATCTTTATGGGCAATATCAACCGTCTCACCAAGCACATTACAATATATGCTCTATTAACATTTTATATAGCTAAAAACTGGTTGGACAGATCCAAACATACGTGGACAGAGTTTAAAAACATAGCCAAACAACACATATTGGCTAAAAAACTTTATACAAAAAGTCAAAAGAACCTAGCACACTACCAAAACTATTAGGTTCATAAGTTCATACTAGGCTATCTGCCCTAGGGCATTTATAAGCCTAGCCAGAGTGTGTTTGGCTTTCGCCACCCATTTTAAATTAATTTTGCTATGCCTTTTTTTGAGGTTAGTATACTGTGCCTCTGTCTAACAGTGACACAGAAGTGATACCTGGGGTAAACCTAAGATCTCCCATCCACTCATCAAGATTCCTCTTGAAGAGAGTCAATGTGGGACTCTGCCTAACCTGGACTAGGATTTTATTCCAGAGTGAAGGGAGCCTCTGGGTTATGAATCTGTCCCTCCAGCATGTCCTGATTGATATTGTAGCATGAATGGTAAAATACGCTGAAGATACATAAAGTCCTTGACTATATTCCCTAGTCAAAGGTAGAAACAATATGAGTCAAGGTGACAACTTGTGTACATATGTATATATTATATAGGTAGTTTTAGTTTCTCTCTTTTTTTTTTCCTTTGGATGTTGCTATGTGATGAATTTCAAAATAATTTCCTTTGTGTTGCAATTATATGCAGGCAATTTGTTACTATGTATTCTTACCACAGTGTGTGTCGCAACACAATCTCAATTGCAAGATATTTCTTTTCTGTAAATTCTATTCTAAATTGTAGTATGGTGTTTTAAAATGTTTCAATGTCCTGTTTAAACAATCTGCCCATAATGTGTAAACAGATACATCAACAGTCTTGTTCTGTTTTCTTTTTCTTGTCTTGAATATTATGGAAACAGATAAGACATTTGAAAAAAAAGTTTAGACTATTAAATAACTAGATTTTATAAAATGTAAGCATATACATTAGTCTAATTCCTATTATATTAATTTTATGGACCTCAGAAAAAGTGCTCTGCTTAGCTGGCCATCTAGGCTCCACCCCGGGAAGAGTCATTTTTCATGTTATTAACCAAGTTGGTGTCCGTGTGGGATATAAGTTATTCTTACTCAACACTAAATTGTTATGTATACATGATAATACTTTTAGCCAAAAGTTAGCTACTACATTTGGACCTGGGGTTTCCACTTAATTTTGTTTCAATTTCTTTGACCGTTACTTCATCCCATTTCATATGCTGTACATTAGAACTCCTTAATGTTTCTTTTAATCTTTCTAGCCATTCAGCATTTTTATATTCCTCAGTGTCTTCAAAAATATTTATTTTTTTGGTGGTGGTGGTTCTTTTCCTTTTGCTTTGTTTCCCAGTCCTCTATAAAACTTTTTTGGGTCATTAGTGAATTGCTTATTTTATACTTTCCCTTTATATTTATCTGTAGATCTAAGATTTGCTGCCTGTGTTGATACTT
The DNA here is from genome assembly GCF_019279795.1 of Protopterus annectens. Taxonomy (NCBI): domain Eukaryota; kingdom Metazoa; phylum Chordata; order Ceratodontiformes; family Protopteridae; genus Protopterus; species Protopterus annectens. The sequence goes on from NC_056741.1 coordinate 1,412,515,487, forward strand.
TTAGTTTATTATTTAAAATAGTGTATAGTAGATCCTGGTTTGTTTTGATACTGTGCATTGATTTTACTACAACTGTTTCTAAGTATTTTTTGATCATCAGTTCCCTCTTCTATAGTCTTCTGATAATGAAACTTCTTGTATTAATTGCTTCATACTTTTCTCTGTTTGGCGCTTCCATAGTGGCATTTTGTTTCTTCCCTTCCCTTATTGCTGTATGTTTTTGTGGTAAGACTTCATCTGTTATTAATTTACTTGTACAGTAATATATCCTATGTATCTCTGTTATATCACCAGAATTTCTCTTAAAAGTCTTAATTACTGTGTTCATGTGTTTTATGAAACTTCTAACATTTTGGGTTTGATTTACTTTCTGCAATGTATTAATTACATCTATCATCACTCTTAATATGCATTTTCATCTCTGTTGAATCAAGCAGCTTTTCCCTTAGATCATTTTCTTCTAGACTGAGATAACTTTGTTTGCTCTCCATTTCCTGTGGGTATTCTGCAGAATGTTTCAGAACATATTCATGTGGCATATCTCTAGATGTGCCTTGCTTCATCTGCTGCTCCTTCATATGGGAGCCCATTGTCTCATTACCCCATAATATTGTGACAGTCTTACCACTTCCTGCTCCCTCGCTGTGCAACTTCAACTGAATGTCTGTACCAGTCTCCTACTGAAGAGTCCAGAGCATCACCATGTGGCAAGTCTTCATTAGCCTCCCTGTCCAGATGTTTCTTCTTAATCTTGGGACTCATTGTTCCATTATACTACAACATTAACTGTACTGGATTTTTTACACTAAATCCTTTACTTTGCAGATAATCCATAACTTCAGTTTCTGTTCATTTAGCTTCTTCCTTCCTAATCCTCTTTTCTTCTTTCCTCATTGTTTTCTTCTTCTTTTCTATTGTCATATTTCCCAGATGTAGGTGCCTCTACTTGTGCTTCTCTTGAAATATCCTTGGTTGCTGATTTTTTTTTATATTGATTAGTTGTGCTTTCTCCTTTGGTTCATAAGTTTATATTAGGCTGTTGACCACCAGGGTCTTTATAAGCCTAGCCATGCAACCCAACCCAGTTTTGTTCCCGAGTACCTTGGATGTCTGTATGGTGGGATATTTTATTAAGGAGGTAGCTAAGGGTTGTGTGTGTGGCATTGGTATGTTAGTTAGGAATTCATTTACTTAATGTCGACCTCAGTCCAACAGAGATGTGGAGGCCAGACCAGTGGTGAATTTGCAATTTCACATCCTGTGAGCGCGGTTACATTTGAATATGGTCAGGGATAAACTCTGCTTCACTTTGATGGGAATTTATTCTGTAATGCGGGGATCCTTTGAGATGCACATTGGGATCTCCTGCATGTTCTGTTTATGTGATAGACAAAGTTCAGATCTTTGGATCTGGTGTTGTTGCTGAGACAAAGTTCAGATCTTTGGATCTGGTGTTGGTGCTGTTTGTTTTGCAGAAGTGCAAGAAATCTATCAGAGCTGGATCTCAAGATACTTTATATGCCAGGCATATTTCATCTCTTAGTAACCTGTAGGAGACTCGGTACAGAGATAGGGATGTGGAGGGCAGAGTATTCCTACCCCAGTTTCGCATGGTTAGGAACCTTTGACGACATTCCAACTGGTGCAAGTGCATGGTTAGGTACATATCAAAGGGAGCATTGTACTCAGTGATGGATAGGTATTATAAGGGTTGAGTAGAGTGCTACTATAACTTCCTTGGACCTGAATGCCATATCCCTGCTTATGAATTGGGTGATACAGAATGATTTACTTACTGTCTTGGCTACATGTTGGTCAAAGGCCAGAATACTGTCTACATATATTCCCATATCTGTAACTACCGGGTTAACTTATAATGGGTATTTTAGGTTCGTAGGTAAGTACTAGGCTAGCTGCCCTTGCAGGCCATTTTAAGGCTAGCCAGTTTACCTTTTGTGCTTGAATTAACCTAACCCCCATTTGGTTAGAAATTGGCCTTGCCCATCCTATGATCGATAATTATGCATTATCTCTAATGAGAATTATTGAGATTATACCATAGATGATTTGAGGGGACCCATGCATGGGATAAAGCCTCTTGGAGTTGCCTGTGTCCATTAATAGTACAGGGGGCAGTCCTGGGGTAAAGTCTTCATAGATCCAAGTTGTTCTTAAAGGTGGGCAGAGATTAACTTTATTTTATGTGGACGGGGACTCTGTTCCTGAGCAGTTATTTTATCAATGGAGTAATTAGCTTGGGTGGACTGTTTCACAAAGAGCACTGTAATGCATTTCTTCACATTGAGTTTTAATTCTTGGCTTTGGCACCATGCACTAGTTTATGTTGGTACCTCTGGTAGGATCCTGGTGGTGCCAGGGGAATCTGTGATGACTCCCAATTTTCAGTCATGTGCAAACTTGGTGAGCCAGAGGCCTTCGACATTAGCCCTGATTTCCAAGAAGTAGATGCCAAACAGGAGCAGGCCCAACATGGAGCCCTGGGGTACTCCACTGGTGACTAGTCTCTTAGCGGTGGTGCTCTCACTGATCCTGACTTAGTTGGTCACATCTGTGAGCCAGCTAGCAATCCAGTGAGTTATGTTGGTATTTATGCCTAGTTCGGAGAGTCTGTCAATAATACTGAGCGGGTATTGTTTCATAGGCTTGGCCAGGTCAGGGTAGGCAGTATGCACCATTTTCCCCTCATCTGTAACCTTGGTGACCATCTTCAAGAAGTCTACCAGGTTGAAGAGGCAAGACCTTTCCTTAAAGCCAAACTGGGATGGGTCCAGTAACAGCAAAAGTGTCCACATTCTCCAGAGTAAGGAGAACTTGTAGGGTATGGAGTTTCTTGTTAAGGCTCCTAGCATTGAGCAGTAGCACCTTAAGGTTGCTTTGAGTTTTTCTTTTTGTTTAGCCAATATCCAGAAGCTGAGGAGGGGACAGGTGCAGTCCATCCTTAGCAAAGCAATGTAGTTTAACAATGACCTTATTGATAATTTTTATGATATTTCATACCAAGATTTTGCATATTAGACTTGTCAGACTGATAGATTTGTAGTTCCCACTGTCGGTTGATGGTCCACCCTTATGAGGAGAGATGACCTTTGCGGTCTTCTATTCACCTGGCATGTAATCTGTTTTGAGGTTGTAATTGGAGTGCTTCAAGTAGTCCTGGTAGGTCATGTTGTAGACTGTTTGGGAGGTAACAGAGGATATTGTTCGGGCCCACTAAAGCAGTATTTTGACCTTGGTGAGCACTGCCAGGACCTGCTTCTTGTTGATAGCTGGGGTGGTATGCTAAAAGGGATTTCACAGAGGGTAGCAGGCAGGAGGGGTAGAGTTAGAGGTAAATTTACCAGCCAGTAGATTCTCTGTCACCCTGGTCAGTGAAGGCTGTGCCATTTTGTACAATTTACCACCAGTTCTGCACACTGCTGAATGTTACTTTAAGGTTCCTAACACAGATGAAGAAAGCCTTGTGATTGTCCTTAGCATGGAAGGTTATCCTGACCTTTTAACTGACCTTGTTAGACTCTGTTAGAACTTTGTTTTGATGAATATGAGTACTCTTGTCTCCGAGAGTTGCTCTGTGTGATTTTGGCCATGACTTTTTTCTTTTGTTATATAACCTGGTTAAGGTAAGGGTTCCACCAGTGGGGTTTGTTTTTGGTGTTAGACTTGGGCTTACTTCTAGTAGGCCTGGCAGTCCCAGTGCAGCCATTTACATGTTTGTGCAGTGTTTCTGTGAGTAATTCTGCATAGGTAACTGTGTTCTTGGAGTTGGGGGCGCTGTGAATTTTGACAAACTATTGCTTAATATGATGCGTTTTGCTTTAGAATAATTCCTAACTGTTAAAGGTTCAGTTGGCTTTTCTGGGTTGATTTTTGTTTCAAAGGAAGCAGCCCACACCAATGTGGACATGATAGAGGGGAGGATGCTAGGTCCAGTATGTTTGATCCTCTGGTTGGAGTGCTCACTATCTGGTGCAGGGTGTTTGTGTTGATAAAGTGCAAAAATGTGTCTGTGAGTTAAAGGCAGTGTAGATTTCCCAGTCCATAGTGGAGTAGGTAAAGTCTCCCATGAATAGGTTATTTTGTTTGATGAGGAGTGCCTCTAGTAGGTCTAGGTAAGAGTTGTGAACTTCGTTAGACATAGAGGGTGACCTGTCAGTAGGCAGAACATGTAAGGAACCTTGTCTGTGGAGACTTGGACAGGAATGAACTCCAGGGCATCATACTGTTTATCCAAGTTGGAGTTGTGTGTGTTAACTTAGATCAAAACACCTCCACCTTTAGCCCCTGCCAGTGCTGCTGTTGGCCTAGATGTGTGGAAGGCACTGCAGCTTTACACTGACAGAGTACTTTCTGTGACTTTAAACCAAGTTTTAGTAGCAGCACAGATGTCCACATTATCCAGAATAAGAAGAACTTGTAGGGTGTGGAGTTTGTTGTTTAGGCTCCTAGAATTGAGCAGTAACACCTTCAGGTTGCTTTGAGTTTGATTTTTTTTTGCCAATATTCAAAATCCCAGGAGGGGACAGGTGCAGACCATCCTTAGCAAAGCAGTGTGGTTTGTTAGCCATGTCCTCCCATTCTTATAGGTACTGGATCTCTCCTGGAGTGACACCAGAAACTCAGCCAGTTCCTGAAATCAATCATTTTCTATTCTTACTGTGGCATGATCCCTTGTGAAGGTATAATGTTACTCTGTGCATGGCATATTCCTGTCTGTGACATATATTCAGAGAGAATCATGATGCCCCTTTTCATCTAGTCCAGTGAGGTATGTCGCAGGTCATTGCATAAGTATTGGACCATAGTACATTTCTTTTTCTTTCCCATGTCTATACTACTACTACTACTACAGATACCACCTGCTCCACTTGGTGCTCCTTAATCTAGGGTCTCATTGTTCCAGTATGCTGCAACATTGCCTGTGCTAGATTTTCTACACTAAATCTTTCACTTTTTAGTTTCTATTTGTTTAACTCCTACCTTACTTATCCTTTTTATTGTATTCACTTTTTTTGTATTGTGAAAATGTCCATATTTGGGTGCCTTTGTCTGTATTTCTATTCAAATATCTTTGGAGCTGCTTTTTTGTATTGATAGTTTGGCTTTCTCTTTTGCATAAATTTTGCACCATACCAGATCTCTGCCTCTTCCCTATGTCCACATTTCTTTTTCATACCTTTCAAAAATCTTTGCATTTTGTTTATTATGTCTTTGTTTTTGCACTTCCTCTGTCACTTCTTTTTCTAGTCGGCCTAAAGTTTATCCAGCTACGTAATGTTTTCCATGAAGATTTGAATCTTATATTTTTTTTCTTGTGCATAATTTCTCTCAATCTTTCTGAGTATCTTCTGTCTGGAAATTCTGAGCTTCTTGCATAAAAGTAACAGTGCATGAATTGTTCCTTATTAGTAGCCCACTTTGTCATCTTTGACTTTTTTGGACTGTCACATTTTGTAGTTTTTTGTGGACTCTACTACTATATACAACAGGTGGGCATCCTTTCTACAGCAAACTCTATGTGCGGAAGATACAGTGGTATTTGAAATCTCTGTGGTCCCAGAACCAGCATCTGTTGTAATCAAACGCCACTGCTATGGTTTGTTAGAAGAGAAATCACTTGGTGTGGAGACAGCAAATACCCTTAACTCCAAAGTGGCCATTCACCACACACTGCTTGGGGAACAGTTTCAGTAGGGATAAAAGAGCAAGTTCTATGTGACATCAAGGACTGAGACAACAAGCACAGAAATATAAAATAGATGCTTGCCCTGATCAAGGCACTCCACTCCCTAAATCATCTTTGGCCCAGTGGACCTCTACAATTTGTTGCAGGCAATACCACAATCATGTGTACATCAACAAGCAAGGGGGAACCAGGTTGTACCTCCTTTACAGACTGTCCATGTTAGCTTGGGATATAGCTTCACAGCACATTCTCACTCTGCAGACATCCTACATACTGTCAGAGCAAAACTGTGTGGCAGACAAGCTGAGGAGGATCAGGGCAAACCCTCACAAATGGAAACTAGGTCATCGGGTCTTCCAAGATTTGATCCATCTTTGGGAAGTTCTCTTTGAACAGTCAGCTGGCATGGTTCTGTCCAGGACTCCATACAAGAAGCTCTGGAAGACAGATGCCTTTTCTTTTTGTTGGCTTTTCCACCCTTTCCACTAATATCCAGGGTAGTTCTGAAGATTCAGAAGGAATCCCCAGGATCGATGTGGTGTCTCCATTCTGGCCTAGGTATCTGTGGATTTTTTTTGTGTTTCACTGTTACAGTCATCACCTGTGGGTTATCCTAATATAAAAACAAAATGAAGAATAAACCACACTGAGAAACTGAATGAGGTAAGCGCTTTCGTTTACTATTTCAGCAAACTTCTTCAGACAATTAACAAATGAATAAAGTATTCATTAAATACATAATCAATACGATGACATCATGGAACAAATACAAAAGACAAGCCCACATTTAAAAGGGCTCACTAAATATTATAAACTTTAAAAATAGTCATAAATAACACTATCAAGGTATTGAACATAATTTAGTACATCTAAATATTATGCACATTTAAAAATAAAAATATAAATATATAAATAAATATGCATAATACACAATTCATCTCAACAAGGCTCTCAGTTTTAAAATACTCTTGAATGAAATAGCTTCATTTAGACCTGGCTTTGAAGCTGCATTCAACTTAATTTGCCAAATTAATTCCTTCTCATCTAATTTTAGGTCACTTGAACCACCCCTTTCATTTTCAATAATTTTATCCAACACTACAAAATTAAATTCATGTGAGGGGTTAGAGTTAATGTGTCTCGCAAGGGCATTATTCAAATTTAATTTATTTATTGCATAAATATGCTCATAAATTCTATTTTTAAATGCCTTTCAGTGCGACCTACATAAAATGCTGGGCAGCAGGTACATATTCCTAAATAAACAACACCCATAGTGTTGCAGTTAAATTTGCCCTTAATGGAAAAAGACATATTTCCTACACTAACCTGCTTAGTTACTTTTATATATTTGCACCACCTACATGTCCCACATTTAAACATACCACAATGGGGACCATAAATCTTAGGTGGTCCACTCAACAATAGCATTTTCAAATTTATACCTCTCCTAAATACAAAATGAGGAAAGTCACTTATACTGTTCTTTATAGAACTATCCTCAGCCAAAAAGTACCAATTTTTATTCACAATAGATCTTACCAAGTAAGCATCCATAGAAAAAGTAGTGATAAAACTAATTTTGAAGTCGTCATTATTACAAGGGTTACAAATTTGTTCACTACAACTGAGCTCACAGATATCGACACTGGAAGTATAACAATCATTCTCATCCATTAAACTTACATTAATATTTTCTTTAAAGGCTAATAAAGGTTGAAAAATACCTAAAGAACGTTTGTTCTGAACTTCCTTAATTAAAGCATCTATTAAAGACTCAGGATAACCTCTCTTAAAAAAACATTTCCTTTAAACAAACACATTCCTTCACAAAATCATCCTCTAAAGTAATCATTCTTGCTGCCTGAACTAGTTGACCTTTAACCACACTTCTCTTTTGAGAGAAGGGGTGGCAGCTAGAAAAATGTAAAAAGGAATTAGAGTATGTGGCCTTTCTAAATATCTTAGAAGTATATTGTTTATCACAATAGGACTTAGTATTTCATATTTGGACATTGAATTAACTATGGGGCTGAAACTCCCATGTAAACTGTAAAAAATCAGTAAATCCGGTGATATGGTCAATAAATCTTCTGAGTCGATATCCCCTCTCCAAAGGATGAATATATCATCCAAATAACGTGTGTACCATGTGGCCCTTTCCATAAATAAGCTGTCTTTAAACAGGAATTGCTTTTCCCAATGAGCCATAACTATGTTGGCAAAAGTGGCTCCACACGGGGACCCCATGGCAACACCCGTTCTTTGGAGATAAAATTGTTTATTGAATAAAAAATAATTATTACTCAATATCAACTCTAGTAAGTAAACTATAAGATCAATAAGGGACCCGTCCATATGATGTTCAAGTAAAAAATCTCTGACCCATTCACAACCTATGTCCTGGGGAATCACGGTGTAAAGGTCACGTACATCAATGGTAAGGAAATTGGCATCATCAGCAAAAGGGATGTCATTGATTGCACTTAAGGTCCATGAATCCTTACATATTTGTTTTTCACTTTTCAACACTTCCTTTAGTTTATTATCCACAAATTTAGCGCAGGCATAGGTAATGCATTGCCTACCATCAATGATGGGGCGGAATGGGGGATTATCTATGTCCTTATGAATTTTTGGGAGTCCAAATAGGATGGGAGTAAGGGGGTAAGGAATATCAAAATAATTAAATAAATCAATATCAATCCTACCATCTAAAAATAGATCATGAATAAACCCCCTAAAACGTTTATAAGCCCCATTTACTTCATTCAAAGAGGACTTAATGTAAGCTTCCCCATCCAGTAGTAGGCTCATACGTTGGATATATTCATTATTATCCATAAAAACTAAACCGCCCCCTTTATCCGGTTTAGAAATACGTATGTCTGCAAATTTTAAATCTTTCAAAAGATCCCTTTCAATTTGTGTCAAGTTAAACTTATCTATACTATGCAATTGTCTATTATGAAACAAAGCTCTAAAATCATTTTCACAAATTCTCTCAAAAAGTAAAATAGAAGGATGCAAGTCAGGATTAAAGACACTAGACACCCTAAAATCTGTAATTAGGTTGGTAGTTTGCCCTAAAAGGACATTTAGATTCAATTTCCTAGTAAACGATTTTAAATCTAAAATACTTGTGGCCAGATCACCTCTGGATGATGGAACAAAGGTAAAGCCTTTGGAGAGAATGTCAGTCAATATTGGATCAGGTGTATATGTAGAAAAATTAAAAACTTTGAAATCATGTGTACTATTCCGTAACACCACGGGTGTATTTCTATCCTTCTCTTCTGTTACAACACTATCATTAGGGAAAGTATTAGTAAAGATGTCACATATTAAGTGGGTAATTACTTCCTCCTCCTGTTCTGACCCTTCTTTTTCCAGTGCTGTTGTTGATGGGCCTGTGTGGTAGCCGTCCGTCGGCCCAAATACCAGAGTCGGTGTTTTTGTGCACCTGCTGCCATCGCCAGTAGTCTGATGTCAGGGCGTCATTGCTGTAAAGCAAGGCAGCTGACGTCATTACACCAGTCTTTCTTGCTTTCGGAGCCCATAGCAGAAACAGTTCACACGAGTGCCGGTTGGTTGCTACCAGAAGTTGAATTTCAGAAGAAAACATCTAAAGCTAAGTACCCCATTGGGGAACCTTTTTTCTTGCTCTAACCGATGTCCGAAAAAGTTAACAATTGTCTCGCCTGTGGAAAGACTTTTATTCTTACTGCATCACTTGTTTAGACCCAGACCACGATGTCCCTCATTGCCGGTTCTGTGCCCTCTTTTTAATGCAAGAACCATTCGCCATAGACCTCATTTTGTAGATAATTATTTTCGTGTTCCGTCTTCGAATTCTTATGTGGCATCCGTCATCCAACAATCTGTGGATATTTTGAAAAAACATAGAGAGAAAGATAGAGACAGACAACACAAGGCTAAGCCTTCCGATGACGCTACTGCTAAGCAAGTAGTCAGTTCTTTGGAATTCAGTGAGGCACTTTCGCAGCCCCTAATGCCCGACTTATCTACACAGGCCTCTGCTGAGACTCTTTCGGAGTCTGGCATGCCACGGAAATCTACTTCGTCCTCCGAGCCTTTGGCTGTCTTTGTCTCAGTTGGGTCTGGAGCTGCTGTGCAAGCACTGGCTTCTGACGAGGCCTTTTGCAGTACCGAATCTAGACAAAAAACGATGTCTTCCCATCCTACTACTGCTTCTCAGAGATCAACGGATTTTCTCAGGCCTAGAAGCCAGACCACTCTTAGAAAATCTTCTTCTAGCCACCATCTTGCTACTGCTCCCCCACCCCAAGCTCAAATGCTTAAAATGGCAGAGGATCTCATCTCCCTTATCCGAGGTACTCAGGCCCCCACTCCTAAAAGGAAAAGGCACCCTTCTCCAGAAATTGACAGACCAAGAGTCTGAGGACTCTGATTATTCTGCTTTTTGAAGAGGAAAAACATCCCTTAACTGTTTGAGGATTCAGATGCAGAGGAGTCCTCCCTTCTGCCTCCACTCCAGAGGACCTCACATTTGGGGAAACCCTTCATTCCCTCAGGGAACATTTCCAATGGGAATCTCAAGACTTCCCATAGTCTAAGAAAAGACTTAGAGTTTCTGGACCTGCCCCATCACAGACCCCTGGCCATCCCACTTTTTTGGAGGTGGTGGATGATGATTTCCATGAATCCAGCTTAGTCCCTGATGCCCTGCCTCCTGCTCCAAGTAAAGCTGACAGGTATTACAGAGTGTCGGAGTCTCACAAATACCTGCATAGGAATCCTGCTGCAGACCCTGAAGTCATTACACAGGGACCCAAAGGAGCTAAGACTAGTTCTGCCAAAAATCCTCTTTCTTCTGACAAAGACTCCAGAGCTCTGGACAGATGGGGTACGAAAGTACACACCTCTGTAACCTTAGCTATCGGAGCACTCAATTTTCAGTTCCATATGTTAAAATATCAACAACACACTTTGGAACAATTAAAACAGAAGATTGCTTCCTCTCCTGACTGTGTCAACTCAAATGAGTTGTCAAGTGGCCAAGCACTCATTACAGTGTAGATATGATGCCCTAGAAGCCTCTAACAGGGCAGCAGTGACAGGATTTGTTGTTAGGAGACATGCATGGCTGAAGGAACAACCTCTCCCTGGTCATGTCAAGTCTAAACTTATTGATGCGCCTGTTTGGGGAAAAAGCAGTAGTAGTAGTTAAAAAGACGGAAGACAAAGCAAAGTCTATGCAAACAGTAAAATATTTCTTTCAAGTTTAACCTCCCAGATTCAGCAAGAACTTTCCCTTTAAGCAGTGGGCCTTCCCTGAACCCAGCAAACAGGGCCAAGGTAAGCCCCACAGAAACAGGCCAACCAGGCCCATATCCCAGGGCCAGCAAAGAAACAAACAATGGACCACTTCTGTCTCTAAGGCAGGGAGTTCTAAGCCAAGCTTTTATTGCAAGCACTCACAATGACTCCCCCCCCCCCCCGCCCTCCCTTCAAAAACTAGGAGGAAGGCTCACCCTCTTCAAAGAGAATTGGGTTTCTATAACCAAGGATCAATGGGTCTTAAAAATTAATCTGATATTGTTAATCCTCATTCATTCCTTACGTGTGGGTTATCGGTTCCGACCTTGGAACTAAGTCGGCCATTTTCCAAGCTCGCATTAGCTACAAACTCTCGAGCTAAACTCTTACCCAGAATTCCCCTCTCCCTGTTACCCCAGATTTCCTTTGCCGCGTCGCCATTCAGTAGTGTCAAGCTACATCTCTTGAGCCAAGTACAATATTTTTCTTCATACTAAGTTCTAAAACAGCCTTTTTACAGAAAAGGTATTAGATAGTTATCTCTTACCTTATTGCATTTAGCGACTATCCTTTCTTGAATCTTTTCAATTCCTTTCCTCTCCTTTACCGCAAGGAAATTTCCTTTTTTACCATCGTTGGTAAACCCGCTTTCCTTCTTACCTTCGGGTAATTTTTGTACCATTGCTGGTATTTTTTCTGGGTTTCCTTCTTTCTTTCTAACATGGCAGATAAAAAAGGTAGTCCAGGGTTTAAAAGATGTTTAGATTGTGGCCATAAATTACCTACTTCAGATGCACATTCCCTGTGTCTCTATTGCTTGGGTGTGCCTCATGTAACAGTTGACTTGCCCTGCGGGATTTGTAAGAATTTCTCTAACAGGACGTTGATTGAGAGAAAAAATAAATTAATATTGAAGGGGCTACTTAAATGTCCTTTTTCAGAGGCTATTTCTGGGTCGGAGGCTTCAACCCCTCCAAGATCCCATAAGAAAAAGAGCGATGAACATAAAAAGGCAAAGCTCTTCCCTCATCCCCAGCTGGGGACCCCCAGGAACCGAGACCCAAGAAAGCTAAGCTTTCCAGTTCGAATTTGACTTCGGCTCCAGCGCTTTCGGTACCTAGACCTTTGGCACAGAGGCCATTGGCGCCATCTGTGACTTCGGCACTGACTAGCGTGCCCTTACCGTATCGGTACCGACGGGCTCCTTGGTTCAGACTCCTTTACTGGCACCGGCTGTCCAGTCAATGCAGACTGTTACGACGTCGATGGATTTTTCGACACCCATTACTTTTTCGGTTCCGACAACTTACCTGGCACCGACTACCCTCTCAGCACCGACCATTCAGTTATCGGCACCGATATTTTCAGTTCCAGCCTTAGCGCCGACAACCACTTCAGTACCGACCTTATCGTCGGTGCAGACCATGACTTCAGCACTGATGATTTCCTTGGTGCAGACACCTGTAGTTCAGTCCTTTACAGCCCCATTGTTTTCAGTGCAGACATCCATGGTGGGCACCGAGCTTGCTGCGTCTTTGGATAGACCTGACTCCCCCTCAACTGTGTCCATGAAATCCACTAGAAGCCTCCCTGAACACGACGTGTTGCGTCTTGTGGATCAAGTGCTTTTGGCCAGAGGTATCCCGCCCCCCCAGGACCTATCCTTCCTAGGGAGGTGATCACCCTTTATCAAAGACCCCTACTTATTCTCCTCCTTCATTGCCTTTGAAGACCCTTGATATAGCGCAATCTTCCCCCTCTACAGTTCCTTTTATGGACCTCACTAAGGAGCCACAGTTGCCTTTGTGGCAGGAGAGTTTTGCCTACGACCCAGGATGTTAGCTGTGGCGTATGTAATTTGGTGTTTCACAGCCATCCAGAGACTCCGGGTTGGCAGGCTGTGCCACTTAGGAGAGGGGTCACCCGTGCCCTGGGCACCCACCCCTCTTCAGGTGGACTGGCCTTCCAGCTAATGGGGAAGGCTCTGGCGTTGGTTGGCGATCCTGTGCTATCAATCTCCCCACCCTCCTCTGGACCGCAATGTACACAAGTCGCTCCTAGCGGACACTGGGTGCAAGGACCTCAGGATATACTCCCACAGGAGAACTCTTTTGCACTGTCTTCCTCAGCTTCTACCTCTGAGGAAGATCATCAAAAGAGCTTGTGCAAGAGGAAGCACATGGACTCCACAGAGGAGTCCCTTACTGAAGACACAGACTTTAATAATGGGGAAAGGTCCCCTCGCTCACCCTCTGAGGTATCCTTGGTGATATTTTTGAAATTCTTAAACAGAGAGGTGACTGGCAGCCCTTGAACCCGACCTCTGAAGAGTCTGTGTTTCTGCAGGCCTTTCGCGCCCAGCCCCTTACCTCCTGGGTTACTCCACCTGCCGACGAACTGGTCCGGCTCATCGTGCAGCATGCATGGAAGGCTCCTGACATCATTGAGACCATTCCCCGGAGGCCAGATAAAATTTTGTCCCCTCCTGCTACTGATCCCCATTGGTCCAAAGGTCTTCCAGTAGATGCTTTGGTGGTGGCGGCCGCAACTAAAAAGGACCTGGCGGAAGAAGGAAGCCAGACTGTCCATCCGCCCAACAAAGAGTCCCGGGCTCTGGACAGAATAGGGAAGCGTACTTTTGCATCAGCGACCTTTGCAATCAGGTCCCTGAACTATATGGCACACTATACCAGGCTTCAAAGAGACTTAATTTCTGAGCTCTCTGAAACTTTGGCTGGAGCTGTGTCTGATGAGGTCCGTGACAAAGTGGCCACTCAGCTAGCCACCATTGAATCGATATCTAACTCCTGCATGCACCTGATATCTCACGCATCAGAAAGAGCAGCTAGAGCGGCGAGTTCAGGCATTGTTCTGAGATGACACACCTGGATGCACTTGTGTAATTTTGTGGAACCCTTCAAGGCTTCCTTTCTCAACGCTCCCATCAAAGCCTCTTCATTGTTTGGACCCAAGGTTAAAAGCACACTGGCCAGATGTGAACAGGACAGTAAGACCTTTTTTGCCATGGATGTCAGTTATTCTTCCCCTCAGTGGGCTTTCTCCAGAAACCAGAAGAGTGGGAAGATATGGCACAAAAAGTCTCAGGGTCCTTTCCGTGACACATAGGCCGAGTTCTCCCCTAGAGGCAGAGGAGGAAACTCACAGGGAAGAGTCCCCTTTCAGGGCAGAAGGGGTCCATGTAACCAGGGTTCCAGGGACTCTCTCCCTGGCCAGTCAAGAGCGGCCCAACTGCTTTCCTCTGGAAGTGGTTGGGGGTCGTTTCTCTTTGTACCCTTCTGCCTGGCTAACCATCACCACCAATTCTTGGGTAGAAAGGTTAATAGCCAGAGGTTATCATATTCCCTTCGACCTTTGTCCCACTTCCCTAACAAGCTTACCCGACATTCCACCCAGTCAAAGGGAAGAAGCAGCATTAGAGATTTCAAAGCTGCTAAGACAGAGTCATCCAAACCAGACCAGATAGGAACCGGATTCTACTCGACTATTTTTGGTGCCAAATAAAACCGGGGTCTGGAGACCAATTTTGGATCTCAGCGTATTGTACAAGTTTGTAAAAGTACAAAAATTCTGGATGGTCACAATACAGTCTAGCCTTCTGCTTTTGGAAAAAGGCGATTGGATGTGCTCAACAGAGCTTCAAGATGCGTACTACCACATAAAAGTGGACAGACCATCAAGAAGATTCCTTCGCTTCCGTGCGGGAGCCAGTCACTACCTGTTCAGAGTACTGCCCTTCGGACTCTTTACAGCCCTCAGAATGTTCACAAAGTGCATGGCAGTTGTCACAGCTCACTTGCGACTACAAGGATTCCAGGTGTTTCCATACCTAGACCACTGGCTCATCTCCGCCCCACCAGACATCTATTGGAAGAAGCCCTGCAGAAAGGCTAGGCATAACCATAAGCTGGCAAAAATCCAATCTCACCCCATCTCAGTCCACAGAATTCATAGGGGTCATCTTGAATACAAAGAATTGCAGAGCATCCATTCCAGAGCGCAGAATTCTAAGGTTAAAGCAACAACTGATCCCAATCCTTTCAAGGGAGAAATCCACAGCTTACTCTGTTCTACAGTTGTTGGGTTCCATGGCAGCCTCCATTACCATTGTCCACCTGGCCAGATTTCACATGAGGCTTCTACAATGGCTACTGCTCACCCAATAGTATCCCTTTCAGTACCCTCTTTCAGCCAAGATTCGGGTAACTCACAGGTGTAAACAGGATTTAAATTGGTGGATGACCCACAACCTGTCACAATGGTCTCGCCCCTTCTTCCCCCAACAGCCCAAGGCTACAGTGACCACGGACGCCTCCCTGATGGGGGGGGGGGGCTATGTCAGGGACAGACGGTCCATGGTACTTGGTCCAAAATGGAGGCCCATCTGCATATAAATGTTCTAGACCTGAGGGCGGTGCTTCTGGCATTGCAAGCATTCCATCCCCTGATGCTGTCTGGGACTATTGCGATACAATCAGACAACATAGCGGTGGCCTGGTACATCAACAAACAAGGTAGAACCAAATGATGTTCTTCATCTCACATTGCTGCAGTCGTAACTTATGGGTAGTCCGCTGTCCTCGGTCGGCCCGAATACCAAAGTATTAGGCTGACGTCGGTCATGGGCGCTCAGATCTGACATCAGAGCGTCAGGGTATTAAAGCGCATGACCGACGTCATTTCCTCAGTCTTTTTTGCCGCATGGTCTGAAGCAGAAGCAGCGTTTGCAAGTGCCGTTCTGAAATTTTCGTATTCTGAGTTTCAGACCGATACCAAGTTGGGCTAAGTACCCCGTTGGGGAATATTTTTGTTTTTTTTTGCCTCAGTTACTTCCAGATGTCAGAAAAAGTGAATAATTGTATTTCTTGTGGGAAACAGATACCGCATAGGGATTACCACTCTCTTTGTATTACTTGTTTGGGACCTGAGCACGACGTAGTAGGGTGTCGCTTTTGTGCTAGATTTAATAAGCGCACCATTAAACATAGGTTAGATTGTGCTAGGCTTGTCTTCGGTAAGCGGTGTAATTACAATATGCCGTCGGATCCTCCGACGCCCGCTACCGCGAAGAAGCGCAAAGATAAATCTTTAAAGTCCAAACAGGATGACTCGTCCGTTCCGGACGCCGGTTCTTTAGACACCACTGTGGTTTCGGTTGATCCGGACGCAGTTTCATCTGAGTCTCAGGGGGAGACGTTGGTTTTGCAAGATGTGGTTTCCCAGGAGTCAGGTCAGGCTGAGGGGGCCTCTCAGGTTACTATTCTCCCTTCTTTGCCTAAGGTGGTTAGGCCTTCTCCTTCTGTCTCTAAGGTGCCTTCCAAAGGCAGGCCTGGTTTGCCTTCCACAGGTGTCAGTCCTAGTTCTGCAGGTTCTGTGCCTAAAAGGCACATGCTTAAAATGGCAGAATATTTAATTACTTTAATCAGGGGTTCTATGCTCCCTCCAGATAAGAGGCCTAGGATGGAGCCAGAAATGGAAAGTTTGGAGCAGGCTTCAGATTACTCAGAGTCTTCGGCTGAAGACATTCAGGATTTTCCTCCTTATTCTGATTCAGACACAGAGGATTCCACTCCTTCTGCTTCTCCTCCAGAGGATTTTTCTTTTTCAGAAACCCTGCATTCCATGAGGGAGCATTTTAAATGGGAAGGTCAGGATTTCTCAGATTCCAGGAAGAGGCTTAGGGAATTTTTGTTTTTACCACAGCATAGGCCCTTTGCTATACCTCCTGTTTTGGATGTTGTTCAAGACGTTTTCTCTGAGGCTTCCCTTAATCCAGATTCTTTGCCTCCTGCGCCAGTGAAGCCGGATAGGTATTACAGAGTGCCTGAGGCTCATAAATATCTGTATAAGAGCCCTAGGGCCGACCCAGAAACTATTAGCCAGGGACCTAAGGGTGTCAGGACTTCTGTTGTAAAGAATCCAGTTCCTTTGGATAAGGATGCTAGAGCTTTGGAAAGGTGGGGTAAGAAAGTATATACCTCTTCCACTTTAGCAATGAGGGCTTTGAATTGCCAGTTTCATATGTTGAAATACCAGAATGTTCTTCTTACTCAGTTAAAATCTAAAATGGATGCTTTGGCAGAGGGCATAGAGTGTAAGGAATTACAGGATTTGGTACATGCCTCTGATGAGGTGGGTAAGCATGCTTTACAGTGTGGTTTTGATGCTTTGCAGGCTTCTTCCAGGGTGGCTGCCACTGGTTCAGTTCTTCGCAGGCACGCCTGGCTTAAGGATCAGAATTTGTCAGAGCATGTTAAAGCTAGGATTTTGGATGCTCCTTTGCAGTCTGAAGTTTTGTTTGGTTCTCCTGTGGAGTCTGTCTTGAAAAAAATGGAAGACAAGGCTAAGTCTATGCAGACTGTTAAAGATTTTTTGCAGGTGCAGCCCCATAAGTTCAGCAGGAACTGGCCTGCTAAGGGTTGGACTTGCCCTTCTTCTGATTCGCAGTCTAGGGGTAGATCTAGACGGGGTAAGGGCAGAGCTCAGAGTTCTTTCAGGCCCAGACCGTGGAGTTCACCAGCACATTCTACAGGTGAGGGCAGGGGCCAGTCCTTTCGTAAACAGGCCCAATGACCTGCATTTCCAGCTGCCAGATCCTTCCTGCCTGGCAGCTCCTTTGGGAGGAAAGTTGGCACTCTTCAAGCAAAATTGGCTTCTAGTCACCCAAGACAAATGGGTGTTGGACATTATAGACCGAGGCTACAAGTTTTATTTCCACACATTGCCTCCTTTCAAAGGCATGCCAGACGTTCCTCCTCAGCAAAGGGCAGAGGCTCACAAACAGATTTCTTTACTTCTTCAAATGGGGCTATACAGCAGGTCCCTCTGTCAGAAGTGGGCCTCGGATTTTACTCTCGCCTATTTCTTGTACCAAAGAAAGGAAACACTTGGAGGCCAATCTTGGATCTATCTGTCCTCAACACATATCTGGACATTCCAAAATTCAAAATGTTGACGTTGCAACAACTTCTGCCTCTGTTGGGCAAAGATCACTGGATGGTAACTCTGGATCTCAAAGAGGCTTATCTTCATGTTCCTATCAGACTCAGTTGCAGGAGATTCCTGCGTTTTCGGGCTGGGACTTTACATTATCAGTTCTCTGCATTGCCCTTTGGCTTATCTACTGCCCAGAGTATTCACAAAAGTTCTGGCTCCAGTAATAGCCTTCTTCAGGTTAAGAGGAATACAAATTTATCCTTATTTGGACGACTGCCTGATTCTGGCTCAAGACAAGCTCGAGCTTCTTCACCATCTACAGTATGTTATGACAGTGTTAAGGTGCCTAGGGTATTCTGTGAACGAAACAAAGTCCAGTCTAGTACCCTCTCAGGAAATGTGCTTTCTGGGTGTGAGACTGAATACAGCTTCCCAGATGGCCTTTTGACCCCGGACAAGCAAAAGAATCTTACACTTTACTTCCATCAATTGTCTCTACTGTCCAGGCTGACTGCAAGGACAGTCCTTCAAGCCTTGGGGTTCATGGCATCTTGTATTCTGGTGCTTCCCAATGCCAAACTGCATATGAGGAAGCTACAATGGTATCTCAAAAATGTATGGACACAACACTGCCAAGATTTGGACACTGTCATTCAGATAATACCTTGCATTCAAAAGGAATTTTTGTGGTGGGCTCAGGAATGTCACCTAAACAAGGGACTCTCTGTGACCCGACCAGAGGCAAGTCAGATTTTAACGACGGATGCCTCGGACAAGGCCTGGGGAGCACACCTCAATGGAAAATGGGTTCAAGACACGTGGCCTGTCAGACTTCAACATTTACATATCAACTTGAAGGAAATGTTAGCAGTCCAGTTTGCATTGATGGCTTTCAAGGATTTACTTCTCCCAGGGCAGGTGTTGATTCAAACAGACAACACAACTGTCATGTGGTACATCAACAAGCAAGGGGGAACCTATTCGTACCCTCTTTGCAGGCAAGCTATGATTTTTGTGGGAGACTGCTCTCAGTTTGCAACTCACTCTTCAAGCAAGGTTTCTGCCAGGAGCACAGAACTCCTTAGCAGATGTTTTGAGCAGACGGATAGTGGATCCCCACGAGTGGAAATTGGATCCTCATGTATTTCGACAGTTGACAATGATATGGGGGACTCCAGACATAGATCTGTTCGCTTCTCCACTAAATTTCCAGGTGCCAAAGTTTTGCACAAAGATGTTTTATCCCACAGCTTGGAAAGTGGATGCTCTATCATTCAGTTGGAGCAATCTTCACATCTATGCCTTTCCGCCTCTGCCTCTTCTTCCAAAGGTTCTCTTGAAGGTCAGACAGGACAAGCCCTCCATGATTCTAATCGCTCCAGATTGGCATCGACAGCACTGGTACCCTCTGCTAAGGAGTTTAGTACGGGATCCTCCTTACCCTTTGCCTTTGATTCCGCACCTTTTGACTCAGGAGGGCAATCATTTCTTCAATGTCAGGATTCAGTCCCTGCATCTAACAGCCTGGCATATTCTGTTCTATACCCTGGAGGGTCGCAGCTTCCTCAACAAGTTTTGAATGTTATTTTGGAGGCCAGGAGGCCTAGTACAAGGAAAGTTTATGCTGATAAATGGAGGAGATTTTTTATTTGGAGCAAAGCAAAGAGCTTTGATGTTTCCAGGCCTGATTTGAGTGTTTCTCTTCAATATCTTACAGAATTATTGGACAAGGGTTTGTCTTTCTCCTCTATAAAAGTTCATGCTGCAGCCATTTCTGCTCACTATGACTGTGACCCACCATTATTCTCTCATCCTTTGTTTAAGCAATTCCTTAGAGGGCAAAGAACATAAGACCCCAGAGAGCTCCTACTCCTGCTTGGGATCTCAATTTTGTGTTGAAAAAACTTACTTTACCTCCTTTTGAACCTGCAGCTTCAGCTGAGCTAAAGTTTTTGTCTTGGAAGACTGCTTTTTTGTTGGCCATTACGTCTGCTAAAAGGGTTTCTGAATTACAGGCTCTAATGGCAGTTGAACCCTTCCTAATTTTTCATAAGGACAGGGTATCTCTGCGTACTAACCCTACTTTTATGCCTAAAGTGGTTTCAAATGTGGCCTTGAACCAATCTATTCATTTGCCTACTTTTTATGCAGATCCCCAAAATAAAGGGGAGAAAATCTTGCACACTTTGGATATTCACAGGCAGTTGCGTTATTATTTGAGCAAGACTAAAGGGTTCAGACAGTCTCAGCAGTTGTTTGTTTCTTTTGCTTTGGGTTCTCAGGGGAAACCTGTTTCAAAACAAACTATTTCTAAGTGGATTGGCTTTTGTATTGCTTTTTGTTATTCTCATCATGGTAAGGAGATTCCAGCTGGAATCAGGCCTCACTCCACTAGGGCTACTGCCACTTCTACTGCTTTTTAAGGGGGGTAGCTACTAAAGATATTTTGGAAGCAGCTACTTGGAGTTCAGTGCACACCTTTTCTAAACATTACCATCTTCCGCTTTATTCCAAATCTAGGGCTGGATTTGCCACTGCAATCTTACAGGGCATTTTGGCAGCCCCCAATGCTTTATGATTTTGCCAGCCTCCCTTTACCTCTGCTTTGGGATTCTACCCATAAGTTATGACTGCAGCAATGTGAGATGAAGAACATAGTACAGTTTTGTACCTACCATAAATGTAGATGTTCGAAGATCCACATTGCTGCAGTCCAATTTACCCTCCCTCCTTCCCCTCTGTAGTTTGGAGTGGTGGTATGATTTGGGTTGTAGCTGTTTTTTGTACATGGTTTTAGGGAGTTATTCTATTTTTGGCTGTGGCCTTTATTTTTAGGGCCTTCTGACATCTGGGGCAAGAAAAGACTGAGGAAATGACGTCGGTCATGCGCTTTAATACCCTGATGCTCTGACGTCAGATCTGAGCGCCCATGACCAACGTCAGCCTAATAATTTGGTATTCGGGCCGACCGAGGACAGCAAGACTACCCATAAGTTATGACTGCAGCAATGTGGATCTTCGAACATCTACATTTATGGTAGGTACAAAACTGTACTTTACCCACTGTCGAGAGGCCATGAGGATATGGCATTGGGCGATGGCTACCAACTGTTTTCTTCTAGCAACGCACCTTCCCGGAAGTTCCAGCGTGATAGCAGACAAGACGCAGTAGGGTGTATACTACGACCTCACGAGTGGTCCTTGAATCCCTTGATAGCGGCAGAGATTTTCAACCACTGGGGTCTTCCTCTTTGCGTCCCCGACCAACTACAAATGCAGCAACTATTTCGCCCTGATTCCCCCTCCGGGACAGTCACCCAGGGACGCTCTAGTCCACGATTGGCCCTCTGGTCTACTTTATGCATTTCCACCTCTCCCCCATCATTCACCAGTTTCTGAAGAAAGCCTGCCGGTTGAAGAGCAAAGTAATCCTCATAGTACCATGTTAGCCTCATCAGATTTGGTTCCCCTTCCTTTGGCCTCACCTGCTAAATCAACCGTGGATTCTCCATCCAACCCCGGGGTTGATCTCCCATCCACAGAATCTGTTTCACCCCAACTTGAACAGCCTGAAGCTCACAGCTTGGCTCCTCCAATTCCCTTGATTGCCAGGTAGAATGATCTTTCTTTGCCAGTACGTGACATTCTTATTGCATCTCATAAGTCTTCCACCAGAATTGCATATTTCAGCAAGTGGAAAAGATTTACCTTTTGGCTGAAAAAAAAACAGATCCTTTTTCAGCACCAGTGTCGTTGGTACTGGAGTATCTGCACTATTTCAATCCAGTCTATCTGCCTCTACCTTTAGAGTTCATTTGGCTGCAATGTCTAATTTCCATGATGGTGTCCAAGACTCCTCTCTTATGTCACACAAATTATGCAAGACTTTCATAAAAGGCGTGAATCATCTAAAACCCCCTTTTAGAGAACCTGCTCAACCATGGGACCTGTCATTAGTCTTACAAGCTTTGACAGTGCCACTTTTCGAACCAACTTCTTCTTGCAAACTCAAATATTTGTCATGGAAAACCTTGTTTTTGGTCGCCATTACTTCTGCCAGGCGTATCTCTGAGCTTCAAGCCTTATGCATCAAGAGACCATATTTGATTTTTCACAGAGATAGAGTGTCATTGAGAACTAATCCTTCCTTTCTGCCAAAAGTGATCTCTGAAATGTCCATTAATCAAAGCATTGACTTGCCAGTTTTCTTCCCCAATCATTCAAACAGAGGAGAGTACTGCCTACACACCCTAGATATTCACAGGCAAATTCACTTCTACTTGAACAGGACTAAGTCTTCCCGTAAATCATACCAGTTATTTTTAGCCTATTCTGGACCTAGATTAGGATGTGCTGTTGCTAAGGTTACATTGGCTAAATGGTTGAAAGACTGCGTAACCTTTATTTATAGAAAACATAATATTCCTTTAACTACTACCATAAAGGCTCATTCTACAAGGTTGGTGGCAACTTCTGCTGCCTTCCATGCCAGGGCCTCCTTACAGGACATTTGTGCAGCTGCAACTTGGGCTAGTCCTCATACCTTTATCAATCATTACAAGTTGGATTTGGCCTCCAGGGGAAGAGCATCTTTTGGTTCGATGGCACTCAGGAATGTCCTTCCATGAGATCCTCCCAGGAATAAAGGTAGCTGGGGACTCTGTCCCACATGTAAGGAATGAACGAGGATTAACAATATCAGATAAAGAAGTTATGTCTTACCATAACGTTGCATCTTTATTGTTGATCCTCGTTCAGTCATTACTACCCTCCCTCCTTCCCCCTCCTGTGGCTTCTAGTGGATCTCACCATCCGGTTTTGTTCGGCCATTTGACCAGAGGTAGCCTCTGCCTTCTTTTGACTTGCAAACTCAATCTGAGGTAACAGGGTGACGGAAATTCTGGGTAAGAGTTTAGCTCGAGAGTTTGTAGCTGTTGCGAGCTTGGAAAATGTCCGGCTCGGTTCCGAGGTCGGAACCGCTAACCCACATGTAATGACTGAACGAAGATCAACAATGCAGATGGAATGTTATGGTAAGACATAAATTATTTTTCTAAGGGATACAAATTCTCTTTCAGCAAACTCCCAATTCCAAGACGTTACCCAGACCTCCCCCTAAACCAGTGGGCAGAGGCATTGAAACCGGTCCAAACTCTTAATATCCCAGGGGGTAGTAGAACCTGTCCCTCCAAATCAAACAGGAAAAGCTTTTTACTCCAGGCTGTTCCTTGTTCCCAGAAAAGAGGACACTTGGCACCCCATCCTGAATATATCCAAACTGAACACCTCCTTGGTGGTCCCCAAATTCAAACTGCTTACTTTGCAGCAGCTCCTGCCTATGCTAACAAAAATGTCTGGCTTGTGACACTAGACCTAAAAGATGGCTACCTCCACATCCCTGTCAGGGAATCATGCAGAAAATTCCTGTGCTTCAGAACAGGCTATCAGCACTTTCATTTCTCTGCACTGCCTTTTGGCTTATCTACTGCTCCCAGAGTATTCAACAAATGCTTGGCCCCGGCTATAGCATTCTGCAGACAGAGAAATATACAGATTTACCCTTACCTGGACGACTGCCTCATTCAGACAGAGGGCAAAGAAGAGTTGCTTCAGGACCTTCTCTTTGTCAAATCACTCCTTACTTCCCTAGGATTCACCATCAAGAAGAAAAAACAAAACAAAACCCAACCAGGAAAATTAATTTCCTGGGGGCTGTGCTAGACACATCATCCCAAATGGTTTTCCTATCCCCAGAAAAGCAGAGCTTCCTGGCTCTCTACTTCACCCAGCTGGCTTCCAGAAACCACCTCACTGCAAGGAAGTTCTTGCAAGCACTGGGATACATGGCATCCTGCATCTTTCTTATCCCCCTCTCCAGGCTTCACATGAGAAAACTTCAGTGGCACTTAAAGAACCTTTGGTGTCAGCAGTCTGTCCCTAGAGACCATACTCCCTCTGATCCCATGTATAAGAGCTGACTTTCTCTGGTGGGCAGAGGCCTGTGCCATGAACAATGGTCTTCCCTTAATCCTCCGTTCTTCCGGCCAGACCATTACCACCAACACCTCAGACATTGCTTGGGGCGCTCACCTAGCAGGCAGGTGTACCCAATGCCTTTGGAATGCCCAGCAACTTCACTTGCACATCAAGCAGAAGGAAATGATGGTAGTACAAAAGGCTGACTTCCTTCCAACCCCATCTCAGACCAGGGGTCCTCCTTATAAAAACAGACACCACAGTGATGTGGTACATCAACAAGCAGAGGGAAGTACCCAATCTTACCCCCTGTGCAGGTTAGCCCTGAGTCTCCGGCTTACAGCCACCTCCATGGGGCTGCACCTAATTGCCCAATACCTACCAGGGGTCAACAACACCCTGGCAAACCACCTAAGCAGAAACTTACTGGACCCTCACAAATGGCAGCTCCACAGAGAAATCTTTCTGCAAATCACTCAGGAGTGGGGGACCCCAGAAATGGATCTCTCTGCTTCGCATCTCAACCACCAGCTGCAGAGGTTTTGCACCAGGGAGTTCCACCTCCTAGTGTGGAAGGTGGATGCCTTGACCTTCCCCTAAACTCTCTCTTTGTATATGCATTCCCTCCTCTGCCCCTTATTCCCAAGGTTCTAATCAAAATAAGAGAGGAGAGACCAAGGGCCATCCTCATTGCTCCAGATTGGCCCAGACAGCATTGGTGTGTACCCCCTGTTATGCATCTTGACCTTACAGACCCCAAAGCTGCTTCCACTGATGTCAGACCTCTTGACCCAGGACGGGGGGGAAGGTACTGCACCCAGACCAACAGACTCTCGGTCTTTCAGCATGGCTTGTACACTAAAAACTAACAAGGAGTCCCCGTTAAGCAAACAGGTCATGAACATCATCACAGAGGCCAGATGGCCCAGCACAAGAAAATCATATGCAGGAAAATGGAAAAGATTCTGTTCCTGGAAACAATCAAAGGGTTTCAGTACCTCCCCAACCTTCCATCCCTCTCATCCTGGATTACCTAGCAGAGTTGCTCAATAGTGGCCTCTCTTTCTTCTCTATTAAAATTCATGCCTCAGCCATTTCAGCCCATTATGATTCAAACCTACCCCTTCTCTCATCCTTTGATTAGGTAATTCCTCAGAGGGGCTTCTAATATCAGGCCTCCCAGAAGGCCTCCCGCACCACCCTGGGACCTGAATTATGTGTTAGGAAAAACGAACCATACCTCCTTTCGAACCTACTGCTTCTACAGATTTGAAATACCTCTCATGGAAGACTGCCTTCCTAGCAGCTATCACATCAGCCAGAAGGGTCTTGGAACTTCAAGCTCTCATGGCTGTTGAGCCCTTCATCATTTTCTGTACAGAGTCTCCCTGAGGACTAACCCCTCCTTTATGCCCAAGGTGGTATCTGATGTTGACCATACACCTTCCCACCTTCTTTCCCAACCCTCAAAGCAAGGGGGAAAGAATCCTGCACTCACTAGACATATACAGGCAACTCGGATACTATCTGGACTGTACTAAGCCATTCAGAAAAATGGACCAACTACTTGTAAGCTTTGTCCCAGGGACAGAGGGGGAACCCATCTACAAACAAACCATTTCCAAATGGATTTCACCCTGTATTGATTTTTGCTACAGACTACATGGGAAACCCATCCCTATGTCTATCCGTACCCACTCCACTAGGGCAACCTCCACTTCCACTGCCTTCCTCAGAGGAGTACCCACCAGGGACATCTTGGAAGTGGCCACCTGGACCTCTGTCCATACCTTTACAAAACATTACCACATACCCCTCTTTTCTAAGTCTAAGGCAGGATTTACCTCTGCAATTCTGCAGGGCCTCCTAACCCATACCTACGACTCAACCTATCCTTCCACCCCTTTCCTCTGCTTTGGGAATCCTCCCGCAGGTGATGTCTGCAACAGTGAAATACGAAGAACATAGTACAGTTGTGTACACTTACCATAAATGTAGATGTTTGAGTGTATTCACTGTTGCAGTCTTGGTTTCCCTCCCTCCATCAACATCTTCCCCTAGGGGAACATAAGCTTCTCTAGGGAGCTTTTAGCTACCAGGACCACCTCTTTTCCCTTGGGCTTCTGACGGGTTAGGGCAAGAAAAACAGATGTAATAATGTCGGCTGTCTTGCTTTATAGCACTGAAGCCCTAACGTCAGACTACTGGCAACAACAGCTGGCGCACAAAACCATTGACTCTGGTATTCAGGCCGACTGAGGGCTATCACAGCAGGGATAACCCACGGGTGATGACTGCAACAGTGAATCCACTCGAATATCTGCATTTATGGTAAGTGAACACAACTGTACTTTTTCCCTTCTTTTGTAAATGGCCAGTGGCAGTTACCATGAGCTTCGTCACAAACTGGATTTAGTCATACAAAAACAGGGGTGCCCTGACATCAGTCATCTTCAACTGACTGCCTGAATAATAGGGTCTTAATTCCTTATGAGGCACTTGTTTACTGAGGGTGTGCAGCAGGTACTAATGGAAACAAGAAAGCCTGCTACTACAAAATCATACATTAGCAAATGAAAAAGGTTTTCTAGTTGGTGCCAGCAACATAACCAACTCTCATTCAGGGCTAGTTTTTCTCTGATTTTACAATATTTATGGGTTAATGTCCTGTGGCCTTTCTTATTCCTCTAACAGGGTTCCTTTATTGGACAGTTAAGCATGTGTACCCACCATGGATCCACTCTTTCAATCATGTCAAAATGTTCTGGAAGTGGGTTTTACATAATAGGCTTCCAAGAAAACTATTGCACCTCCTTGGGGGTCTTCATTTTATGTTAGAGAAGCTAATACTTCCTCCATTTGAACTAGTTAAGCTGGCTGACTTGAAGTTCTTATCAATTAAAGCAGTTTTACTGATTGCTGTGACCTTTGCAAGAAGGGTATCTGAGTTGCAAGCTGTTAAGGTGAAGCAACCCTATCTCATTTTCCATAGGGACAGGGTTTCTTTGAGAACTAATCCTCCTTTTATGCCTAAAGTGATATCCAAGTTTACTGTAAGCCAAATTATCCACCTACCCATTTTCTTCCTGAAACTAAAAATGAGGGAGAAAGATGCTTCATACCTTGGATGTCCACAGACAACTCAGGTACTGGCTTGATATAAATCTTTCAGATCTTAAGATCAGTTATTCATTTTTTGTGAACCTAAGGAGGAGGAACAATCTGTGTCAAAGCAGACTATTTCTAAATGTTTGTATAAGGCCATTATATTTTTGTTATACTCACCATAGGAGGTTACTAAACTATTGGCCCTGAGGCCCTTATAAGCCGAGGCAAGAGTTTAGCCCATGTTCTCTGATATATTCCCCAGGTCAAGTGACCTCTGATGATGAGGACTCATCTCCTGATTCTCTTGTAGAGAAAGTTTCCTTTGGAGAAACCATATCTAACAGAATGACACATTTTGAATTGGACGCTAGACAAATTTCTCATGTACAGAAAACGTATCACAACATGCTAGAGGTAGGCACACCTGCACCAGTACATTCTATCTTGGAGGCTTTTCTGGATGCCATTGATTCTACTTCCACTGCTCCTGATTCTCACCCCCCCCTTTTGGCCAAGGCAACATTGGCTCCCCTTTCTCTATCCTCCTAGACATTATGGGTAATAGGATTCTGACCCCTTTCAGACATAACTTTTTTGAGGATGTGCTACAGGATGTTCTTCGTGTTTCACTGTTGCAGTCATTACATTTGGGTAATCCTGCTGGCAGGTTGCCCTCAGTCGGCCTGAATTCCAAAGTCCTGGGTCCTGCGTCAGCTGCTGTTGCCCCTTCCCTGAAGTCAGGTCGTCAGGGGTATAAAAGATGCAGCTGATGCCATTTTCTTTAGTCTTTCTTGCCGCGCGGTGCCTGAAACAGAAGCAGTTCGCAAGTGCCGGTCGGCTGACTCCTGAGATTTTCGTGTTCGAGTTTCAGATCCGAAGTCTTCAATAAAGCTAAGTACCCCATTGGGGAAACTTTTTTCTTGCTCCAGACCAATATCAGAAAAAGTAAATAATTGTATTTCTTATGGAAAGCAAATTCCTCATAAGGACTTTCATTCTTACTGTATTCCTTGCCTAGGCCCTGATCACAACGTTGCTGATTGCCGGTTTTGTGCTAGATTTAACCAATGCACTATTAAGCGTCGGAATGATTTTGCTTTAAACTATTTTGGACGCCGGTTTAATTATCCAGAAATGTCATTGGATAGCCATCCAACTACCGGAGTTCACAAAAAAAGCAAAGAAAAGGCGAGAGATAGACAACCGAGGCCCAAAACCGACGACGAAGCTTCTCCTAAGCCAGTCGCCGGTACTCAGTGAGGTACTTTCACAGCCCTTGACGCCCGCTACTTTAGAGTCGCAGGCCTCTACCGACTCCCACGTGGAGTCGGCCATGCCACTGGAAACTCAAGGTATTGGAGCCTCAAATACTATTCCTTCAGATGGGTCCGGAGCCTCTGAGCAGGCCCCGCTTTCTGAGGGTGTATTCAGACCTAAACATCTTTACATTAAACCAACCACAGCTTCAAAGGCAAAGACTAAATCACCTTCTAAAGCAAAGAAACAAACTCAAGAGCCACGTGGACAGGCCTTTATGCCCAAAAAACAGATGCTCAAAATGGCCGAAGACTTAATTACCTTGATCAGGGGTTTCCATCCCCCTCCTGATAAGAGGCCTAGGCAAGAGACTGACTATGAATCTTCAGATCAGGTTTCTGTTTCTTCTGATTCCTCTTCTGATCAGGAATATTCTCTTCCCCCCTATGAGAATTCTGATGCTGAAGAATCCATACCTTCAGCTTCTCCTCCAGAGGACTATTCTTTTGGGGAAACCTTGCATACCATGAGGGAGCATTTCCACTGGGAGAGCCAAGATTTTTCAGAATCTAAAAAGAGGCTCAGGGATTTCCTTTTACTACCCCAACACAGGCCACTAGCCATTCCACCAGTGTTAGATATTATAGATTATGTGTTTTCAGAGTCTAGTCTCACCCCTGACTCCTTACCTCCAGCTCCTGTTAAGCCTGACAGATATTGCAGGGTGCCTGACTCTCATAAATTCCTTTTTAAAAACCTTGCTGCAGACCCAGAAACTATTTCACAGGGTCCCAAAGGAGTTAAGGCTTCTGCTGCAAAAAACCCTACCCCCACTGACAGAGATTCTAGGGCACTGGATAAATGGGGAAAAAAGGTTTACACATCTGCTACCTTGGCTATAAGGGCCTTAAACTGTCCATTTCATTTGCTTAAATATCAGCAACATGTCATGCATGGCATTGCTTAAACAGAAAATGTTATTAAACTCTGAATGTGCAGAAAAACAAGGAAATGCAGGATTTATTGCATGCAGCTGAACAAGTTGGAAAAGCATACTTTGCAATGTGGTTTTGAATCTTTGGAGGCCTCCTGCAGGGCCGCAGTTACCGGTTCTGTAATTAGAAGGTATGCTTGGTTAAAGGAACAAAATCTGCCTGATCATGTCAAGGTTAAATTATTAGATGCACCTTTACAGCATGATACTTTGGTGTTAAGGCAGAGGAGGTGTTAAAGAAAATGGAGGACAAAGCTAAATCTATGCAAACTGTCAAAGATTTTTTACAAGTACAACCACCTAGGTTTAGCAGACACTGGCCTACAAAGAATTGGTCCTTTCCTGTGTCAGACCTCAAAGGGGCAGATCCAGATGCCCTAGAGGCAGATCCCAGGCGCAAGTTTCCTGCAGGTTGAAGCAATGGGGTGCTTCTACCTCCAAAGTTGGAGAAGACAAATCACAACCATACAAAAAACAGTCCCAATGACTTCCCCCTGCCAGCACCAAGCACTTATCTGCTGGCAGCACCCTTAAGGAGAAAATTAGCACTTTTTTCTCAAAATTGGCACATTATAACCCAGGACAAGTGGTTCTAAATATCGTGTCACAAGGGTACAGGTTCCATTTCCATACCCTGCCAAAGGCAAACGGCTGGCCAGATCTGCCAAAAAATCAGTGGGCAGAGGCACAAAAACAAGTCTCATCCCTCATGGACATTGGGGCTATTCAGCAAGTACCAGAGCAAGGGCAGGGACAAGGATTTTACTCAAGACTTTTCATGGTACCCAGAAAGGACAAGACCTGGAGACCAATACTGGATCTATTCTGAACACATTCCTGGATATACCAAAATTCAAGATGATGACTTTGCAGCAGCTTCTGCCCATGCTGGGCAAGAATGCTTGGCTGGTGACTCTAGACCTAAAAGAGGCATACCTGCATGTCCCAATCAGACAATTATGCAGAAGATACCTCAGATTCAAGGCTGGCTCAATGCATTACCAATTCTCTGCACTGCCCTTTGGCTTATCTACTGCGCCCAGGGTCTTTACAAAGTGCCTGGCACCAGTAATTGCATTCTGCAGACAAAGAGGAATACAAATATATCCTTACCTGGGCGACTGTCTAATTCAAGCAGAGAACAAGGACATTCTTCTGCAGCATCTGGCATTTGTGAAAAGACTTCTAACATGCCCTAGGGTACACAGTCAACGAAAAGAAATCAAAACTAGTACCCTCCTCAAGAGATAATATTCCTGGGTGCAAGCTTAAATACAACTGCCCAGATGGCTTATCTCACGCCAGACAAACAAAGGCAACTGACTACCTAATTCAAAATGTTGGCGGCCACAAAGGCCCTGTTATCTGCAAGAAAACTTCTGCATTTTTGGGCTTCATGGCATCACGCATCCTACTAATTCCATATGCAAGACTGCATATGAGGAAACTTCAATGGCACCTAAAAAGTGTTTGGACTCAACATTGCCACAGCCTGGAAACAATGATTACTCTCATTCCCTGCCTACAACAGGAGTTTCGATGGTGGGCAAAGGCTTGTCACCAAAACAAGGGACAGCCATTCACATTACCCCCAGCCAAGCAGACACTAACAACGGACGCATCAGATTATGCCTGGGGGGCCTACATGGCAGGAAGATGCATTCAGGGCACAAGGTCCTCTACCCAAATGCATCTACATATCCATCAAAAAGAGATGCTAGCTGTTCAGAATGCCCTGACAGCCATCAAGGACCTACTTCATCTAGGACAACTACTGATAAAGACAGACAACACCACGGTCATGTGGTATATAAACAAGCAGGGGGGAACACATTCTTACCCCCTTTGCAGACTAGCCGTGACTTTGTGGGACACAGCATTAACTTACCAAGTACATCTGCAGGCGCATTTCCTGCCAGGAAAGAAAAATACTCTGGCAGACGAACTAAGCAGAAACCTTATGGATCCCCACGAGTGGCAGCTGGATCTACAAGTCTTCAGCATGATAAAGAAATGGGGATGCCCGGACATAGATCTGTTTGCTTCCCCTCACAACTACCAAAAAGATTCTGCACAAGGACTTATCACAGACAAGTATGGAAAGTGGACACCCGCTGGAAAAACCTATCAGTATATGCCTTTCCCCCACTGCCTCTCCTCCCCAAGGTACTCCTAAAGGTCAGACAGGAGAAGGCAAAAATTATACTGATTGCCCCAGACTAGCCCCGCCAGTACTGGTTTCCAATCCTAAAGACCTTGTCTCAATGCCCAGCTTGGACCTCACCTCAAATACCTCATCAACTGTCCTAGCAAAACAATCAGATCCTGCACAGCCAACTCAGGACTTTAAACTTCGCAGCATGGCGGATAATGTAGTCATACAGTCTCAGTAAGGCTGTGATGGATGTCATTTTGGAGGCCAGAAGGCCTAGTACTAGAAAATCTTATGCTGGAAAATGGAAGAGATTCTTTGCTTGGAACCAGGCACAAGGAACTGATACAGCTGTGCCAAATATTCCTCAGATTTTGCAATACTTAACTGAGATGCTGGACAAAGGCCTGTCTTTTTCATCTATTAAAATTCATGCCTCTGCCATTTCAGCTCATTACAATACAGAGCCACCAATCTTTTCTCATCCCTTATTAAAACAGTACCTCAGAGGAGCCAAAAATGTAAGGCCTCCAAGGAGATCACCAATGCCTGCATGGGACCTCAACTATGTCTTGGAAAAACTCACCCTGCCTCCTTTTGAGCCAGCTTCTACTGCTGATATAAAGTTTTTATCTTGGAAAACAAGTCTGCTCCTAGCAATAACTTCTGCAAGACGAGTTTCGGAGCTACAGGCACTCATGGCTGTGGAACCTTTTATCCAGACAAGGTCTCTCTGAGGACAAACCCAACATTTATGTCTAAGGTGGTGTCCATTGTGGCTCTTAACCAAACTATTCACCTGCCAACTTTTTATCCAAATCCACAGAACAAGGGGGAGAGAATTCTGCATTCTTTGGACGTACACAGACAGTTTAGATTCTACTTGGACAGAACTAAAGTTTTCAGAAGGATAGAGCAATTACTAGTGGCATATGCTGCAGGATCATAAGGAAAGGCTATCTCAAAGCAGACTATTTCAAAGTGGATAGGCCACTGCATTTATTTCTGCTACTTACACCATGGCAAGCCAGTGCCTAAGGGCATTAGGCCACATTCATCCAGAACTGCAGCCACTTCAGCAGCTTTTTTCAGGGGAGTACCAACTAAGGACAGTAGAGGCTGCTACTTGGAGTTCAGTGCACACCTTTACAAAGCACTATCATCTACCACTGTACTCTAAATCCAGGGCAGGCTTTGCCACTGCAGTTCTGCAGGGCCTCATAGCCGCTGCTAATGCTGTTTAGCTCCAGCCTCCCATCCATAGCTTTGGGACTGTACCCAAATGTAATGACTGCAACAGTGAAACACAAAGAACATAGTACAGTTGTGTACACTTACCATAAATGTAGATGTTCGAGTGTATTCACTGTTGCAGTCCAGGTTACCCACCCACCTTCCCCTTTTTCTTCTGATGGAACCTATCTTTCCTTTTCTGATTTATACAACCTATGTGGTGTATTTGCTTGTAGAGGAAGGTAACGTTTATATTGGTGCATGTATTTATATATATATATATATATATATATATATATATATATATATATATATAAATTTTGGCTACCCTTTTAGGGGGCACCTGACATCTGGGGCAAGAAAAACTAAAGAAAATGGCGTTTGCCGCATCTTTTATACCCCTGATGACTTGACATCAGGGAAGGGGCGACAGCAGCCGACGCAGGACCCAGGACTTTGGAATTCAGGCCGACTGAGGGCAACCTGCCATCAGGATTACCCAAGTGTAATGACTGCAACAGGGAATACACTCGAACATCTACATTTATGGTAAGTGTACACAACTGTACTTTCTTCAGGAGGCAAGGAAACCTACCACTAGAAAGTGTTATATATCCAAATGGAAAATATTTTTGTCTGGTGTCATGCTAGAGAACAGGACCCACTGTCCTCTCCTATTTGTGTAAGCTACTTAAACTGATCTTGCCTACTCCACGATCAAGGCATACTTATCCACCATTTCTGCATGCATACTTCTAGACCCCCTCTTCTTTCCAGGCTGGATTTAAAACAGTGTCTTACAGGCTTCCTTCACTTAAAACCTCCTAGGAAAGCTTTTCCTCTTCCTTGGAACCTTGGCTTTTTTTTCCTTGAAACGCGCACTCTACCTCCCTTTTTGAACAAGCAGCTACTGGAAAACAATACTACTAGTAGCCCTTACTTTAGCTAGAAGATTTTCTGAGCTCCAAGCAGTGATGGCATCCCTTCCCTTCCTTATCTTTCATAAGGACAACTGATGGCCAACCTCTCGTTTATGCCTAAAGTGGTCAATGAGCTGCCCCTCATTCAGGTCACCAGTGTCTGCTGCTTTTTTCCCTGAATCCCAAAACAATAGAGAGAGAGAATCCTACATTCCTTGGATGTACACTGTCAGCTCAGTTTTAACTTGGACAAGACCAAGTCATTAAAGAAGATGGACCAGTTTGTTTTCTTTCAGGAAACTACTGTTTAAATTGTGTTTTTCTATCAAGATTCAACTCTTTACCCTGATCCTGGGTGACTTTAACTACCCAGCCATAGATTGGAGAAACTGCTCATGCCAGAACCCAAATGCCCAGAGATTCCATGATTTTTATCAATGTAAATGCCTTGGAACAGCTAGTTGATGCCCCCACAAGAGGTGATAGTGTCTTGGACTTGGTATTAACCAATATTACTAACCACTGCAGCACCTCTACTATAGTACCATCCTCCCTGGTAAGATCTGACCATAAAGCGGTCACTTTTGAAGTCAGCATCTCCCCGACCCCTCTCTATCTTGGGTGAAACAAAAAAAACTCCTCGAAAGCTGATTACAACCTCTTGAGGGGTGGTATAAACAGCTTCACAGCCCCCTCCCACTGTAGGAACTGGCACTGATGTCCAAATCAACACCAAAGTACTATACAAGCATATATAGAGATGCATGGAATCAGGAATACCTGACAGGACAAAATCATCCTGTGCAAGGAAGAGTAAACCTGTCTGGTGGACATCTGCAATAAATAAACTATATAACAAAAGGAAAAAAATTGCTGTCCAGGACCAAAAAGGAACAGGTGCCCAATTGGAATTGCTATCTCTCCTTAGCCTAAACAAGCAAATAAGAGCACTAGTGAAATATTCTAAAGCCAACTTTGAGTCCAAATTGGCCACATCTACTAGAAACGCTCATAAGGCCTTCTTCACATATGTCCGCAATCTGAAAGGAAGCACCCAGATCTGTTCAGAACTGGTGGTCAAGGACACCATATATACAAATGCTCTAGATGTATCCAACCTAATGGCTGGCAGATTCAGAAAAAGCTTCACCCCTCTGTCCCAACATCAATAAATCAGGACATCCCCAGTACCTGCCCCCCTCCCCTTATCTCTAGGGAACAGGTCATCACCGCCCTCTCAAAGGTAAAAAAAAAATACAGCCTCCATGGGACCCCGATAACACCTCAGGCTGCATCCTACATGAACTCAGGCATGAACTTGCAGCACAGTTAGACACCCTGTTCGACCAAAGCCTGAGTACTGGCTTTGTCCCAGCATAGTGGAGGACAGCCACTTTCCTCCCTGTACATAAAGGTGGAGCATCCACCGATCCAAGAAATTAGATACCTATCAGCCTAACTAGCCTGATCTGCAAGGCCTTGGAATTGATTATCATGGACCTCATTAACAGGGACATTGGCACCCTCCAAACACTCAACCCCACACAGTTTAGCTTTGTCAAGGGGAGGTGTCATGTCTGTTAATTCTGGTCGACTTCTTTGTGAAAGTTACCAAACCCATGGATGAAAGGAAGACCGTGCACACTGCCTACCTTGACCTGGCCAAAGCCTTCGACACTGTTCCCCACTCGGGCATAATAGATAAACTCTCTCAACTAGGCATCAATCCATATGTTATCAGATGGGGTAGCAAACTGGCTCACTGATAGAACCCACCTAATCAAAATATGGGAAGCCACCTTGAGCAGTAGACCTGTAATGAGCAGTGTACCCCAGTGATCTGTCTTGGGGCATCTGTTATTCGGGATATACTTCTCTGAGGTGCAGGCCAAAACCAGTGGGCTATGGCTGACAAGGTTTGCAGATGACTACAAGCTGGGCACAGTCATTATTTCCCCAAGTGATGTGGATGTCCTCCAAGAGGGTCTCACCCAAACAAATGACTGGTGCCAGAAACATGGTCTCAAACAAATGACTGGTGCCAGAAACATGGTCTCAAACTGAATGCCAAAAAAAATGAATAGTCATCATCCCCTTTGGGGAGAGACGTCCCTACATATCACATTAATAACAATGTCTTAAGCAAGCAATCAGTCGTGAGGGATTTGGGCACCCGGGTTGATAGCAACCTGACTTATGACCAAAATGTTGCTTTCATTGTACGGAAAGCTTTCTACATGGCCCACTTTATAAGTAAGGGTGTCTCACCCAGGGACAAGGAGGTCATAATATCCTTGTATTCTTCTCTTATAAGGTCAGTTGTTGAGTATAGCGCCCCCTTTGGCATGTATCTCGCAAAGCACATGCAGCAGCCAGAGAGACCAGAGAGATTCCACACCAGAAGAATCCAGGGCTTCAAACATCTACCCTACATATATAGGCTAAAAGCCCTGTCCCTGTACTCAGTTTCATACAGACTTCTCAGAGGTGACCTCTGTCTGCCATACAAAGCAATCTCAGACTCCACCTTGATGTCATATCTGCAAGTCAAGCTCCACTCAAATAACCCACACACGCAACCTCAACCTGGTCTGTGACATCAATAGGACTTGGTGGTGGGACAGATTTATGTCCCAGAGACTCCCCTATCTGTGGAATAGACTGCCTCTTCACGTCAAGCAGAGTACCTCATTATCCCTTTTCAAGCACAACCTGGATAGCTGGATGGGAAAAAGAAAATACACCCCTGGGATTCCACCTGTGTCCCTGCTGGACAGTGGCTTTGGGTGCTGACTTGTCTAAACATGGGCTAAACTCTTGTCTAAGCTTATAAGGGCCTCAGGGCCAGTACCCTAGTAACTTCCTATAACCCTGTGAATGGCTAAAGCACATTGATCTAGAGCAGTGATCTCTTTTGCAGCCATTTACAAAGACATTGACTCAAGAGTCATCCTAGAAGCATCAACTTGGCCTCCAGTGCATACCTTTACAAAACACTATAGAGTAGATTCTTTCTCTAGTTCCAGAGGCTCCTTTGTCAGGTCAGTCTTCCCTGGATTAATTGATAGCTGTCTTGTGACTGATCTTTTCACAGTCATTACTCAATAAGCCTTGGAAATCACCCAACACTTTGCAATATTGCAGTAGTGATTTAAGGAAGGGCATAGTACAGTTGAGTAACAACTCACTATAGTAATAGGTGTCCTGCTGATCACTGCTGAAGTATTCTTCACACCTCTTTATCACCCTTATTTCTCTGTAATTAGGTTTCCCTACTTCTGTTGGACCAAGGGAGAGCCATTCTCTGCCTTCTCCTTTTATAGGTGAGCTTTACCAGTCTTCTATCCTCAGGTGTCTTCAGGTCTCCAGGCTTTGAGATAATCTGAGGTTTTCACACTCATACATCTGCTTGCATACCCTTCTGCTTATGGGCTTAGGTCATACATCAGACATATGGCTGTATGGAAGGTTTTAGCATTGATACCCCAGGCAGATGTCCAGGTTATTTGGTGGGATACCCAAACAGTTTGGAATGCTGCACCAGTGATCTGTAGGACATCAACTGTTATAGTTAAGTTCTTACACAACTGTATTTTCAAGGACTTTAGTGCATGCGTGACCTGCTGGATCCTGTTAACAGACAGACAAGTAACCATCACTCTTTCCTTGCTCATCATAATCAGAATGTTTGGTTTACTGGATGCCTGCCTTACAGGCTTATCATATTTGACTCTGGGACTCCTACCACTATGCAAGGTTAATATGTGCACAGTGTTGCAGAGAATGCTTTGTGCCCATGTTGCGTTTTGGAGGTACTTTGGGTTTAGGTAAGTTAATCTTTATGACATCAGCATGTGAAGGATTATGTGTAGTGTGATGGGCATGGTGAGATGTATGTGGTGTACAGCTGATGATACAGAAATCTGTGTGTGTGTGTGTGTGTGTGTGTATGTGTGTGATTTTAATGTCCAGTGCTGTTATATATGTACATCTCTCACACACTGTTGTGCATTTGAGAAATAGGTGGTCATCAGAAAGCATGAGACAATTCTTGTATAGTCTCAAGATGCCCATATCAGTAAGACAGGCTACAGAAGCTCTGGGAAAGTGTAGTAGCTGTTGGTTTCACATAATGAAGTAGTCACTTGATACTAACCTCTTTTTTCTTGGTTAAGGATAATCACAGTCTTTCTTAATCAGTCTAGTCAACTGCCAGTCCTTTCTGCAGTCTATCAGATTAATGGAGAGCACTGCATCTGCTGGATGCAGACAAATGACAAGATGATGTACTAGGAGAAGTAAAGTACTCTAGAAATCAGATTAACTCTGTTTTGTTCAAGAAAGTGCAAGGTCTACCTGTTAATAAGCAATCTTTTTCTAAATGATTGTCACATTGCACTACCTTTTGTTGTAATAAACCCTTACAAGGGCACAATAAGAACACATTTCCTTAGGACAACAACATCTGCGGCATATTTCAAAATTGTTTATGCATTATTTTAGAACATGCCACATGGTGTACAGTGCACACCAGACAAGATAGACATACAGTCTTTGAGCAGGACAAGCTTTGGCGTGGCCTTATTATAAGGGATCCTGTTACTGTCTATCTTCTTTTAATACATATGGTACTACTGCTTAGGAACCTACATAAATGTTATGATTTGTGATTAAGTTGACCCTCTTCAAAGAGGACAGTAGAGTTAAGTACAGGGCTTCTTACCATAATGTTAGATCTTTAAGAAGAGTTCATTGTAACAGTTAAGGCTACTCTCCCTCTTTTTCCATGAATAATTTTACATAGTTATTTATTAAATGTTATAGCAATAACCCACGGCTGTGTGTGGGTAAATCCAGCATTACCCACACCCAGCCGTGGATTATTGCTGTTATACAATGGCATTATTTAAGAAAAATGTCACTTAATGTCCTTGTATAACGGTGCCCTAGTGATCTTCCACTTTTTCCTAATGTACTGAGCATGCGTGTGGGACTTGCATTCCCACGCTTATGCAGTACATCATTGCTATGTAAAGGAAGCAACGGAGAAAGGAAAACCTCTGTTCCCTTTTTTTTAATTTGTTTTCTTTTGTTTTTACTTAAAACAATGAAATCCAGAGATTTCAGATGAACGGGAAAAAGAAAATATAAGGATAATCAGGAAAGTTTTTTCTAGTTTTGTATAATGTACTTAGTTATCCTTGTATTTGTATTAAGTCTCCAATTTTTGTAAGTTTATTTAAAAAAAAATTAAGGAAAAGTAAAATTTTAATAGCTTATATTAATGGAAGAAAGTCCGAGCGACTGGACTTTTTTCCATTGGTATATGCTCGATTTGCAATGGATACTCTGGTTGGGCTGACCAATCAACGTGCTTGTTTTGGAATGTTAGTGGCCAGTCATTGCATAATACTGGATTTACTTCACAGTTGCTTGTTGTTTTAGTATAATGGTAAGCATTGTTTAGTTTTTTTTTAAGGGCAGTGTTTTGCCAGTCTGGAGATTAAAGGGGCTTGAAGAACAGAAAACTGTAAGCAATGCTGGCCATGTGAAGTACCTTACATGTGTAAAAAAGGGTTTGTGCACTGATGGCTATGTATAAGTACCTCACATATCTACAAATGTTTTGTGGAATGCTGGCTACGTACAAGTACCTCCCACACTTACAAATGTTCTCTGTGGAATGCAGGCTATCGTAGCTGTGTATTTCCTTTCAGTCTTTCGGATTTTCCCGGTTAGGGGTCGCCGCAGCAGAACTCCAGTCCGCTAAAGATTGGCAGTGGATTTTTACGGTGCCGAGTTACCAGCCCAACCTTCAAAGAAGGCACTCCCAGTCACGCATGCACCTACCTGCTTGTTTGTAGATGTCACTTGACCGCGGGGAGGACATTCAGAGTCCACACAGAAGGCGCTCCAGCCGAGAATCAAATGGGAGAATCTCTTGCTCTGAGGAGACAACGCTAACCGCTGCACCACCACTATCATGGCTGTGTGTAAGGTTTTAAATAATGATGGTACAGGCACTTCTCAGGACTTTATAAGTAATGAAGTACTACTGATAATACTTTGAATGAGATTACATTCATTTGGCAATCCAGAGGGTGACAGAGGTTTATTCATACATTTACTGTTACACCGGCCACTCTTCAAAGATGTCATGTCACAGTAAGTATTCTTTTTACTTTGCAAAACTTCACAAAACTGCAGAGTACATTGCTTGCAATTCTTCTGCATTTTGTGTAGGAAAACATTGTACAGGTCAAAGCAATCTGAAACAGTCTGTCAGACTAGGAAAGTGAGTATTTGAAAGCAACTAATTGCTTTGCCAT
The DNA here is from genome assembly GCF_019279795.1 of Protopterus annectens. NCBI lineage: Eukaryota > Metazoa > Chordata > Ceratodontiformes > Protopteridae > Protopterus > Protopterus annectens. The sequence continues at coordinate 1,412,555,415 of NC_056741.1, forward strand.
CTGTAGTTACGTAGTGGTTTGTGTTATGTTTTTATCTCATCTCTGTGTTTTCTTTCTTTTTACAGATAAAAGTTAATGAATTGTGCCATTTTACTCAGGATTATGGGTGTGACTTGAGAAAAACGGCATTGGCAAGCCTCTGGATTCCATTTTAATTGAGAATTCTGAGTTACAAGTGGATGGGGTGAACAGTGCCGTGCTGTTCTCATCAGCAGAATTAAAACTGATAATTCAAGTGAGACTGATGCTTCATGTGAGAACTACTTTGGAATCATGCATCTCCAGTATCTTGTCAGGGAGAAAAATTAACCCTTTGCACCTCAGCACTGTTTTGTTTTTCTTAACCATATTTTTGTATCTGAACTTCTGAGCTCTATAGTGGATTGCAGAAAACAGATGTATAAAGCTTATGGTGTAGGTTATCTAAAATGTATTTAGATGTTTTGAAAAAAAAAATCATGATTTATTTATTTGACCTTTTATTTCTTATGTTAAAAGATTTTATTTTTTGTGTGTGTGTGTGCGTGGGGGAAAGTGGACTTTTTAGCCCTTAATTTAACTAAAAAAACAAACAAGCTTCTTCTAGAGTTTAAGAAATGTGTGCAACAATATGATCATTTATTTTTAACCCAACCTGAACTAAGATTAGACTGGAGGCTGAGAGTATATGCAGGTATGTTAGACCCAGTCATCTGGCCAACACTGCCACTTTTTTGACTATACTGTTTTTGATCATCTTTGAGTCAGGTTTATATGCATCAGCCATTTTGCATCAGAAGTTGAGTTCTTACTGATGCACTATTTTGTAAACAGTACAGCACAGTACAATATGACAACCGAAATGCATTAAATAACTATGTACGTCATACTGCTGTATAATCCTGTTTTGTTCAGAGCCAGATGTAGCGTAGCCCTAACACTGTGTGTAAGAGGTTGTCCTGTTATCAAGCTGACTTATTCTTGATACTGAGGATAGTTCAGAGCTACATGTCATTAACCCTGAAGATCTTGTACATGAGGCTTCCCTGTAAATGGATAATTTCTTTGTGTCATGATGCTAAACGTTGCTCACTGTTGGATTAAGATTGAAATTTAATGGCATAACAAAGTTGCAAACTTGACTGTTTGACATCTGTGTAATAGATCCAAAGGAATTTCAAGGCAGGTGAGTCTTGTGACCATTTACACCTTGTCGGTACACACCCACAGGTTGTACGTCCTTTCTGTAGGAGGACTAGGCCAGTCAAACCCGGAGTGAATCTATGGGTACGCATCCAATCATCTAAGCTTTGTTTGAAGGATGAAAGCATGTAGCACTGCTTAATCTGCAGGGTACTTTGTTAGAGGCTGAGGAGGCACTGAGAATGAATGCATCTCTCTGTTATACTGTAGCTCCTGAAGAAGACTTAGATCACTGATTTTGGTGTTTATCATTCTGTTACACTTACGGAGATGCAGGATATACAGTATAACTGGGTCTCTAATAGTCAAAGCTGTTTTCAAAGCTAGTTTACTCTGTAAGTGAAACACTGAATCAGCAAAAAGAAAAACAGCACAGGTGAACTTGAATTGTGAATGTAGGCCTTTCTTAATGTAATACATTCTGGTTGTTGGCCATTTAGTGCATGTGAACTCCAGCACTACAACTTCATTGTGTATGTCATACGCCCCTGCAGCACTCCAGCATTAATGCTGTGCGCACAGCATGCTGAAATCAGTATTGTCCTGCACTGTGCGCCATTGGTCCTTTACACATTGATAACAGCACTTATTCCTCACCACTATGCAGCAAAATGTCAAATGCAGTTAGGGAAAGTTGCAGTTATTCTTTATCACTACTGCATATGATGCCACATGCATTAGTTGGTGTCACAAGCAGAGCAGGTGTTTAGCTTTTTAGCTGGATGTACCTATTTTTCAAGACATTTTGACAACAAACCAAACTATTGCTAACCTTGGAACCACACTCCACAGTACTGCAGTACTGATGCTGTTTAACATAAAACTTGTCTTTCTGTTATACACACTGGATAGCTAAGTATATAGATGTCATACATGTGGCCTTCAAAAGTGTTTAGCAGTACTTCTGCCACAGCAAATTGATACCCTTGTTAATGTGTATTCTGGAATTCAGTCAGCAGTGGTGCCACATGTACAGCCTGTTACTTGCCTTTGTCACACCTACCACATCACATAACCCTAGTATGTGTGTGGCTGCCTGATGTAGCAAACTATGAAAATACCTACTCTAATGCCATACAGATGGTCTTAAATGCAGTATATGCTATAAAATGTTAGAGAGTGGACATTTTTTCATAATCAGCTAGGGTATCCAAATTAATTAGATATTTGTATATGTAACCTGCATCTCTGAAAACTGCTAAAATGTTTTGTCGTATCTCAAAAATATTTGTGTGACATCTCAGTGGTGTGGTAGTTAAGTATCAAAAGTTAGTTTTCATCCATAGCAATCAGGCTAATGTGTGTTGTGTATTCATAACTGCTTCTGTTTTGTACAATGCAGAACTTCTCTACAAGTTCTCTTTAGTGAAATTGATCCTTGCGGATTTGAAGTTTTAATTTCTTGTTTGGCACAAATGGAAGTTCCAAACCTATTTTTTGCCATGTATGCTTTAAGGGCTGTTTTCATACATCTCAACCTACAAAAGTTGAAAAGAGATAACCGAGGCTGTTGAAAAATGGGTATATCCAACTCAAAAACTGAACACCTAATTAACATAAAAATTGAATACCAAGTTGCACGTAACACTTTTCTTACTTCCAGGAGAATTGTGGAGTACTACTCAGAAACACAATCTAAAAACAGTGCGAAAAAAATAATGTTAGAAAATAAACATATTATCAACAACATAGTGTAAAATATGCAGCCTTTAGTCGAAGATGTTAGATGTACCACACAGTCATTTATTTTTGATACTGAAAAGAGATGTGTCGCATGCAATTCCTCTTTCCTTAAATGTAGTGCCATCAGCATACTAGTCATATAATCTGATTTCCCATGTACCGAAGAGCTTCATAATCACGTGTGACAGTGTAATTCAGAAAATTATGGGGGGGGGGGGGGAGGGGGGGATGCAATCCTAAAAAAATAGGTACATCATGTAAAGAGGTAAATCAAGCCTGAAAATATGTACTTAACTCCAATATAGTTACAGTTGTTTTAAAGAGTTGATAAGGGGACAGACTGGTCAGAAATGTGTACCTAACTTTATTTTACATAAGTGAAACTTTCATAACTGGTATTTAGAATATTAATTAGTTTCATTAATCCTTTCTGACCATCTGCAGGTAGCGTGTACTCCTTTTTTTTCTGATAGCAAAGTCAAAGCAGCGTCCTCACCCCCCCCCCATGCAGTGAGAACTTAGATGTCAGCTGTGCAGACCCACAAATATCTTCAAAGCATTCCTTTTTTAAGTGTCTGATGCGTCATTAAAACCATCATTCAGTTGTCTCATTATTTATTACACGCCATTGTACTTGTTTAGCAAATCATCTCATGCCTCATTTTTGAATGTCTTACTATGTCTGAAGAGCTTTTAAAACTAATATTTGTTTTCCCCAATGAATCCTTTGGCACATTATCACTGTTACATCTCTCATACCTGTTTCGATTCATTTAGATGATAAACATTGTGTTGTATGTTAAAACAGGCCATTTTTAACCAAGTTATTTTTAGTACAAGTCAGAGGTGAGTGCTACCCAGTCTTGTATTCAGTAAGACCATTGTTTAGGAAAAATGTCAGGGTGGCTAGTATATCACAGTAAGACTGGTTTATATAAGTTGGCTTCTCAAGGGCACCTAGACCACAAGCCTAATAACAACTACTGACCGTAACACAGAGAATACCTAGGTTTGAGTCTTCCCCACTCCATTCAGCAAATATGCCCTTCCCACTATCTTCCAACTCAACCCATGAAGTCTAACAAAATAATTAGCTAATATTTTACATTTATATTCCTTTCATCATAAGGACCTAATACCATAAAACAAAGGTGCAGTCTAAACTCCCAAGTTTCTACAGCTGTCAACTGATTTATCCTTCTCTGACATTCCATTGTTAAAATTGATTTAGGAGAAACTACCTGCAGTAAGTTGACACTGCGCATATTATACTAAGCAAATAAGCAGCCTGTTAGCTAGACGTTATCATTCATAGAGCCTGATGGTTTATTTTCACCCAAGAAACAAACACCCTTCAGTTTAAAAAAAATAATCATATTGTGTATGTTTCTCTTATGTTATGCCTTACTAATAGCCAAAGGTGGTGGTCTTCTGGTGCTCTGCTGGAGTAAAACAGGTTAAAGACCCAGTGTAAACTTAACCTTTTCAACATTGATATAACTTTATTCTCTTTGTCTGCATGACATGCTGCTGTCTCCTATGAAGGCAGCTACCAAGTACAAAACGAAACTATTTTCTTAAGGCACTACTAAACTGACCTTTGAAAGGGCAGAATACAGTATAAGAACCATAACAAGAAGTAGAATTATTGTAGATGCATAACTCCTCTGCCCCTGTTTATAGACTTGAAACACCATTAAGAAATTCCTGACTTTTTTTTTTTCATATCCCAACTAAAAGTAAGTAAAGGTCTAGGAATTGTCTGAAGCTGTACTTTACACTGTCTGCTGCACTGCTTTTTATAGTCTTTTTTTAAGGTGCAGTACCAATGATGGAGTAACCATATGCCTTTATGAGTAAGAGACATACATTCACCATTGCTGCTCAGACCTCTTAAAGATATTCTAAAGAGGGCTACTTTGATTATTGGGTGTAAAAGTACTTAAGACACTGGTATACTTGATTGATTTTTAGCCTATCATTCAGTTTAGCTGATGGGATCATACTGGTGGGCGATGTCTGCAGCATAGTTGACTAGTTTTGTAAATTCATCCATGATGCTCCCTATTACTGGGAAAGACTGATTGTGATTTGGCAGTTTTGTCATCACATATCTGGGTATCAAAAACAATAAGTTCACTGCCAGCCAGCTGAATAAACGCTCCGTTGCTAAAATGTGAAAGAATATAAAACGTAGCAAAATATATAAAAGAAACTGAGCGAAACAGGTAGTCTTCTTGAATTAAAAAGGAAATAAATATTTATTCATGAATGATTAGTTCTTTCGCTTGAGAGCTTCTTCAGATCAATATATTGATATATATTGATCTGAAGAAGCTCTCAAGTGAAAGCGTTAATCATTCATGAATAAATATTGATTTCCTTTTTAATTCAAGAAGACTACCTGTTTCACTCCATTTCTTTTATATATTTTGCTACGTGTTACATATCTGGGTATAATCATGTTCTTTGCTGGTTACTGCCGGCATAAAATCTTTCCTTAGTGGAAATTTTTTTCTATTGCCAGGTACTTTGTATAGAAATGAATGAGAGATGAAAAGACATTGGTTTCTTATCCCCACCGCCCAGCCCAAACTCTCTCAACTTTAATGAATGTGAACAAGCTCTTGGCTGTAATATAAATGAAAGTTGCATGTTTAGGGTAATGATAGATTTGTAAGTTCTATTCATGGTTGGCAGGACCTACCCCAACATTCAAAACTTTCCCAAGCTACCTGATCCCTCCTCCTTACCCACAGTGCTGTACAAATAAGGAATCTGCTCCAGATCTCCGTTATTTTACTCTGAAAATAGCATAAAGTAAATCTATGACCAGAGTAACATTCATATTGAATACATCACTCTTGAAGCCTTGCAGAACTAAAGGGGGAGGGTTAGTATGGTGATGGAGAGCAAACTGCTAATAAGTAAGTACATACGTTTCATATGTGCCAAAACAGATATGTCATTTAAAGTAAGTGCAGTTTTGCATATCTGGTATTGGGAGTTCCATTTTCTTCACAAGAGATCCAAGCTTACTCTTCTCAGTAGGTTCCCATTAAAACATTCCCCTGATGGTACTGGCTGCAAAAGAAAATGTGTACCTGATGATTGTGCCCAACTTACATAACTTTATAAAATATTTAGTGACAACCAAATAGTTGCTGTATAGATATCATCTAGGGAATCTGTTCTAAAAAGGCTTGAGAGGTAACCAAAGCTCTAGTAGTAAATGTGGGGTTCAGAGGAAAACAGTTAATTGTACTTCAGGCAGCAAAATGTTCTACAATCAGCTGTTTTATGGTTAATTTAGAAACTGTAGACCCTAATATGTTTTTTGAAAAAAGGAACATAAAGCTGGGTGTCTATTATAATGGATTTTGTTAGGTTATTTGGAAGTTTGAGCTACTTGTGGACATATGTACAGTGTAATAAATTTCCCCATCCATTGGAATAATGTGATGAAAATTTGCTTAATAGATACCCAAGGCTTGAATAAATGATTCAATTATGAAGGGACAGACAAAGGAAATTGAGGTCATAATATCCTTGTACTCTTCTCTTATAATGCCAGTTGTTGAGTACAGCGCCCCAGGAAATTAACATACTACACTTGCAAATCTGAAGTTTTTTTTAATAGAAGTAGCGGCAGCCAAAAATAATTTTCCATGACACCAGTTTCATATTTAATGAGGCTTTTAGTTAAAAAGGCAGAAACATTTCTCTAAATCAAAGTACAGATCCCAAGGAGGGACAGGATCCTTGATGGGAGAATGAAAATGGCACCCTTCAGGAACCTTGCACATTTTTAGAGAAGGGAAAGATGAGGAAATAACTGTTTTGTGGTAGCTGAATATGGCTGAAAAATGAGCTCTGACAGAGAAATAAATCTGAGGGAAGTATGCAAGACGAGTACACAGAGACAGTAAAAGGGATGTAAACCTGTCACTGTGACACAAACAGAAAAATTAGTCCATTGCTTTTGTGAAGTCTTCCTGGTGTTTGGTCTCTGGGCAAATGTCAGGGAGTGGAGCACCATTTGTGGTTAAGAAGAGTCTCTGACCATCAGTAGAAATGGGAAAACAAAGCAATCAACCAAAGGGAGCAATGTTGTGAGTGAGGCTTGCCAGATGGGTATTTTAATAGGGTTCTGAAGGGTTTCCGATGCAGAGGCTTTTCCAGAAGATGAGGCCATAGCAGGGGGACCATTTCTGCTGAGAAATAATACAAAATTATAAAAATGACTGTGGCTTTGTACACTTTCACCCACTGTAGGAACCTTTGGCATCAGGGTAAAAGGAAGAAACTTTAGAGTGATTTGTTTTTCTTATGTAGGGGGCACTGCTGTTTATATTTGCAACTAAGGAAGGACCATTCCAAAAGAGGAATAAGGGAAAAGAAGTTGCTGCATTTGTTATCGTTTTGAAGATGAGCAGGGACTGCAACAAGATTTTTCTCAGTGATGGAATACATTCTGAATTGCAGATTTCTCTGAGAAGCAACTACTGTGACATCAGTAGACATTGAGTCAGTCTGCTGAGGAGTCCGTTTCTGCTAGGATGTTATTGGCTAGCCAGGCATGATGATGTATTCCATTGCCTTCTGCCCAAGCTAAACCATTCACAATGGTGTGAGCCAGGCACTCATATTGAGTAGAGGAAAGGGTTGACAGTCTGCACCCCACAAGGAGACCATTTAGTTTAATCATTCAGATCTTTATGAAAATGCAGCATATGGACAGATATTATACAATGTTCAAACAAAATGTGGAGGATGCATAAACATGTTTCCTTAAGCTGTCCAGTGCACGATACTTCTTGTTAGCTGGGTGAGCAGCTGGGCTTTTCAGAGTTGGAGCCTAACAGCTGCACTGGTACAAAGAAATAAATTTTAGGAGTCCTTTGCAATAATGCCTAGTCCTGAGGAGATAGGAGGATCATGTTATGCTTTTTCAGAATGCGTGCAACTGTGTCTGGGTTTTGTCATTAGGTCTTGCTCCAGGGGCATGGAAGGGAATCTACTTCCTCATCCTCATTTATGTCCAGGTTTTGAGACTGTTAAGGTTAGTCATTTTGCTTTCTATTTCACTTTGCTCTCTTACTCATCTTCAGAGGAATGATCCAAAGTGAAGAAAACTGGTCATACCTGTGGCTGACCTGGAGCATCCTGTGTAAGCCCATCAGTCCCTCTATCCTATACAACAGGATGGTGCATGGATGAGAGAGCAGGTACATGTTACACTTGTAAGCATCAGAAAAGGCAAGTGCTGAGAAGTGACATCACAAGTAGTGGAATCAATGTCAGCACCACTGCCTAAGCCATTGAGGTTGACCTGGTCAAACCAGAGATGATACCATCCAAGGAAAAAAACCTGAATCTCTGACCCCAGTGGCTCAACCTTGACCAATGCAGAGCCTGATTTAAAAGACATCAGTCCTGGTATTAGGATCACAGTAGAAGTCGGAGTATGCTGGCCCTTGTATATATCAACTGCTGCAGGCTAGACAGTGGCCTCAAAGATATCATTCAGAGCAAGGCCTGGTGAAGAAAACTGCAACAAGGCAAAAAAAAAAAAAAAAAAAGTATGGTAGAAGGTATTCTTTCTTTCTCAGCATTAGATAAGGAGGAAGGTCCTTAGTCTGGGTCTATATTATTTCTTTGAACATACACATCATTGAACAGCATTTCATCAGAAATACCTTTCATTGAACCCCACATCCCCTCACTAATTATATGTACCAACTCTGAGATAGCATTACAGTGGAGAAAGGGCAAATTTTCTAATCCCCACCATAATACAGCCTCAATGAGAACAGCTCGGCGAACAGCATGTTCAACAAAATTCCGTACAAAATGCCATTTGATGATGTGAAGTTTCGATGAAATAATAGGGACCCCCCCTTAGTCCACATGTGCTGCATCTCTGCAAAAGATTGCCACATCTTAATATAGCCCAGCTCAACTAAAAGTATAACTACAAAACTTAATGGGCTTGGAAAATAATGGATGGAGGCATCACCAAAAAAATGTTAGCTCAGATTCAGAGGCTATAGAGAATGTGCACTCAGAATGACAGCAGCAAGAGTGACAGCAGATTCATTGAAAACAGTTGTTAGAACTATTTCAACCACATCAGAATGGGCTAATGTAGCCATATACTAACAGAATGTGGAAAAGGACCTGTCTAAATGAGAATCTTTTAATTTAGTTTTCCAACCCTTGGAGAGAACAGAAATTTCAACAGAAGCAGAAGAGGTAGATCTAGTGTGTTGTACAGGAGTTGCAGAACTGGCCTTGAACTTCTGTAATTCTGAACATTTTATGTTCTCCTTATAGATGAAGATTTGAAAGCAACACAGGTATCACATTGACTCTTGAAGAGCTTTTCATTCAGACACTTTGCACATTTACCTTATTCTTCAGGGAGGGTACTTGTTTCATCAATGACACCTTTTGAATTTCCTCAATTGCCTTTTATCTGTAGTAGTAATATTGTCTATTGGCTTTTCCTGGTTTGGGGTCGCCACAGCGGAACTCCGGTCTGCTAATGATTGGCAGTGGATATTTATGGTGCCAAGGTGCCAGCCCGACACCCAACCTTCAAAGAAGACACACCCATTCATGCACGCATCTACCTGCATGTCTTTAGCTGTAGTAGTAATACACACTAGAAACAAACACTAATTCAGCAACTTACCTAACAGCAAATATCACTAAATCCAGAGAGCTAACTGATTCAGTAACAAACCTGACTAACCCAGTAGAAAGACCAAAGAAAAAAGGTAAGAGCTGAGGAAAAGGCCTCAGAGAGAGGGAGAAGTACCTGAGATATTTAGCCCAGAAAAACTAAAAAAAAAAAAAAAAAGTGTAAACTGCTCAAAAAGGTTTTGAAGGGAAAGCTGAGAATACTAAGATGTCAAAAACCCTACAAAAGCCATTACAATAATAGGCAAAAAGACACTGTATGTACAAATTTTAACTATGACCACTTGTAGATGTGATAGTCTTTAGAGTGCAGCAGAACAGATATGCAGTAATGTCTTCACTTGCACAGTGTTATGGGTTAAGAGGAAAAGCCATATGGCTTGGGAAGTTTTAGATGCCAAGCTAAGTCCCAGCAGTCTTAGCTGCTGGTAATCAAGATGGAACTTCCAATAGCAGAGCCAACACTAGCTTTCACTGCACCATGTATTTAACATGTAATTAGTGTTACTCAAAGGCAAAAAAATCATACCTTAATGTGACCAATATATTCTGGGCATTAGTACTTAACACCACCCTTGGTAATTTCATCTCGGTGCTTAGTTGTTTAGCAGTAGAATCCATGTGATACCTTTATTACATAAAGCAAACTGGATCTTTAACAACTTTTTAAGAATCTTTAATATTGTGATGAGGCAACAGCACATTAGTCAAAAGCTGTCTGGTTACTGGTTATAATCTATCAGCTGTTGTTTTCTTTGTCTTCCAACTGGTCAGTGCCTATTTTAGCAGACACCCAAAGTAGAAAAGCTCCTCAACAAATAATATAGCCACAGACATTTTAACGGAGAGAGTTTAGAATAACAAGGTTAAAATTAGTAGCTATTTAAAATATAACAACTGCAAAAGTATATCTGAGAGAGGGAATAGTATAATTTTGTAAACGTTGGAGTCTGTTATGACTGCATTTAAGGAGGACTGCAATAAATGAAATACTTGAAATTAAAATGGCAAATTGTAGAATGGAATTGGACCAGTGCAGGGAGTTTAAGTGATGGGAAAGACCGTTTCTGTAGGTGAGAAAGGCAAAAGTCTAGGTTTTGGGAGGGTGGCCTAATTGTAAGGTGTTTGCCTTACAACCACAAGGTACAGGGTTTGAGTCTCACACGGGATAACTGGCTAGGCTTAAAATGGCTCACAAGGGCATTTAGCCTAGTACGAACCTATGAACCTAAACCAAGCTGGTAGGTGAATATGTGAGATCCAATAACTGAGATAAGATAGTAAGAGGAAATACCAATACAGGACAAAAGGGGGGAAATTAATAGAGTGAATGTTTGAGGATGTATACATTTACAATAGACAGTATATTAAAAGGGATATTCAGAAGGCTAAAGAGAAACTGAGGAGAGTGGTAAGAAGGAAAAGGCTGAGTTAATGTGGAGGGAGAAGGCAACGTTGAAGGAAAGAGCAGGTTTTGTCTGTATGATGCCTGCGCAAAACTGCAGATCTAGTTGCAGGTGATTAATTTTGCCATTTTTAAATTATTTTTTGGAGGTGTACTGATGATAAGACTGTTCCACAGTTTATGCACTCTAATGAGTTACAATAATGTGTTTTGAGTCAGTTTTTTATTAAACAAACTCACACCGAAAAAAAAAACAATAACACCATACTATGTGCCAGAAAGAAAGCAGCAGCTCCAAATTATTATGGCTTAGCGCCTTCATAAGGTTTATTGCCAAACTTCATCAGAAACTTATGAAAGCGCTAAACCATTACAATTTGGAGCCATTGCTTTCTTTCTGGCACATTGTGTGATGTTATCTGTTTTTTATTACCTGATGAAATTTGGACTTTTTACAGTTAGCTGATAGCAGCTGGGTATCTTTTCTTTAAATAAATTATGTAATGGACTATTTTAATTGGGTGAGGATAATGAAATGTAAGGGTTCTGACCAGTGTAGTTTTTTTTTTCTTAAAATGAAGCAACTGTAAGCTTTGTTTTTTAAACATGTAGTAATTTTATTATAAATGTTCAAGCTTTGCCAGCTGCCTGGTTGTTTAGAGTAAGTAGTAAATATGGTACAGGCATGAGGAAGTCTGGATAGAAGATACATTACTGTGGGGAAGAAAGTCTGCAGTGTCAGTAAAGGGGCATGTGCTTGACAAATATTAGTAGTTTTCTGAATGACTTTGCTGACATATTGATAAAGCTTAAGGTTTTACCATTGATGCATGGGAGTTTTATGTTACATATATTACTTAAATCCTGCTGTTGGAGAGAGGTAAAATTTTATGGATTATGACTGAGCTAGTGCATTACAATTAAAATAACATGGCCATAGTCTTACATTTCAAGGAAGACCAGGATCTGATATCTAGAGTTGGATGTAAGCATCAAAAACTAGATTAGAATAATACATTAAGGTACTGTCACCCAAATAAAGATATATTTACAGAGAAGCAAATTGCTTAACATATAATCAGCACCAGCAAAAAGTGGCAATAAAAGACTTGTCCCCTTTGGAATCCTAGTTTGGATGTGAACAGCCTACAACCTAGAAGAGGAATTCTTTCCAACAAAGATTTTGATGATTCTGAAAGATAGCTGATAAATTATTTTTTTGGGGTCAGGCCCTTGTTAAGTTTAACTAGAAATATGATCAGGATAAAATAACAGACTAAATTTAATTATTTGAAGATGTTTAAAAAAAATATATCCACCCATGTGGACATCACTGAGTTTCAAATTAAGATATCCTGTGAAGCATAGTAATGAATTGCTTTCTACAACGTCCTAAATGAAAACCATTTGTCTTTTACCAAAATAGCCTGGCAGGTTACTTTTGGAAATATCTCTCAAATATTTTTATAGTGCAGGCAGTAATGTAATTTAGTGATAATCTGACATTTCTGCAAATGTACCTCCCTTCTGTACTGAAACAGTAATTACCAATGTTTCCCTTTAATAATGAATTTTTCATTAAGTGAATCATTTATCATTGTGGTGGTACAAGGCTATACCATTGGCTGCAAGCCTGAAGTTGACAGCATGGGGTTTATCAAGAGGTAGATTTAACTTTAGAAAGTAGTTAACATGTTGGAGATACCAAACTGAAAAACCTGAAAGGCCGAGGAAATATCTGCCAGTACAGTATTTTGTGGAAAACCGGTAGGAAGTGGAATGGGTAGTGCTCAGCAAATGTAGTTACTTACAGTGCTTTTGAAGTAGCCAAGGAGCAAAGTGGGGATTTTTTTATAATTAGGACTTAGCAGTTGTGAGATTCTGTACCAGAATGAGGTTCATAGGTAAGTACTAGGCAGTCCATCTCCAGACAATTACAAGCTTAACCTATGATCCATAGTCACAGCTGTACACATTATTTATTTTCATGTCACTGGATTCAAAAGGTTTCACCATTTTGTCGTTTTTTTGATGCAGGTGCCGAAGTACACTGAGAGGTTTTAAACTGGTAACAGTTTTTCTAAACTAAGTTGGGATATGAATGACTGTGCTTCCAAAAATAACCTGACTTTAATTTTTTTTTGTATATTAGTGATGCTACGCTAGTGAGAATGCCTAAAAAGGATTAGTTAAAATTGTCGATCGTGTTAACAAGGTTAGGAAGCATAAAGGGTGACCAGTTCCATATATTAAATTAGCTAAGCATTCTTTGTTTATTGACCAAGTATAACAATTTCTGCTTGGCATACTCTGAAGTACTGAGCACTGAAGTTGTCAGATATAAAACTTGCTCTACCTATATCATTACAAGAGGAAAGGAGCAAGGCAAGGATTTTGTTTGTCAAATAAGTTGTCCTAAGCCACACAGCGTTATGAGAAGGTAAGACTAGGTATCAGATAATGTCCAAACTGTATTTTAATCTCCTGAGATAATTACATCATCTTTAATGATTATTTTTGTCCATGTGAGGTTTTCTTCAACTCTGTTTTGGGGTGAATTTGGAGGTATACATGTGGATGCTAACAGTAATATCAGTGATTTTAAACTGGCTGAATTTAATTATACCCATTATTATATTGGGTGTGGGTAGCCATACCTGATACAGACACATTGATAGTGCTGCAGTAGATAACGTGACAATGTGGTTTTCTCACAGATGTATTTTTTAATCATTTGTAATGGAGCACATAGACTGAAATACTGTTACTGGTTTCATTTTAATGATATTCTTTAAGTTCCATATATATGTAATTGTTCTGTGATGTGGATTGGTTTGTGTGTGAAGCAGCCAGTATTCTGAGTCCTTTTTGGATTACGTGAAATCAATTTTACTCTGCTGTAGAGCAGTGAGATGGAGGAGAGAAGAGCATTTTTCAGTGGTTGTGTATTTTTTTTTTTTTGGCTCTTTCCCTGAGACTGTGCAACAGGTGAGTTTGTATATGTAAGTAGGCAGAATACCGAGGCAAAATCTGGAGGTGTACAGAAGATCACTTTAATTATTTTTTTGATTCTAGTGGCTTTTATGCATTGAGTTTAGTTACTATATTTATGTTAAGTTGTCAATCTCGCCTTTATTCTTGCTGGATGGGTTCGGAGCCGATCCTCGGCTTCGACTCGGCACTAGCTTTAGCTCGAGAACTCCTTTTACCAGCTCGAGGCAACCCTATATCCCATGATGCAAGGCGGAACTACCTCAGATCTCGTTTGCCGCTTAGCGAAAGAGGTCTCCTTTGCCAGCTGAGGTAAGTTTTTCTTGTTAAATAAGAAAAAAGTTAGTTAGGGGTTTAATTTCCCTTCAGTTTTAGGTTAGCCTGTATTTAGTACAGCCCACCCTATTCCCTTCCTTTTTTTTTTTTTAAAACTTTTAATATAGTTTTCAGTGAAAGTTTTAGTCAGGCCTAGTTCCCCAAGTTATTCCCTTCCTGTGTGTCTGTGTAGGGATTAAGTTGTGTGTTTGTGGGGACTGTTTGTGTATATCCTTTTAGGATGTCTAGGGAAGGCAAGGTCTCAGGCTTCAAGAAGTGTGACCAGTGCTGTCAGAAAATGTCCCTGACAGACGGTCACACTTCTTGTGTGTATTGCCTGGGGCCTTTGCACCTGCAGGACTCCTGTGCGTTGTGTCATGCCTTTAGCCAGCGAGTCCTGCAGGAAAGGAGGAACAAACTGATCCTCCGAGGTTTGTTGAAACCTGAAGGTTCTCCTCCTAAGCAAGGGGCAGGAAAACCTCTTAAGCCACCGAAGGCTCAGGCTACAGTGTCCAAGCCTCCTCCGGTGGCTCCGGCTCCGTCGGAGCCGATATCGGCTCTGGCTGGAACCGATGCTTCTTCTGCCAGAGTAGTGGGTTCGGTGCCGGCCGGCTCCGATACCCTGACTACTGTTGCCTTGTCGGCTCCGGCTGGAGCCGACACCTTATCCAGTATCGGAGCCGAAAGATCCTCGGCTCCATCTGGGGTTCAAGGGACTTCGGCTCCGATGGCTCCGGCCCGCAAGAGATCCCGGTCCCCTTCGATACTAAGTATCCACTCGGCCCCGGGGTCTCCTCTTTTGTCGGAGCGGAGCCATCGGAGCCGATCTTCGAGATCTTCCAGGCTGTCTGACCACGATTTGGAGAGGGTGGTAAGCAGGCTGTTGAAGTCTCAGGCACTGGCCCAAATGCTCCATAGCCCGTCTCAACAGACTTCGGCTACAGCCCCAATTCTTGAGATTCCTCCTCCGACTCCACACCAGAGTTCGGAGCCGGAGCTTCTTGGTGCAGCGACTGTTTCGATGCCGGAGCCGATACATCCTTCGGCTCCGTCATCCTCGGCTCCGATCTCCTCCTTGAGACTTTCCTTGGAGGGATCCGGTCGTCGGGTTTCCACTGTCGGCTCCGAGGGGGCTAGTGGCATCGGACCCTTGTCCGACCCCGCTCTCCCTCTCGGAGCTTCGCTTTGGTAAGCTCGGCACCGACATCTGCCTCGAGCCTTCTCTCTCCTTGGAGCCGACCATTCCTGTTTCTTCGAGCGGTGTGTTCAGGTCTCCCGGGAGAGGAGCCTTTGAGGTGATGAGGAGTGTCCTGGCCTCTGAGCCTGGTCAACGGTCTATCCCTCTAGCTCCTCCCTCATCAGTGCCTGCAGAAGCCTCTTGCCAGCCTCTTGCTCTCAGGCCCAGGGATCCATCGCCCCAGGTTTCTCCACTGGGAATTTCCTCCTCTTCCGAGGTTTCTCCTGACCCTGCAGGTGAACCCCCTCGGAAGAGGACGTGTAAGAGGAAACACACAGACTCCCTGAGTCTACTACATCTGATACCGACTTAGATGAGTCGGAGGGTTCCCCACGGTCCCCTCTGAGGATGTCTCATTTTCAGACATCCTTGAGCTCCTCAAACAGAGGGGAATTGGCCTCCATTGACCCCTCCGAGGATGAGTCGGTATACCTGGAGGCTTTGGATCCCGACCCTCCACCTCCTGGGTGTCTCCGCCTTCGACCCACTCATGCAGGTAGTGGCTCGGAAGGCGTGGCTCCAGATTCTGTGGAACCTGTCCCCAGGAGACCATCCAAATTCATCACGGCCCCTTCGGACAAACAGTTCCTGTCCAAAGGTGTCTCTGTGGATGCTATGGTGGTGGCGGCGGCCACTAAGAAGGAACTGGCGGATCCTTCAGTACCTGTCCATCCTCCTAATAAGGATTCTAGGACCATGGACAGGTATGGAAAGCGGATGTTTTCTTCAGCGACCTTTGCAATGCGTTCGCTGAATTACCTTTGTCACTTCACCAGGCTTCAACGAGATATTCTCAAGGAACTGGGGGAAGTAGTCCAGGATCCTTCAGCTGCTGGGGCTCAGGAAAAGATTGCCTCTCAGCTAGCTATCCTGAATTCGATATCTAACTCTTCCATGCGGCTCATATCTTATGCAGCCGATGGAACGAGCAGGCCCGCAGGCACAGGTGTTGCTCTTAGACGCCAAGCCTGGATGCGGCTGTGTAATTTTGCGGACCCCTTTAAGGCGTCCTTCACCAACACCCCCTTTGACG
Organism: Protopterus annectens; assembly: GCF_019279795.1. Lineage (NCBI taxonomy): Eukaryota > Metazoa > Chordata > Ceratodontiformes > Protopteridae > Protopterus > Protopterus annectens. Next base: position 1,412,571,966 of record NC_056741.1, read on the forward strand.
GTTCGGCTTTGTTCGGACCTCAGGTGAAGGATACTTTGACCAGATGTGAACAAGACGGTAAAACTCTTTCTGCCGTTGGAGTCCAGTTTTCCACTCCTTCTAGACCATATCCCAAGGGTCAGAAGGGGAAGATGTGGTTCCGTAAAGCCCAAGGAGCTACACCGACACACGTGGTCAGTTTACCCCTAGAGGCAGAGGGGTAACAATAGAAGACGCCGCCCTAGAGGCAGGGGGGGTCCTCAGAACCAGGGCAACAGGGAGCCTCTTCCTGAGAAGCCCTTTCAGCATCCCTGAGGTGTTGCCCGACTGTCCACCCTTGGAGGCAGTCGGGGGAAGAATTTCGCTGTACCCAGTAGCCTGGCAATCCCTATCACAAGAGAAGTGGGTACTGTCGATTATATCCGAGGGTTACAAAATTCCCTTCGAAAGGTTTCCCGTACCTCTACAATCCCTTCCAGACATCTCACCCGGTCAAAGGGATTTGGCAAAACAGGAAGTTTCAAAACTCCTGGGAAAAAGAGCCATCCAAACAGTGCCGGCAGACCAAGTAGGATCCGGCTTCTACTCAAGATTCTTTTTTGGTCCCCAAAAGGACGGGAGATTGGAGACCAATACTAGACCTAAGCAGACTAAACAAGTCTGTCAAAAAGGCAAGATTCCGGATGGTCACGCTGCAATCCATTCTGCCCTTTCTGGGCAAGGACAACTGGATGTGCTCGATAGACCTTCAGGATGCGTACTATCACATAAAGATTCACAGACGCTCCAGAAGGTTTCTCCGCTTCGGCTGGGAGCCAGTCATTACCAATTCAGAGCACTGCCCTTTGGCCTCACTTCAGCCCCCAGAGTGTTCACCAAATGCATGGCGGTGGTCACGGCTCACCTGAGACGACGAGGATTCCAAGTGTTTCCTTATTTGGACGACTGGCCCCTCTCCGCCACCTCCAGGGATCAGCTTCTTCGTCCAGAGATTACACCTTACAGCTTTGCAAGAGTCTAGGAATTTCGTGAATTTGAAAAATCCTCTCTGCTGCCTTGCCAATCTATCACCTTTATAGGCGCAGAGTTAGATACCGTCAAAATGTTAGCCAGACTAACAAATCAAAGGATTCTGGACATCCAGAAATTTGTTCAGCTTCTGTTACAAAGCAACAAGGTCAAAGCCAGGTTTGTCTTGAAGGTTCTAGGCCTAATGGCTGCGGCCATTGTTCTTCTTCCACTAGCTCGCTTCCACATGCGTCTCCTGCAGTGGATGTTGTTCACGCAGTGGTCGTACCACGATCTGCCCATGAGACACGAGATCTTAGTGACACAGTCTTGCAGGGCTCATCTACGATGGTGGGTATCTTCCCCTCTTCTTCAGCAGGGCCGACCATTTGTTCCCCCTCCTCCAGTTGCCACAGTCACCACGGATGCCTCTCTGATCGGGTGGGGGCATTATCAGGGCAGGATGGTCCACGGACGTGGCAACCCATAGAATGCCACCTGCACATAAATGTCCTGGAGATGAGAGCAGTGCTTTTAACGTTGCAAGCCCTCGACGACTTTCTTCCCACAGGGACTATTGCAGTACAGACGGACAACATGTCCGTGGTCTGGTACATCAACAAACAGGGCGGAACCAGGTCCTATCCCTTATGTCGAGAAGCTCTCAGACTTTGGCAATGGGCGATCTCTTCTCAGCGGTTTCTGGTAGCAACGCACATCCCCGGCAGGTCCAACCTATTGGCGGACAGGCTAAGCAGATCTATTCTGATGCCTCACGAGTGGTCTCTCAATCAGTCTGTAGTGGATCAGATTTTTCTGAAGTGGGGCACCCCTTGTTGCGATCTTTTCGCTACCCCTCAAAACAGCAAGTGCCCAGATTACTTCACACTATTTCCTCTTCCAGGCCAGCCCTTGAGAGACTCTCTAACCCAGGATTGGCCTCGGGGACTTCTTTATGCTTTTCCTCCCTTTCCATTGATTCCACAAGTCATTCAGAAAGCCACCGCTTTGAGAGCCAAATTGATCCTCATTGCTCCATATTGGCCTCGACAAATTTGGTTTCCGTCTCTACATCATCACCTTCTGGTGCAGCCCTGGCATCTGGACCCAGTTCCGGATCTTTTGATCCACCAGTCGGGTCAGCAGCACCGAGCCATTCATTCTCTCAACCTCACTGCTTGGTTGCTCCACTTCCTTCCCTAGCCAGGCTACCAATGATTTCTGACTCAGTCAGAGACATTTTAGTGTCTTCTTTAAAGTCGCCCACTAGAACTGTTTATGCTAGCAAGTGGCGACGCTTTTCTATTTGGGCAAACGCCAAAAATATTGATCCCTTCACCGCTCCTATACATTCTGTTTTGGATTTCCTGGCGGAGGTTTTTCATTCAGGATCGTCATCATCTACAGTCAAAGTACAAATGGCTGCTATTTCCAAATTTCATGTTGGCTTGCAGGACAATAACATCATGTCTCATAGGTTATGCAAAGCCTTTTGAGAGGAGTTTTCTCCTAAAACCGCCTGTGAAACATCCTCCTCCGCAATGGGATCTGAACTTAATGTTGGCATCCCTAATTCTACCTCCTTCGAACCGTCTGCTACGTGTTCTTTAAAGTTGTTGACATGGAAAACTATATTTTTGCTGGCTGTTACGTCTGCAAGAAGAGTTTCTGAGATTCAGGCCCTCTGTATTCGTTCACCTTATCTGGTGTTTCATAAGGATAGGGTTTCGCTCAGGACTAACCCTTCCTTTCTTCCCAAGGTTGTATCTCAAGCCAATATTAACCAATCTATTGATCTACCAGTTTTCTTTCCTAACTATTCTGACAGAGCTGAACAGAAGCTGCATTTTTTGGATGTTCATCGTCAGCTCAGGTACTACTTACATAGGACTAAACAACTTAGAAAATCAGACCAATTGTTTGTCTCCTATGCAGGAAACAGGTTGGGTCTTCCAGTATCTAAAGTGACTTTATCTAGATGGTTGACTTCCACCATTTCCTATGTGTACTCTCTAAGGGCAAACAACTATCTTCTAAGCCAAAAGCTCATTCAACCAGGAGTCTATCCACTTCTGTAGCCTTTCAGGATAGACTTCCCATTGACACTATTTGTGCAGCAGCTACTTGGGCCACGCCTCATACTTTTGTGTCTCATTACAAGTTGGATTTGGCCTCCAGAGATAGGGCCAGTTTTGGTTCCACTGTTCTCAAGAGTCTGTTCCATTGAGCCACCCGGGATACAGGTGCTAGGACGGTCCCATCCAGCAAGAATGAAGGCGAGATTGACAACTTAACATTTAGAAGTTATGTACCTACCATAACGTTCCATGTTAGTTGTCTTCATCTCGCCGCCTTCTTGCGTCCCACCCTCCTTCCCCCTGGCCTGGACAGATCTTGGAGAGTTCCTATTAGATTGCTTCCTCTGGAGCATTGTTATGAGGACTTCTTTTAGGAACCATGGTTCCTAATTATATTAGGATAAGTCTTTAGCAGGGTTAGTTAGCTGCCAAACGAGATCTGAGGTAGTTCCGCCTTGCATCATGGGATATAGGGTTGCCTCGAGCTGGTAAAAGGAGTTCTCGAGCTAAAGCTAGTGCCGAGTCGGAGCCGAGGATCGGCTCCGAACCCATCCAGCAAGAAGAAGGCGAGATGAAGACAACTAACATGGAACGTTATGGTAGGTACATAACTTCTAATTATTTGACACAAATCCAGTAAATAGTACATTGTGTGCTTTATTATGAGAGCCCATCAGAAAAATGATGCTATATACCAACCTGTTATGAAGTGCTTTGAACTATGTCCTTTGACTGCATTTAGAGTTTAGAGCAGAGTTCTACTGAGTTATTTCACAGGTACAAGAGGGAATTTAAATACAGAAAGTATGAGCATTTAAGTGTATTATATTTGTCCTACAATATCTTTCCAGAAGGATGAACTAAGGTCATAGAAATCTCATTTTCAAAAGACAGGCCTGAATTGGATGGATGCATAGCCCTCAATCTTCATCTTCAAAATGTAGAACACCGCCTCTCATAATGTGGAACAAATGGGCAAAATGTGGAATACATACTAACAGTTCACTTACAGGATGGTTAAAATGCATTATTTTACACATAAAAAGTCCTTTTAATGTATTAATGTGATTCAGTATAATTTATCAACTTCAAGGAGTGCAACTAAGTATTTCAGATCAATGGGTTAAATACAAGTAGTAAAAACAATATAAAACTGATTCCAGTACCAGAAATATAAAACTCTCTTATTTTAATACAAATGCAAATAGAACGTTTGAGAATGTCTTCTTCAATGCATATAAAATCAAGTACAAATACAGAATATTTAAATACAGCACATGATCCCATTGCCCAGTAAGAGCTTAGCTTGTTATATAGAGAACTTAAAGTTTAAAGACAGAGTGACACATATAAAAAGTACATTTAAAAGCAACTTAAAAGCATAACGGATACAAGCAGTTAGTAACAGCATTCACATCAGTTTCATTTGCTTTTGTTTTAATACAGTTTTTAAACTAACAGAAACATTTAATCCAGGTGCACAGTCATCCTGCAGTTTAAAAATCCACCTGTATTCAGCTAGTTCAGTGGCATTTAGAACATCACTGCCTCTTATGTTAAAATAATATTCTTTGTATTACTCTAAATTTAAATGCATGGTCTGTACCATTGTCATAAAAATGTAGTAAGTATATTTCTTCTAATTTCTGAAAGATGTTCAGAAATTCTTTGCTTAAAATTTCTGATTTACCTATATAGAAATTAGTACATGTCATGCACCCAGCTAAATGGACCAGATTTTGTGTTGCAAGTAGCAGAACAATCAAATTCATAAATCTATTTTGTTTGTGGATGTTCAAAAGTAACAGAAGGGTCAGTGTATTTATAAAAAACACAGTTGCAGCATTTTGCCTTTTCTTTTAATTCTAGTAGATTATCCTTCTATTCATGCATTACCTTGTAGCATATTTTCTGTTACAGGTTAGGACATTTCATCAACATAAAACTAGGTGATGCATCTAATATTTTCCCCAGTTCTGGCATAGCTGTTAGTATGTCTCAATTTCTCTGTGTAATATGAGTGACACCACTAGTACTAACATTATATTTCATAATGTACCTTAACTTAGTGTTATTATTATGACTTTGGTTAGTGGAGGGATCTTCTCTTTCAGTAGTTACATAGATGCTTCATTCAAAACACTTTCGTCATAGTCTCTCGTCTGAAATTCTTGTCTTAACAGATCCAACTGCTGGTTACATAATGCTGCATCTGTAGTCAGTCTGCTCACTCTCGTATATTGGCTTTCATCTGTCCGTTTAAAAATATGCCTAGGATGCATACTGCAACTATGGAGAAATCTGCTAGCCTGAACTTTCTTCCTATAGATATTAGTTGATATCAGCCCATCAGTATTTTAAGTGCTATATCCAAAAATCAAATCGCTGTTCTAGACTATTTCAACTTGAATCTCAGAAAATTTGTAGTAGTTTTCTAGAATTGAACATATTCTTGTACGACATGCACTACTTTCTATATAGGTAAATCTAACAGAAAATTTAAGGGAAGAATTTCAAAACATCACTCAGAAAATAGAAGGAATATACTTAATTCATTGGCTAAGCATATTCATGACAATGGTACAGACAATTTAAATGTAGAGTAATATGAAGGACGTCTTTTTAACATAAGAGGTGGTGATTTTCTAAATGCCATTGAACTAGCTGAATATAGGTGGATTTTAAAACTACAGGCTGACATTGTACCTGGATTAAATGCTTCAGTTAGTTTAAAACCTGTATTAAAACAAAAGCAAATAAAACTGAAGTGAATGTTATTGACTGTCTGTACAGTATCTTGTTATACTTTTTAAGTTGCTTTTAAATGTATTTTTTATATGTGTTTCTGTGTCCTTAAACTTTAGGTTGTCTGTATAACAAGCTGAGCTGTTATTGAGAGATGGGATCATGTGCTGTATTTAAAACTATTTGTACAGTGTTTCATACGCATCGAAGAAGGAATTATTCCTGAAGCTCTGCTATTTGTATTTGGCTTAAAATAAGGGAGTTTTTATATTTCTGGTGTTAAGATCCATTTTTTATTGATTTAGCATAGTTTATCACAGGCATTAGTTAAAAAAATTCTTAACACTGAAAGTGTGACAGACCAGTTCATTGTGGTACAGCAAGGAATATGAACTTTTTAAGAATCAAAATGAACAACATTCCTCATAATGAGGTACACTTGGAAGGTATGGATGTGTCCAGAGTTTAATAGATGTTTTTATGGTTGTTTTTAAATAATGGGTAAACACTGATTTTTTTTAACTTTTCTATGTAGAGATGTTTGTGTAAAACCTTTTTATACCATTTGTGTTTTTTAGTTGTCTGTGTAGGGAAGCTGTGTGTTTTACTGTGTAGTAGATGAAAGTGTACTTCAGATATAGGATGCAGAACTAAACGGTCTGAAGTGCTGGAGCACTAAAAATAAGGAAGACATTAAGCTACAAGAGGAAATAGAGAAAGTTGTTGAGTAAATGAAGGATGTAGATATACAAGAAGGGTAATCGTCTTTCTCCATCTTTAAAATTGCAGAATGTAATGCTTGTGCTAAAGAAAGTGGAAGACATTCTCCATGAGCAGTTCTTTTATGACCTTGAGAAGAAAGCAGTTTACCTCATTAGTGAAGCTCTTCAAGGGTGGAGGCATCCTTACTGGAATTGTTAAAGGATGTTTAGTGTTTTTGTGATCGCCTTCATACTCTACTCTTCTCATTAGTGCCACTGATTTAACCATTGTCTGCTAGTCAATTATCCCTTGCATTTCTTGCTTCACAATTGCTAGGTAATCTTTAAAATCAGTTCTAACATATTTAAAGAGATATTCAACGTATCCAAACCATGCTCTTAAATTTATTCATATTTTCATCCCTGTTGGCCCTAGTGTCACCTGCATATTGTCTCATACATTTCAAAGCTTATTCCCTCAGTATGAAATGTTATTAGATCACACAAGTCTCCAGAATATTAGTTTGCTCCAAGTCTATGAACAGAGATAATACTTTTGGAGAGTACCTCTGCAGGTGGACATCCACAAAGGTATTATCTAATCCTGCTGTGTTAAACTTTACTTTTTACCATAAAAAAGAGCCTGGGATTTAGATAAAATAATTTTTAGGCATCCACCAGCAATTTCTCTATCATCACTTTACCCCAATATATACGTATGTATTTATTTTTGCTGCACCTTAATTGATATTGTAAAATCCCTCCTGGAGTGTTGTAGTTCTGTGGCTCTAATTGAAAAGTTCAGAACAGGTATATGTTATGTAAATTTCAGCCTCATTGGTAAAACAGTTTGCCCAGTCTTCATGGGTTCTCAGATTAAGGTTATAGTAAAGTGTAGATTAATAGCCAAACGTAGTTTGCCACTGTAGCACAGTCTTGTATTTTCCTTTTACACACAGCCCATTTAGATCAAAACTATTTTATTGCACTTTTACTGCTTGTCGGGTGGTACTTTGGTGCTCCTCACTAATGAAATGTTGTCCCACCATGGCTGCCCCCCCCCAGTCCTAGTATCTGTTCAGAGCAAAGCTGCAGTAACTAATGCCCATTACGCCAAATCCCAATCACATCCTAGTAGTATATGCAAAACAAATTATAATCAAAATATCTGTAAACAAAACAGCAGCATAAGTGACATTGTCTTCAGTTACTTCATCAGTCACCAAGGCAATTTTACTGCGTTCTTTAAGAAGATACATTAAAGTAATCGGAGATAGCACTGAGAAACACTTTTTCTTTGAAACAAAAAGTACATATATATATATATATATGTGTGTGTGTGTATATGTGTAATATATATATATATATATATATATATATTCTGCCATACATTCCTAACATTGTTTCCTTTCAGTTACAGAGTCTTGTGTTTAATTTGCTGTGCACTTGAAATCACAGAAGTAGTAGAAATAAAGATAAAACACCTTATTTCAGTAATTCAGCCAGTCAACTACTGATCATTCATTTCATGAAGAAAAGTGAGTGCTGTCCTCTTTAGCTGCAAGGCTGTTTTAAGTCCATCTCAGATTACAACTGACAGAGATGGTCTTCACATTTCCATAAGCAGCTGAACAAAAAATGAAGCACTTGTATGTCTGAAAGCAAGTTATAGAGCAAATGATTTCCATTGTGTGTGTGTTTCACTGGCATGCACACTTGCAGTTTAAAAGTTCTTTATTAAAAATACACAAAATAGTAAAGTTGGCATGAAACATTTCATCTTTAGACTGTATGACCGTTTTGTCAGTTATTGTTCACATTCTTTCAGCAGGATCCAAGCTTTGTAGGAAAACAGTAGCCAATTTTCATAGACAGCCAAAATCTCTACCATGTGGTGTCAGTTGAGCAGCATGGTTTGGATTAAATATAATCTGGAGATATGTATCATTAGCATATGTCTGGCATATCTGTGAGTAATCATGCAATTTAACTGTCCTGTGCAGTACTGCACAGCAAATATAAGTTGTACCTCCCAACTTTCCAGTGCTAAAAATGTGTAAATGTGTCGATACCAGTAATTGCAGAACAAATCTTCACCTAATTTATGAATGTTTTTACACTGAAAATAATGGTGCACACTGTAAATTACCAGCATGCACCTACAAGGTTCCTTCCATGTATAGTCAGTGTATCAGCATTGCAGGAGCCATCTATGAGTCACTCCAGCCACATGGATGCTTTATGGGTAGAGTCAGTTACATGAAGAATGCCTGCAAACTTTCCGTTTGTGTTCCTGCTCAGATATGGTTTTGGTGATCCAGTGTGAATCATATCATGATTGTAAACTGCACATCACATTCTCAAAGGTTTGTTGCAAAGGTCACAGTTTCATAGTTAGGTACTTTTCTAGGGGGTTAAATGATCTCTTAGAAGCTTAGCCAAGCGGCTTAAGATTGAGACACAGGATGACTGGATCAAATAGATGACTACCCTATGTGTGAGGGATGCATTTCCAACTACCCTATCATTTACTGATTCTAGCTTTAAAAGTAGCCAGAATATTACTGTGCTTGATATGCAGCAGAAACCTGTTCCAAAAGCATGGGATTGTGTTGTGTTGAGTATCTGTTGAGCTGGGAGATGTTAATTTGAAAGCAGAGGCTAAGGTTTCTGTTGTGGATATTCACTGTACCACTGATTCTATGAAGATGGAGATGAAAAAGTACAGGTCTTTCACAGCAAGAAAATCCAAGTATATATTGCCAAACAGAGTACTGTAGGAAACAAAGTATAGACAGAAGATTTCAGTCTGGATAACTTAGGATGCTTCACCTTCCGTTTTGTTGGTCAGGAGTCTCTGAGGTCTTTCAAGTTGGCTAAATGATTATCAAGTACTTGCTGAATTAGGTATTATATTTTATGATAGAGATGTAACAAGGTATGGATGTTGTGGTGCCATGACTTCCTTGGACATAGAAAAGATGTGCCTAAAGATTAAATGTGCTGCATAAAATGATTTCCTAACCATCTTGGATGCCAGCAGCAAAAATTAGCTCTCTTTCAGTGTATGAACCCATATTTCTAGTAACTGTCAATTTTGAGGGGAGTATATTTGATAAGATTTGAACTAAGGGTGCTCAATTTTTCCAAACATGGCAACACTGCATTTTTGTGCTGTGTGTACGTCCATGTTCATTATACTATGTGTTGGTCTGATCAAGCCCTTGTTGGAGCATCTAAGTATCAGAAAGGGAGTTAGCAGCCATCAGCTTGCTGTCATTAACAAACGTGAAGCATAATCCCTTGATTTTGTACTTTCAAGCTATATAAGTATATGTCAAAGAGTAGGGGAGCCCAGGCAGAGCCTAGTGGGCCACAACTTATGACATAAGGGATGAATTTTAGCTGAGTGAGTTTAAATGCATAAGGAAATGTCTTGAAAGCATTGACCAGGTCCAGATTTGTAGTATGAATAGTTTGACCCTTTTGTACACATAATACATTTTAATCTGTATTTTTGTCTGTGTAAATTGCATAGATGTCTGTGTGCTATGGTATGCCCTTGTACATTTTCATTCATACATGCCATAATGCATAATTACTGAAGTGCTGTATTACTGTGCAGGATACCATGTCGGGGATTTAGAGTCAAACACGAACAACTCAGAGTAGAGCTGCAGAAGTGATACGTTATTGCTCACCAAGCAAAAGTCTGGTGAGCTGTGTGTATGCATATGAGCTGCAGTGCATAAATAAAATGCTAATGTAATTCCAATGTCTGCTATATATAAGATTGAAACTTCATAAAGAAGCCAAGTTATATCACAGTTATAGAGATACAGTAGTGCAATAAGTCAGCTATGTTGACATGGAAGCCCATTTAATGATCTTCCTTTACAGCTTGAATTGATGAGACTATTGTTGCTGAGTCCCAGAATGTGGAGACTGAATGACCAAAAAAACAGACTTATCTATTCTAAGTTCACTATTGCCATTTTTGGAATATTCCCTTTTCTCCACATCGGGGGGGGGGGGTGCAGGGATGCTTTTTCTTTGCAAAATGAGGAGAGAAGTCGTGTTTAATATTTGTTCTTCTTATCCTTCTGTATTTTTGGTCTTTTGTTTTTCAGCATTTTGGGATTTGCCATTGCAAGTCACAGCATTTTGGTAGGGAGATGGCCCTCCAGTTACCTCTACAATGCCTGGGCACAGTGTCTCATTATTACAAAGGTGCCAGTAGAGCTATAGCACAGTAGCTCCTCAGACTCCGTGGGTATTGTAGGGAAGCTTTATTGAAGTAGATGTAGTTATCTTTCAAAAGATGTAAAAACTATACAAACTATGTAATTATTTCCAGTAAATCTTGCAGAATATAAAAATGTGTAGAGATACTGAAGCATTATACAGTTGATCTTTCTTGTGAAGTGCACTTTTGCTTTGGAACCAATTTCAAACGGACACACACACACACACAGCAGAGTTTTCCCCCTAAATGTTATACTTGCTCACAAATGCTGCTTCCATGTTTTCTACAGCTCTAAGTGACTTTGCAAACAGCTTACATTTGAATTCTGAAACTGACAGGAAAGAAACTCTGCCTCTTGAAATGGGATTTATTTAAAGAGAATGGCTTCAGTTGCATTTTCTCATTCCTCATAACTCATTTGGACACTTAAGTACTGTGACTTTCCTAATTTCAGAGGGCAACTATTCATATTTCATTTAGTTTTTGTCTTACCTCTGAAGTGTGCAGTGGACATTTTGGACTTCAGGATCATGTCTGAAATATATTGCCTTGGAGTCTTCTACAATAGCTATGTGCTTCTAAGAGTCAGAGGTGGATACATTTTAGTAATCATTTAGCTAGTGGTACTAACAGGGCCATCTAGCTGACAGCTAATTTTTAACTAATTGTCATCTGTTTGTTTAAACACTTATTTTGTATTTTATTGTGCAATTGTATAGCTGCTTGTATACTTAAATTTTCAAAGTGCGTTGCTTAATTTTATTTATTTCAAGTAAAGAATTTTATTATTCAAAATCAAAAGTTTGTGGCTGGTTTTATATTTATCAAGTATAAGGGTAAGAGCAGAGTACTGAATTATTAATTTTCAGCATCTACCTTTCAGTGAATGTCTGTTTCAGATGTAGCTACCAAAGGATTATATTACCCTTTGCTTACTTTATGGACACTGCTGTAGGTGTTCTAGATTTGTCAAGCTGGAAGTAGTAAGTTAGTGCTAGTACTGGAAAAGGGGTGCTAGTTTGTGTTTGTCCACAGTCATGTGTATATGCAAAATTTTATTGGCCAAGTTTTGGTTACTGTTGATAAAACTGGATGACATTGGGCTGACAAAGTGAACAAAATTCTGGGAGACCAGTAATTTTAATTCTGCAGTGTGGTTATTTAGTATGAGTGATTTGGGGGTGACAGACATGTTTCATATGAGGCAGCAGTGTGCATTTGCTGTCTGCTAAGGTCCAACTCCTCACAAATGTTAATTTATGTCATTGGTGCATATTCAAAGGCTGCACACCTGATCAGATAATTTTGTAGAATTATAAGCCTGACCCTGATATATAATTTGGTGGCAGTACTGTGGGTTTAAAGCCTTTACACACTGATGTGATTATCAGATATTAATTTTGTGGAATTATAAGCCTGACCCTGATGTATAATTTGGTGGCAGTGCTGTAGGTTTAAAGCCTGTACACTATCACTTATTGTTCCAGTGGTCTGTACTGGCCAACAGTGCAGGCCAGTATGGTCCATTAATGACAGGATTATTATGTCAGTCATGAACTCCCGCTTTGGTACAAGTTGATCATAATGCATTTCATTAACTTTCTGAATTGCATTGCTCACTCCTATATAGTCGTCAAAGCAGCAATGGACCACACTGGGTACAGTCATTCTAAGATCTGAACAGTGTACCTTTTTCTCTCAAATGTGTGTGCAGGCAAACAGAGCAAGACAGGCAGCATAGTACTACTCTGCAGTGTACTGTTAGTTTTATTTTGTGCCATTTATAAAGATGATGCACAGTTATTCTCAGGTCTCCCTATACCTCTAGAGTACCTTCTTTGCTATTTGAGCAGGAGAGTCACAATGTTGCCTTACTGCTTTCCCTCATAATGTGTGTTTTCCCTTCAGTGAGTATTTCTTATATTATATACATATGGACACACTGCTGTTAGTGCTGTGAGCTCTTTAAGTAATGTAAATCCTGATCCCAGTTATTTAATATGTAGTTGCATGGCCTGCAATACTATGCACCCTTTATATAACTTAACTTCCTTTCATGTGTATTTTTACTGCACTGTGATGTACAGTACTTCCATGTTGTGCATCCTGCCTTCTGCCACTCTGTGATCACTGTCCTTGCCATGCTGAATGTCCTGTTGAAGGGAAGCCCTGTACTAAGCTACTGTGACACACTGATCTCCTACTGACAAATGCCAATGTTCATAAATTCAAGAAAACACTCAGCAGCTAAACAGGACCTGGTTATGTCTCTGTGACCATCCCACCTGAACCCTGTCCCTTCTCCTTTACTGCTTTCTCCCTCCCCCACATTCTCTCCCTTTTGTCAAATTTCTCTTCATATTACTGCTTCCTTTTTTTTCTACCGTTACCCTCACTCTCTATTTTTTTCTTTTCTCTAACTGTACATATATCAGTTTATTTTCTTATGTACATTATATTATCAAGTTAATTTTCTTGTTTCTATTACAGTATGTAGTTTTTTTCTAATGTATGTTATTTTCACGTGTAAATTATCTTGTACTGCTATAATCTGGAGCTTTTCTTGCCAGGCCTCCGCTGAAAATGGGCATTTCCCCTGTCGGGCTATCCCAGTCCACAAATGTCTAATAAATCTGATGTTGTCAGTCTTCATTCTGTCCTCACGAATGGGTTCAGATCCAATCTGTCAGATCTGACTCAGCCGATGCTACAGCTTGCAGCCATCAGACCTCTCAAGCTTCTGCCTTACCCACAATGCACCCTGCCAAATACCTCAAATCTCATTTGCTGCTTCCAGCTAATGGGCATGGTCTACCAGTCTCTCTCAAGCTGTATTAGATGAGTAAAGTTTTTTTTTTTTTTTTTTTGAAAATTCTTCTATTAAACATTTTTCCCCATAGCTTACCTTGTAACCTTTTAGTCCTTACTGTTTTACTGTTTGTGGTTTACAGTCTTACTTTTGTCTGTATTCTCCCTTGCTGTTAAGACTTTGTTGTATTTCTGACATACCATTGTTGGTATTTCCTTGCCTCCTGTTCTCCTCTGTTGAACTTGAGGGGTGTAATCTTTTCATCTGTTTTTCTAGTCTCCTTTCGTACTTGGTACTGCTAGATACTATCATTAGTATCCCCTTCTTTCTTATGACTTGGTCATAGTTCTTCTTACCATTGGTGCTATTCCTTCTTCCCTTCCTTCAACCTGTTCAAACAAAAGGTACTAACTATTGTCATTTTCTTATCTTGAATTTTGACATATAGTTATGTGGAAATATACTTGCACAATGGCTGACAAACCCACAGGATTTAAGAAATGTTCCAGATGTGGACATAAGTTGCCTATCTTGGACACACACTCCCATTGTGTATACTGCCTGGATCCATTACACTTACAGGAAGATTGCTCGATTTGTCATAGATTCAATCCATGAGCCTTAAATGAATATAAAAACAGTATTTAAAGGTCTCCTTCCTACTCCTTTTGGAGAAGCTATATCCCAGTCTCCAAAGATGAAGCCCTTCTTACATCATCAAAATCTTCCTCTGACTCTTCACGGCAACAGATTGCTTAACATTCGGTCTCAACCCCAGATCAAAAGAAGATGAAACTTTGAATCTGACTGGTCATTCAGATCCTAAGATTTCTAAAACAAATACTATGGTTACAGCTCAAGTTCAGGTCAGACACAACCTTCAGAGACTCTTTATTGTCATTGCACTAGATATTCTCCATTGGTTGACTCAATACCAGACAAGCTTCCATCTCCCTTTTTGCAGAGACCAGCATCCCCCTCCATTTATTCTGCTTGTTCTTCTAGAAGTCTCTCAGAAGAAGATGTGGAGAGTGGTGAGGAAGATTCTCTCAGCTCAGGGACAGATTGGTCTTCCCTTGGCACCTACCCCAGTGGGTCACGTGGTCTGACCTTCCAAATCACCTCTGCAACTTCCTCCTTTGACACCATCTGCTGTCTTAGAGTCTCAGGATCCCAGTCATCTGGATCAGTCAGCCTCTGATCAGAGGATCTCTGTATCTTCAGATCCAACATCTTCTCTGAGACTGTCTATCTTTTTGGATCAGGAGAGCTCTCAGTGCCAAACGCTGCCTGCCAAGTCTGGGATGCGGCATTCGATTCTGAAGTTTTTGGAGCTGTGTCTATTCCTCAGCATCTCTGCACTAGACAGTTCGTCTCTGGCTTCCTCCTCAGGGGTGGGGTTGACTGATCGGAGAGAGGTGATAATTCGGAAACTCAGTTTCTCAGATCAGAGCCTTTCTCTGGCTCCTTTGAGCTCTGCCTTCGAGACTGAGAAGAGAGTGTTCACTGCCTCGGCATCCCTGAGGGAACTTTCCCCCTCAGATCCTACCTATTTCATGATGCCCCAGAATCTGGAGCCTTAACTACTCTCTCCATGGGGATATCCTGTACCTAAATCTCTCCTCTCAGGAAATTTTGATTTCCTCTTCCGAGACTTGCCCAGAACATCCCATTGAGGAAGTACCCAGAAAAAGGATGTGAAAGAGGAAGTATCTAGACTCCCTACACGAGTCTTTCACTGAAGATACGGATTTTGACAAAGGTGAAGGGTCCCCACATTCATCTCCTGAAGATGTTCCCTTTGGAGACTACTAGAGGTCATGAAAGAGTGTAGAGACATTTGGTACAGGACCCATTACTTCCTGGGTGACTCTGCCCACTGATGAGCTCATACATATGGTCTCTAAGCAAGCATGGAAGGAGCCTGACTCCATAGAGCCAGTACCTTTGAGAGCAGACAAGGGTAATGGCAACACCTGCAGATAGACAGTTTTGAGGGAAAGGGATTCCAGTTGATGCCATGGTCATTGCAGTGGCCACAAAGAACTAGCCAACAAGAGTTCCACTGTCCACCCCCCCAAAAGGGAGTTGCGGTGATGGAGAGACTGGGGAAGTGTGCCTTTGCTTCAGCATCTCCGAACCATCTGGCACATTTTGTTAAACTTCAGAGAGATTTGACCAAAGAATTATCAAATAATTTCTCAAGAACCGTATCTGCAGAGGTTAAGGATTCAGTAACTTCTCAGTTGGCAGCCCTACAGTCTATTTCCAATAGTTTCATGAGGTTAATTTCCAACATAGTCGAAGAAACCTCAAGAGCTGTGGGTTCAGGTATTTCCATGAGGAGGCATGCTTGGATGTGTTTATGCGACTTTGTGGAGCCATTCAAGTCCAATTTGGTCAATGCTGCCATTGCTGGAACAACCAATGTTCTTTGTGTTTCACTGCTGCAGTCATCACACTTGGGTTATCTGACTGCAGGTAGCCCTCAGTCGGTCTGAATACCAGGGACTTAGTATTTCTGTGTCGGTTGTTGTCGCTCCAAGACTGACATCAGGTCGTCAGGGGTATAAAAACAGACAGCCGATGCCATTACATCAGTCTTTCTTGCCAAGGAGTCCATAGCAGAAGCAGTTTGCATGAGTGCTGGTCAGCCGTTACCCGAGTTTTTCATTTATGAATTGAATCATCCTGAAATCTTCTAAAGCTAAGTACTCCATTGGGGATCCTTTTTTCTTGCTCTAACCTTAGTCAAAAAAAGTTAACACTTGTCTTGCCTGTGGAAAGCAAATACCGCACTGAGATTTTCATTCTTACTGTGTCACCTGTTTAGGCCCAGACCATGACGTACCTCGCTGTTGGATTTCTGCCTTGTTCAACACCCAAACCATTCATCGTTGGGCCCTTTTTGTCGCTAAATTCTTTCGTTCTCGATTTCCATATTCTGAAATGGCTTTGGTAAGCCATTTTGACTACCTTTAGTCTGATAAGGATAAAGACAAGAGACAGACCGCACAGGTCCAAAGCTGCCAACGATGCTTCCGTTAAGCTAGTCACCAATCCACCGGTACTCAGGTGCTTTCACAGCCACTGATGCCTGCTTCAATGGATTTGCAGGCCTCTACCGAGACCCGTTCAGAGTCCGGTATGCTGCAAAACTCTTCTTCAACTATGGAACCTGCAGATGTCTCTACCTTGGATGCATCCAGAGCCACTGAGCAGGCACCGGCTTTTGAGGAAGTACTTTGCGCTACCGATGTTCGACACAAACCGACGACTTCTGCGTCTTCAGTTCTGTCTAAAACTACCGAGTTTCTAAGGCCAAGAGTACACGCTACGCCTAGAAAACCGAAGACACAAGTGCATGCACCTGTTCCCTTGCCACAACATTAAATGCTTAAAATGGCAGAAGACCTTATTATGCTGATTAGGGGAAGTCAGCCTTCCCCTGCTAAGAGAAAGAGACCAGTCCCCAGCAGCCTCAATAGACCAAGAGTCCAATGACTCTGAGGTATCTGATTATGAAGACATGCCCTTATCTGCTTATGAGGATTCAGATGCAGAGGAATCCATTCCCTCTGCCTCTCCTCCAGAGGACTTTTCTTTTGGTGAAACCCTACATACTTTGAGCGCATTTCCATTGGGAATGCCAAGACTATCTTCAATCCAAAAAGAGACTCAGAGAATTTCTAGATTCGCCACAATATAGGCCTTTAGCAATACCCCCTGTCCTGGATGTTGTGGATGATGTCTTCATGGAATCCAGTTTAACTCCTGATACTTTACCCCTGCTCCTAGGAAACCAGACAGGTACTACAGAGTACCTGACACTCGCAAATTCCTTTTCAAAAATCCTACTGCTGACCCAGAGGTCATCTCCCAGGGGTCTAAAGGTATCAAAGCAACTACAGTTAAGAATCCCACCCAATTGGACAGGGATTCCAGAGCTTTGGACAGATGGGGTAAGAAAGTATATACCTCTGCATCTCTCACCATTAGGGCTTTGAATAGTCAGTTTCACATGCTGAAGTACCAACAGCATAGTATGGAACTTAAGTAAAAAATAGCTACCTTTACAGACCGTGCAGAAAATAAAGAATTGCAAGAGCTTATACATTCTGCAAGCCAAGTCAGCAAGCATACATTGCCGTTTGGCTTTTACATGCTAGAAGCATCTTGCAGGGCAGCAGTCACTGGTTCTGTACTGAGAAGTCATGCTTGGGTTAAGGAGCAAACCTTGGCAGACCATTACTAGAAGCTCCTTTGAACATTGACTATTTGGCACCAAAGCAGAAGAGGTTCTTAAAAAGATGGAAGAAAAAAGCTAAATCTATGCAGTCAAAGAATTTTTGCAAGTACAGCCTCCTAGATTCAGTAGCCATTGCCCCTCGAAACATTGGTCCTTTCCAGCCCCCTCAAGGCCATCTCAAACTAGACCCAGGGGAAACAGACCGCCCAGACTACAGTCTCGGGTTATGCAGAGATCTAAGCAATGGAGTGCCTCCACCTCTAAAGCAGGGAGTGCTAGGCCACCCCCTTACGGAAAGAATTCCCAGTGGCTTCTCTACTCCACTCCCCACCTCTGCCCAACTGCTTGTGCCCCTAGGAGGAAAACTTGCCCTTCATGCAAAAAACTGGATTTTCATTCACCAAAGACAGATGGGTCTTCAACATTGTATCCCAGGGGTACACATTTTACTTCCACTCACTGCCAACCCCAAAAGAGTTTCCAGGCCTCCCTCCAAACCAGTGGGCAGATGCACAAAACCAAGTTCAATCCCTGCTCTCTGTAAGGGCGATTTAACCTGTTCCTGCAGAACAGATAGGTCAAGGATTCTATTCCAGACTTTTCCTGGTACCCAGAAAAGAGGGCACTTGGTGCCCAATCCTAGATATTTCAATTCTCAACACCTTCTTGGTGTTACCAAAATTCAAAATACTCACCCTGCAGCAGCTTCTACCTATGCTAGCCAAAGATGCCTGGTTAGCCACCCTAGACTTAAAAGAAGCCTATCTGCACATCCCTATAAGGGAGTCATGCAGGGAATGTGTATGCTTCAGGGCAGAATCTATGCATTATCAGTTCTCTGCACATCCCTTTGGCATATCCACTGCTCTCAGAGTATTCACAGAATGCCTGGCTCTAGCCATTGCTTACTGCAGACAGAGGAAATATTCAAATTTACCTGTACTTAGACAACTGGCTGATTCAGGCAGACAGTCAGGAATTGCTGTTGCAGCAACTGACATTTGTAAAAAACCTAACCTCCCTGGGGTACCCCATCAATGAAAACAAAAATCAAAACTAGTCCCCAGTCGAAAGATTGTATTCCTAGGAGCAAGCGTTGATGCAGCATCCCAGATGGCATTTTTCACTCCAGAAAGACAAGCCTATCTGACAGACTATTTTACTCAAATGGCCTCCAGAACCCAGCTTTCCGCAAGGAAAATCCTGCAGGCCCTAGGGTTCATGGCCTCATGCATCCTACTAATTCCGTATGCCAGACTGCATATGAGGAAACTTAAATGGTACTTAAAAAGTCTTTGGTGCCAACATTCTCAGGGCCTGGAAACCGTCATTCCTATCATACCCTGTCTAAGGACAGAGTTTCTTTGGTGGGCAGCAGCATGCAACCATAACAAGGGACTGCCCTTTATGCCACCAGACCCTAACCACAGACTCATCAGCCTATGCCTGGGGGGCACACATGGATGGCGAATGCATTCTGGGCGACTGGAGCCCAAGTCAAATTCATCTCACATCAACCTAAAAGAGATGTTAGCTGTGCAGCACGCTCTGACAGCTTTCAGATCCCTACTCTCACAAGGACACCTGCTAGTAAAATCAGACAACACCACAGTTATGTGGTACATCAACAAGCAGGGGGGAACCCACTCTTACCCACTCTGCAGGCTAGCCATGGCCCTGTGGACCACAGCCTTAGACATACAGGTTGATCTGCAAGCTCATTTCCTGCCAGGCAAACAAAATTCGCTGGCAGATGACTTAAGCAGAAATCTCGTAGACCTACACGAGTGACAATTAGAGCCCAGCACCTTCAACCTTCTGATTCAAAAATGGGGGACCCCAGAGGTGGCTCTCTTTGCCTCCCCCTGCAATTACCAGCTCAGCAACTTCTGCACCAGGGCACCTCACAGCAGGGCCTGGAAAAGTGGATGCCCTATCCTTCCAGTGGGTAAATCTCTCAATCTATGCCTTTCCCTCTCTGCCCCTTTTCCCAAGAGTATTGCTCAAGATAAGACAGGACAGACCAAGGACAATTCTGATTGCCTCAGACTGGCCATGCCAGAACCGGTACCCACTCCTGCGCACCCTGGCACCTACACCAGAACCAAACTCTGCTCTCTCTCAGCAGGGGTGACAGATCTTGCCTCCACAACTGCAAACCCTAAATCTTGCAGCCTGGCTTATTCTTTAAAATCTCCTCCAGTAACCAGCCTAAGCAAGCAGGTGCTGGACATAATTCGAGGCCAGAAGACCCAGTACAAGGAAATCCTACTCTTAAGTGGAAAAGATACTGCTTCTGGATTCAATCTAAAGGAGGGAGTACAACTTTGCCCTCCCTGCCTCTAATCCTGGATTACTTAGCAGACGTACTCCACAGAGGCCTATCCTTCTCCTCCATTAAAATCCATGCCTCTGCCATTTCGGCTCATTACAACACTAAGCCGCCTCTCTTCTCTCACCCTCTTATCAAACAGTTCCTGAGAGAGGCAAACAACTTAAGGCCACGAAGGAGAGCACTCACCCCTGTTTGTGACCTTAACTTTGTACTGGAAAAGCTCATGCTATCCCCCTTTGAGCCTGCAGCATAAGCAGTGTTAAAATTCCTCTCTTGGAAAACAGCCTTACTTCTGGCCATCACTTCAGCTAGAAGAGTGTCTGAGCTACAAGCACTTATGGCTGTGGAACCCTTCATTATTTTCCATGCTGACAGGGGTTCCCTCAGGACTTAACCCTTCCTTTATGCCTAAAGTGGTGTCCAGTGTAGCTCTCAACCAATCTTTCAATTTGCCAACCTTCTTCCCTAATCCACAAAATAAAGAAGAAAGGATCCTGCACTCCTTGGACATGCACAGACAGCTCAGATTCTACCTGGATAGGACAAAGCCCTTCAGGAAATCTAACCAGTTACTAGTCGGCTTTGTACCAGGGGCAGAGGGAAAGGCCATTTCAAAGCAAACAATTTCCAAATGGATAGCACACTGCTTCCATTTCTGTTACAAGCACCATGAGAAACCAACCCCTCAGGGAGTCAGAACACATTCCACTAGGGCAACTTCTACCTCTACAGCATTTCTCAGGGGAGTCCCTACCAGGGACATCCTGGAAGCTGCTACCTGGAGTTCTGTGCACACCTTCACCAAGCATTACCACCTTGCCTATATTTTCCAAATCCAGAGCGGGTTTTGCAACTGCATTCCTGCAAGGCATACTAGCCAGCCCCAACTCTTCTTGACTGCCTCCACCCTTCTTCAGCTTTGGGAATCTACCCAAGTGTAATGACTGCAACATTGAAACACGAAGAACATAGTACAGTTGTGTACACTTACCATAAATGTAGGTGTTCGAGTGTATTCACTGTTGCAGTCCTGGTTTCTCTCCCTCCAGCCCCCTTGTTGCTCTCTCTCCTCTCTGTTTAATTGTCACCCCTTTCAGGGGTATTGGTATTTAATTTTACTGGTGGAGCTTTTCACCGCCATAACTTAGCTCCCTATTTGGGGGGCTCCTTGACATTTGGGACAAGAAAAACTGAGGTAATGGCATTGGCTTCCTGTTTTTATACCCCTGATGACCTGATGTCATTCCTGGAGCAACAGCAACTGATGCAGAAATACTAAGTCTCTGGTATTCGGGCTGACTGAGGGCTACCTGCAGGTAGATAACCCAAGTGTGATGACTGCAACAGTGAATACACTCGCACATCTACATTTATGGTAAGTGTACGCAACTGTACTTTTTTGGCCCTAAGGTAAAAGAAATGCTCTCCAGGTGTGAGAAAGATGGTAAGACCTTGTCTGCCATAGGCATATGTTTTTGCCCCCCCCCCCCCAGAGATTCTTCTCCAGGAATCAATGGAGTGGCCAGAAAATGTGGCTGAAAAATCCCAAGGTCCATTCCATGGCACATGTGGAGGAAGTGCCCCAAGAGGTAGAGGGGGCTACTCCAGTGGACATTTTCATTCTTGCGGCAGAGGTGGCCCACAAAACCAGGATTGAAGAGAATCTTTCTTTGATAAACCCTACCAGCAGTCCTGAATGGAGGTCCAACTCTCCACCTCTGTAGACAGTTGGGAAAGATTGTCCCTGTACCAGACAGCCTGGCTAGAATTAAAAGATACTTGAGTGCAGAGGAATATATCCAGAGGTTATATAATACCATTTTCTATTCCACCTCCGATTCCCAGGAAAATTCCTGATGTTCCACCCAATCAGAGGGATCAAGCAGCAATTCAGATATAAAAGCTGCTAGAAAAAAAAAAGTCATCCAAGCGGTCCCACCAGATCAGATAGGATCTTGAACCTACTCAAGGTTCTTTTTAGTGCCAAAAAAACAAGACTGGAGACCAAATTTGGATGTCACAAATCTGTTCAATGAATCATGTTCTGGATGGTCACAGTTCAGTCCATTCTCTCTATTCTGGGCAAGGATGACTGGATGTGCTCAATAGATCTCCAGAAAGCCTACTAGCACATATAGATGAACAGGCTGTCCAAGAAGTACCTATGCATCCTGCTGGGAGCCAGTCATTATCAGTTCAGAATACTGCCCTTGGGACTCACCATAGCCCCCAAGGTGTTTACCAAATGCATGGCAGTAGTAGCAGCATACCTCAGACTGTAGGGATTCCAGGTGTTTCCCTACTTGGTTGACTGGCTCATTACTGCTCCAACAAGGCGTCAGTTCATATGGTCAAAAGATCAGGTTCTCCACACCTGTGCTGTCCTAGAAATAACCAAATCACAATTCCAACTGACTCAGACACTGGAATTTATTGAAGCACTGCTCAGCACAAACATGGCCATTGCTTCTTTTTCACCTCACCAAGTTCTAACTATAAGGTCACAGGTCAAGATTGTTGTAGACAATACATCAATCTCAGCCCGCACAGTCCTCAGAAGTCTGGGCCTCATGGCTGCAGTGATAATCTTAGTTCTGTTGACCAGATTTTACATGTGGATCCAACAGTAGATGCTGGCTACCCAGTGGTCAGTCTTCTATCAGTCAATGTCATATCCGGTAAAAATTGCCGACACGTACAGAACAGATCTTTATTGGTGGATCCATTCCAAACAACTGCTCCATGGCCATCCATTCATTCCCCAACAGCTCAAGGTCAAAGTGACCATGGATACTTCCCAGATAGGGTGGGGGTATTATCTGGGGAGGACAGTCCAGAGAACTTGATCCTCCGAAGAGGTCAATTTGCATATAAACTTTCAAGAGATGAGAGCATTGCTCTTGGCATTGCAAGCATTTCAAGATATTCTTCCCTTTGGCACAATTGTGACTCAAATGGCCAACATGTTAGTCGTCTGGTACATCAACAAACCGGGGGAGCCAGATCTTGCCCATTGTGTGAAGAAGTGCTCAGGGTCTGGCAATGTGTGATCTCTTTAGTCAGCTTTCTTTTAATGACGCACATTCCGGGGAAAACCTAAGTGATTGCGGACAAACTGAGCAGGTGCATATTACTTCCACATGAGTGGTCCCTCAATGAGAAGATGATGGTGGAGGTTTTCTGTCAATGGGACTAGCCATACTGTGATTTTGCCTCTCCCCTAAACAACAAATGCAGCAACTACTTTGCCCTGATTCCTCCATGGAGATGGTCACCAAGGGATGCTCTGCTTCATGGTTGACCTTCTGGTCTCCTTTATGCATTCCCACCAACCCCATTGATTCCAAAATTTCTGCAGAAAGCTGACTATGAGGTCAAAGAGCACAGTGAACCTCATTGCTCCCTATTGACCTTGACAAATTTGGTTTTCCTTCCTATGGCCTCACCTGGTTCAACCACCATGGAACTTAGATCTGACTCTGGACCTCCTGTCTCACCTGAAGGGCATGTTGCACCTGGATATACCAAAACCTCAAACTAGCTGCTTGGTTTCTCCATTTCCCTTAGTAGCCAGACAACCTGTGCTCTCATCACCTGTCTGACGTATAATCCTGTCTTCCCATAAATCTTCGACAAGGAAAACATATTCTAGCAAATGGAAAAGGTTTGCCATTTGGGCTTAGCAACATAAACTGACACATTTTCATCCTCTATCACATTTTAAATTTCCTTGCTCACTTTTTTCAAAATGATGCTAGTACCTCAACCATTAGGGTACAGTTGTCAGCAATTTCTAATTACCATGCAGAATTGAACGGCGCACCCATAGCTCCTCACAAATTGAGCAAGGCCTTCTCAAAATGGACACTCCTTCTAAAGCCTCCTTTTAAAGACCTTACACCTGCTTGGGACCTAAATTTAATGTTGCAGTCTCTCACACAGCCTTTAAACCAGCAGCTACATGTGACCTTAAATTTCTGTCATGGAAGACCATTTTCTTGGTTGCTGTTACTTCCACAAGAAGAATTTTTGAGATCCAAGCATCATCTTGTAAACTTCCTTACTTGGTTTTTCATAAAGATAGAGTGACCTTGCATTCATGTCCTCCTTTTCTTCTAAAGGTGATGTCAGAATCCAACGTAAATAGTTCTGTCAATTTGCTAGTATTTTTTCCTAAATTTACCAACAAAGGAGAATATATACAGTTATAGACAGTTGAGTTTCTGTCTGCATAGAACAGAAAGAATCAGGAAAGCAAAGCAACTATTTGATGTGATGTTGTCCTATCTTGCCTTCATTCTTAACTGGTTAGGTTCAGAAGCGATCCTCTGTTCCGACTCAGCCTTCTACAAAAGCTTGAGGTCTTCTATTAGCTTGTGGCTGAAACCCTATCCCATCATGACCTAGGAAAGCTCCCCAGATCTCGTTTGCTGCTAAATAAGATAGGGTGCTCTTCCTACTGACTCTGGCTGAGTAGAATATTTCTCTGTACATTTTGTGAAAATTAATAGTTTTTCATACTATTTTTTTATTGTTAATATCTCTGAGTAATTTGTGTTTATGTTTTTTTCTCTTCTGAGTTGTTGCTGTTGAGCTATCATTTTTCTCACAGGAGATTTTTCCCCTATCCTGGCTTTAAACCCCATTTTAGTTAGAGGGATTTCCTTCCCCCTCAACTTATAGGCTGATGCGTTTAATTTAGAGAACTGCCTTTGCCCATTTAAAGTAGAGGGCTCTTTTCCTATGTGTTTTTGGCATGGTCGTTATTGTCCTTGTTTAAAAAAAAAATGATGATGATGTGGATCACATGGTGCAGAGGCTGTTAAGGACATTGACCCTTGCAAAACTGTTGTTGGATCCATCCCAGAGTGCTTCTGTACCAACCAAACCTACCCCTTCACCACCAATTCCTCCTCCGATCCGATCTCGGACCTCAGAGCCAGAATGTTCAGAACTGATTGTAGTGGAACTGTTGGAGCAAAGACCTATCCCAGGATCTTTGGGTCCAACTACTGCTCCGATCTCCCTGGTTCCATCTGAACTCAAGTCCAGGAGCCGACGGTCTCTAGTCGGGTCCCAGAAGGAGAGTCGGATTGGACAGTTGTCTGATCCGAACTTGCCTCTCCAGGTTTTGGCATAGGTGAGCTTGGTTCCTTCACCTGCCTTGGAGCCAACCCCCTTGGTGCCCAAGGATACCCTATGGTTCTTCAGAGCTGGTGGTTTCCTCAGATCAGGGATAGGGGGCGTTCGATGTGATGAGAGTGCCGTCTCCACAGACAGGTTCACTCTATGGTCCAGACATTCTTCCCACAAAGGCACTGGTATCTGTCTTGGCACTACTGCAGCCAGAGAAACGTGGAGATCCTAGGCCTCAGGATGTCCTATTGGGTGAACCCTCTCTTCCGATACGTCTCCAGAATACCCTTCTGAAAAGGTCCCTCAGAAGAGATTATGCAAGAGAAAGCATTTAGACTCCCCAGCAATGTCTATCACATTAGATACAGACCTTGATGATTCAGAAGGGTCCCAGCAGTCATTTTCTGAGGATGTCTCCTTCGCGGACATACTGGAAATACTTAGAGAGGCATCTGGAAGTCCATCAACCCTTCTGAGGAGGAGTCTGTATACCTGAAGGCCTTTGGGTCTTGCCCTTCTGCCACTTGGATGTCTCCGCCTTTTGATGAACTGATGGACATAGTTTGTCAAAAGGCATGGGAGTCTCCAGACTCAGTGGATTCTGTTCCTCTGAGGCCAAACAAATTCATCACATCACCTACAGACAAAAATTTTCTGACCAAAGGAGTCACAGTAGATACTATGGTGGCGGTGGTGGCAGCCACATAAAAGGAACTCTCAGAGACGTCCTCTTCTATCCATCTGCCGAACAAGGAGTCTCATACAATGGACAAATATGGAAAGTGCACCTTTTCTTCAGTGACTTTTGCACTGAGATCACTGAATTATCCCACCCACTTTACTAGACTTCAGAGAGATTTCCTGAAGCAGCTAGGAGATACTCTCCAAGGTTCAGTAGCTGAAAGGGTATCACAGAATGTTTTCTCTCAGCTCTCCACCTTAAATTCAACTCCTTCATGAGACTCATTTCTTATGCAGCAGTTGGGGAAAACAGAGCAGCAAGTTCAGGAATTTCCTTAAGAAGACATGCCTGGATGCACTTGTGTGACTTTGTGGAGCCTTTTAAATCTTCCTTTGTGAATGTTCCTTTCGACGGCTCGTCCCTGTTTGGGCAAAAAATCAAAGACACAATAGCCAGGTGTGAACAAGAAAGAAAAACCTCTCTCTGCCATTGGAGTCTGTTTTTCCCTACCTTCTAGACCTTATCCAAATGGTCAAAAAGGAGGAAAAATGTGGTTCCCAAAAATCCCAGAGAGCTTTCCAGGACACACGTGGTGATTCTTCCCCCAGGGGCAGAAGGGGAAGCAGTAATGGAAGATGCCAGCCACGCGGCAGAGAGGATGCAAAATCAGGATGACAGGAAATCTTTCCTTGGTAAGCCCTTTCAGCTTTCCTGAAAGGAGACCCACCTGTCCAACTCTGGAAGCACTTGGGGTCACTTATCTTTGTACCCAGAAACCTGGCTAAAAATAAAAGACAAGTGGGTACAAAGCATCATATCCAGAAGTTAATCCATACAATTTTCTTTCCCCGTCCCAAACATAAAAAACATCCTGGACATTCCACCCAGTCAAAGGGAACAGGCAACTCTAGAAATACAAACGTTGCTAGTAAAAAAGAGAGTCATCCAGACAGTCCCTGCAGACCAAATAGGATCCGAAACTGCTTCAAGATTCTTTTTAGTTATAAAGCTAACAGGGGACTGGAGACCCATCCTGGATCTTAGCAAATTAAATCAGTAAGAAATTCAAAGTTCTGAATGGTAACTCTGCAGTCAATACTCCCTTTTCTGGGGG
Source organism: Protopterus annectens (assembly GCF_019279795.1). Classification (NCBI taxonomy): domain Eukaryota; kingdom Metazoa; phylum Chordata; order Ceratodontiformes; family Protopteridae; genus Protopterus; species Protopterus annectens. The sequence continues at coordinate 1,412,599,048 of NC_056741.1, forward strand.
CAAGATCATTGGATGTGATCTGCATACCTCCAGAATGCATACTAGCACATAAAAATGGACAGGCAATTATGATAAAATCTTGTAAGAAAGACCTTCGTTGATGGTTTCACTCAACTCGTGATATTAGGTTAACCCTTTGTTCTTCCACAGTCTTTAACCACAGTGACCACAGATGCTTCCCAGATAGTGTGGGGGGTCATTATCTTGGAAGGACAGTCCAAGGAACTTGACAGGATCATGAGGCCCATTTGCACTTCAGTGTCCAAGAGATGAGAGCGTTTCTTTTATCGTTGCAAGCATTCCAAGACCCTCTTCTGCTAGGAACTATTGCAATACAGACAGACAACATGTCCGTTGTGTGGTACATAAACAAGGAGGAACCAGGTCTTATCCCTTTTGTCAGGAGGCCCTGAGAGTATGGCAGTGGGTGACCTCTTCCTAATACTTTTTGATAGCAATGCACAACCCAGAGAAATCCAATGTGATAGCAGAAAAACTCGGCAGATCAATTCTGATGCCTCATGAATGGTCCCTAAAACAAGAAATAGGGGAAAAGATTTTACACAAATGGTGCCAGCCTTGATGTGACCTTTTTGCCACATCCATGAATGCCAAATACAGCAGCTGTCTTGCCCTTATCCCCTCTCGGGGGGGGGGGTGTCACCAAGGGATGCACTTGTACACAGTTGGCCCTCGGGTCTCCTCTACGCCTTTCCATTGATGCCCAGATTTCTTCAGAAAGCCAGTACCTTGGGAAGGAATTTGATACTTGTCACTCCATACTTGCCTCATCAAATCTGGTTCTCCTTCCTTTTGCCTCATCTCCAGGAGGAGCCCTGGATTCTGGACTCAGTTCCAGGCGTCCTGACTCATGCATCAGGGATGCTCCACCCCTCCCTTCAAACCCTAAAATTGACAGCTTTGGCTGCTGTGATTTCAAACATAGCCAGGCTACCTAAACTTTCTCTATCAATGAAGCATATCTTCATCTTGTCTCGCAAGGCTTTGACGAGAAGGTTATATATGAGCAAAGGAAAAGATTTTCTTCATGGGCCTTGAATAATCACATAGACCCCTTCTCTGTCCCAGTAGCTTCCATTCTTGAATTCTTAGCAAAGCTATTTAATGAAGGTGCAGCTGCACTTACTATTCAAGTTCAGTTAGCAGCGATATCTAATTTCCATCTAGGTGAATCAGGCCCCAATGTGATATCCCACAGACTTTGCAAGGCATTTCTTAAAGGTATTATTTTATTAAGATCACCCATTAAAGCCCCTCCAGCACCATGGGACCTGAATTTTGTCTTATCCCATTTAATTCTTCCCCCATTTGAACCAGCATCATCCTGGGATCTCCAGTATTTGACTTGGAAGATAATTCTTTTGATAGCCATTACTTCTGCTAGAAGAGTTTCAGAGCTGCAAGCATTGTCTATAAAGCCCCCCCACACACTTTTCCACAAAGACAGAGTATCCCTATGAACAAACCCATCCATTCTACCCAAAGTATGCTTAGAATCTAACTTGAACTAATCCATAGAACTATCAGTTTTTCCCTCATTATGGCAACAAGGCAGAATATATGCTACACCAACTAGATGTACATAGACAATTACATTTCTACTTACATAGGACCTCAGAAAATCTGACCAGTTATTTGTATCATTTTCAGACTGTAAGAAAGGTTCTCCTGTTTCTGAAGTCACACTTTCAAAATGGCTATCAGATTGTATTACCATTACTTACCAATCTCAAAACAAAGAACTCTCCCATAATGTAAACGGTCATTCTACAATAGCCATAGCAACCTCTTCTGCCTTTCAGATGAGACTACCAATTGATACCATTTGTGCTGCAGCATCATGGGCAAGGCTTCATAACCATCATGTAAAGCAGTTATAATGTTCCATGTATGTTGTCCATCTTGCCTTCATTCTTACATCCCACCCTCCTTCTCTCAGCCTTTGGCTCCTAGAGGACCGAGCAGATACAACTAGTGATTAATGTTCTCTGACCTTCTTGATTGCTCTATAAGGTATTCAGTAGTTTATTTGGTACTTTTTTATATCAGCAAACAAGCTGTGGGGAGCTTTTCTAGGGTGTGATGGGATAGGATTTCAGCTATGAGCTAGTAGAAGACCTTGAGCTTTTGTATAACGCTGAGTCGGAACCGAGGATTGGTTCCAAACCCAACCAGTTAAGAATGAAGGCAAGATGGACAACACACATGGAACACTATGGTGAGTACATACCATTTCTCTTACACATCCATTGAAAGCACACTCCACTAGAACCGTGGCTGCTTTCACAGTTTAGCAATCTAGGATGTCTATGGATGACATTTGTGCAGCAGAAACTTGGGCTACTCCTCATACCTTTATCAATCATTACAAATTGGATCTGGTCTCCAGAGGTAGGGCATCATTTGGTTCTATGGTGCTCAGGAATATCCTTCTTTGAGTCCACCCTGGGTTCAAGTAGCTAGGGATACTGTCCCATTCGTGAGGATAGAATGAAGATTGACAACATCAGATAGAGGTTATGTATTTACCATAACGTTCCATCTGTGTTATCTATCTTCACTGTTTTCTCACATCATCTCCCACCTATCCTGTCCATGACTTCTGAATGAATGAGCAGTTACATGGTCTCTAAACAAAGAAATAAAATAAAACCAGTAAAACAAGAAAAATAACGGCACCAACTGCAGTCCAGATATACGTTCTTACAAAACTTCTTTACTTAGTTAGCGCTTTCATGCAGACACTCTCCGCACTTCTTCAGACAAAGTTACAAACGTGTATTGCAGTTTATATATTCACATACACAATTGGTTCATTAAACAATTAAGAACAATTGATTAAGTGTTAATCAAATTTCACAATTCAAACAAATACAGTACTAAAATCTGTTTAAAAAGATCAATATTCAAACGTATTTACATACATAGTAGCATTCTATACAAATACCAACACCATACTATAGATTTGAAATGCATAAAATGCTTATTCACAAAAAAAAATAATATTAAATTTTGTTTAATTTTTATATAAAAAAATCTATTTTTATCTAATATGTATTATATAAATATAATAAGTTATAAACTTGAAGTTTCCTGATATTTTTGAAATTAATAAACAGGTACAGTTATAAATTGGATTTTCTACTTTATTAATATCTACCTTGTAATGGCCTTAAGTTTTAACAGACATTTAATTGAGCAGGTCTCATTGAGACCCGGATAAACTTGGGCATTAGTTTTCAGTTGCCATAATAGTTCTTGTTCCTCTAGCAACAAGTTCCATGGGCCCCTCTCTTATCTTTTTTAATGTGCTGAACCACCAAGAATAAAAATTTATGGTCAGTGTGTATTATGCTATGTCTTGCTAAAGCATTAAAGGTGTTATGCTTGGTAATAGCATATAAATGTTCAGATATGCGCAGTGGCCGCTCAGTTTTGCCAAAGTAAAACGCATTACATGATTGACATAATGCTACATAAACTACACCATCTGTTTGGCAATTATATTTGCCGTTAATATAGTTACATGGTCTCTGAATAGGTACAGTTACATGTTTATATTTATTTATTTATTTATTTAACATTTTTTTACCAGGAAAGTCTGACTTGGAACAAAGCCAAATTTCAGGAGAGGCCTGGGGGGAAACGCTCCAGCTGCATGTCTTTGAAACATGGGAAGAAACTGGAGCACCTGGAGGAAATCCACACAAACACAGGGAAGACATGCACACTCTGCACAGAAGGTGCTCCAGCCAAGAATTGAACTGGAGAACCTCTTGCTATGAGGTGACAATGCTACCGCTGTACCACTGCATTGTCTTATATGACTTTGCATATGGCTTCCCATATTTCTCTCTATCCTTTTACACTATATAGCAGCAAAAAAGATCTGAATTATTTGGCAGGGTGCATTATGGGTAAGGGAGAAGCTTGAGAGAGATCTGGTGGCTGCGAGCTGTAGTATCGGCCAATTCGGATCCAATGGATCAGATCCAAACACATTTGTGAAGAAAGAATAAGATTGACAACACAAATGGAATGTTATGGTAAGTACATAAATTATTTTTTCTGTTTCTGACTTGTAGACCTGTCAATCTTGCAGTCGAGAAACCATTTTTGCGGCAGCTGATTTGAAGAATGGAAGATACCTGTGAATTGAACCCTTTGTGTGCATCCACTCTCTGAATCTTACGTATATTCTCAGTGAATTTTACTTTTTCTGTAAATGTTGTCATTGAATCCAGCTTGTATTATGTGAATGTCACCCTTTCTTTATTCTCTCTCTCTGAATCTCATTTTGATCTTGTTTTATCAGTATTGCATCAATGTTGCTCATTTATGCTGTTTGTACTGTAGGATAACATTTTTATAACTTTGTAAGACAAATGTATCACATACTGCTGAAAAAGTTTAGATGTGTGTACTTCCAGGCATGCCTCAGTTTAAGCAGTGTCAGAAGTGCACATGGTTTCTTTAACCCTGAAAAAGTAAATTGCATTTGTTTGATGTTTATGCTGTTGAGCTGGTAAAGGGTGTACTACAGAGCTACTCAAGCTTAACTCAAAATATGATGAAAATGATCATTGCTAAACAGCCAAACATGATTGCAGAGTTAATGAAGGAGATATACACACTTCTGACAGCCCCTCTGCAAATGGTTAGGAAACAAAAGTGTCTCTGATTAAGATCATTGTTACTCAACTCTATAGCAAGAACTGGTTTCCTGGGAAAAGCCTTAAAGTTTGATTGCAGACTTTGTAGCATGTAAACAGAGGTGGAACTTAGCATTAAGAAAGCTATGACCCCTAGCATCTACAGTAGACAATATCTCATAAAAAATTCAGATTCACATTCTTAGTTGAGAAGTTGGAGGAAAAGCAACATGATTTCCTTTTATGAGAACTGATTTCTTGATGGTGTTGAGTTTAAAAGCTTTATCATAGAGACAGGACTTTGAGATTTGTCCCCAGATTCCATCTTTGACCACCACTAAGACAGCGCTTTGTGTTTTATCCCCCCACCTCACTGCAACTAATGGGAGACCCAGATCTGTTTTTCTTTTCCTTAATTCTCATGAGAAGAAACCAGTTCTTTGGGCTACCTGCTTAAAAGGCATAAAGATTCAAAATGTATATGTGTACAGCTTTAAGGGTTTGGTGCCTTTATCCTTGTGTTTTTTAAGACTGTTATCTTGTGGTCTGACAATCCTATACATAGTGCAGTTTGAAATTCTTACTTGTGAAGTTGGATGCATGCAACTGGTCTCCATCACATTCTGTCTGTGGTGAAGAAATGAAGTTGTCCATAACCAAAAAAGAAAGCAAATGGTGTCAGTAGTAGTTTTTGTCTTTGAGAAAAGGTTTGACTTCACTTATCTGCTAACCTCTGTATTCTTCATGTGTATCACTGTTGCAGTCGTACTAACTTTCAAAGCTTAAAACTCCCTTTTTCTGGCTAGACATACAACCATGTCCCTGAAATGTCTGCACATTACATATAAACACATACATCTACCTCTTCTCCATCTTTACTTCTTTCTTGCTGCAATGTAGTTTTCAAAATGATTCACATCAGTACTGTGGTTATGTTGGCATTTCAGCCTGTAACCAGAGCAAAGTAATCCGATTGGTACCCCACTGAGGAAGATTATTTTAAGCACCTTTATTAAATTATCACTTAAAACATAGACATATATTAACAGAAAAGAAAACCAACCATATTAACATTTTTTTATATATATTATACATCACACACTGTTTTTCTTTGTAACTATTATCAGTCCAGCATTATATAAATTGTTGAATTCCTTCCTTCCTTAAGCTTCACTCCTCTTCCTGAACATTATTCTTCATGTATTATGCCTACAATTTTCATTTATTCCTGTGTAATTTTCACTTTCCTCTTTCTAAAGGTCCCCCTTCAAGATCATTATCTCTTTTTAATATATCAGTACTTCAAATGTTGATGGTTCAGACTCTGATTTCCATTTTCTAGTAATTACTTTTTTGGAAGCCAACAGATTTAAACTTAATAAAGCCTTAGTGTGTCTAGGCAATTCAGATCCTGTGTCCCAGTTCAAAAGAATAATTTTCTTAGTTACATCCATTTGCTTACCTAACATTTCTGACAGAGCACTCTGTAGAGAATTTTATAAATCTGCCAACTCAGTTCACTCCCAAGCATATGTTCCCAGTTATCTCTCCCCAACATTTGCTGTCTACATGAAGAAAAATTCTTTGAAGTTTGCTTGGGGTTTAAAAATACCTATGCGAACACTTCCAAGCAAAGATCCTAAACCTTCTGTACGTTGTTGCTTACTTGGAAGGCATACACAAGTCCTCCCATTGTTCTGTTGTAAATTGCTTTTCAATTCTCATTTCCCAATATTTTAACCTCCTCTGACTGCTTCTTAATGTTATGATGCAGTATTTTGTGTCCTTTTAATTTTCTCTTTTTAACAGCAGTTTCTGTTCTTCATTCAAGTAAAAGCTCTTTCAGAGCAGTTCTTTCATTTAAGATTCCCCTATTAAATTTTCTTTGCCTATACTCTGTCAATCCTGATGGATAAGGCAGTCTATAGCCTGCAGTACAAATATAATTTTGGCCTCATCCCACTCCATTATTTTCCCTTCCGTAGTTATTTGCTCCCAATGCTATAATTTCCTTGATAGTTTTCTCCAGTAAATTCTAGTCCACTATTGACTATTTTCTGTACCTCTACTTGCAGTCATCCTTTTGGCAAAATCTCCTTTCTCCATTCTCGTATTGGCTCATTTCTTAAAATGCCTTCTGCTATTTTGAGTGCTATAACAATCTGTATCGTGGTGGTCATTCTCCTTAAGGATCTGCATCAAAAATCCCACTCTTTTTTTTTTTTTTTTTGTTTAAACAAGAAACTTCCTTATTAAATTATCACTTATTCCATAGGCAATTATACATTTGTATAGACAAAAACATGACATATTTTTTAGTTGCAAGCATTCTATATCACTTATAATGGACTTCCAAGATGGCTGCACATTGAGTAATACCTTCATTCTAGCTCTACCATTGTGAAAACAGAAACTTAGCAGAGAAGGCCAGTGGGCATTTGTGTTCTGGGTAAATATCAGTAACTGGCTAGTAAGTGCAGTGCCTGGATGCCAGGAAAAAAGAAATACAGAAGACCTGAAAGAAAATCAGCTGTCAAAGGTGAGAAAAAAAAACACAGACTGGGAAAATTACTGCAGCTGTTTTGCAAAACAAGCAAGCTCCAGACATGACTTCCAGTAACCTAGAGGAAAGTGTAAGACAACTGCATACAAACTTGGTTAAAATAGACAAAACACTGATGGAATATATCAACTTAAAACAACAAAAGGCTGGAAAAAATGGAAGAAGCTTTAAACAGATATTCAGATGAGGGGATAAAACTGCAAAAATCAGAGTTCGAAATGAAAAGGCTGGCTGAATATGAGACTGCTCAAGAAGAGATGTTTCAAAAATAAATGAATTAGAGGACAGAGCATGTAGGGAAAACCTGAAATTTTCAGCTGTTCCAGAAAAGCTAGAAGGAACAGACTGTATTAATTTTATGAAAGCACAAATAATCAACTGGACTGGTATTCCACAGCAGTTGTTAATTCAAAAGGCACATCATGATGTTCATCGTGTTACACTGCTGCAGTCATTACACTTGGGTTATCCTGCCGTCAGACGGTCCCGCAGTCGGCCAGAGTTCCAAAGTCTGGGTCCGGCGTCGGTTGCTGTCGCTTCTTCCCTGACGTCAGTGCACCAGGGGTATATAAGATGCATCCGACGCCATTTTCTCCAGCCTTTCTTGCCGCGCAGTGCCCGAAGCAGAACCAGTTCGCAAGTGCCGGTCGGCCGACTCCTGAGATTTTCAAAGTCGAATTTCAGATCCGAAGTCTTCAATAAAGCTAAGTACCCCGTTGGGGAAATTTTTTTTCTTGCCTCAGACCGATGTCAGAAAAAGTTAATAATTGTATTTCTTGTGGGAAGCAAATACCTCATAAGGACTTCCACACTTACTGTATTCCATGCCTAGGCCCTGATCACGACGTCACTAGTTGTCGGTTTTGTGCTAGATTTAACAAATGCAGTATAAACAGACATTTTGATTTTGCTTTGCACTACTTTGGTCGAAGGTTCAATTATACTATGCCGTTGGATCAACCGACGACCTCAATACCGAAAAAATGCAAAGACAAGGATAAAGACAGGCATCTGAGGTCCAAAACTGATGAAACCTCTTCTAGGCCAGTCACTGGTTCTCAGTGAGGTGCTTTCGCAGCCCTTGACACCTGCTACCTCAGAGCCACAGGCCACTTCCGACTCCCACGTGGAGACAACTAGGCCTCTGGAAACTCAAGGTATTGGGCCTATGGAAACTAATCCCTCAGATGGGTCCAGAGCTGCTGAGCAGGCATCGGCTTCTGAGGGTGTTTTCAGACCTTCACCACTTACCATTAAAACAACAGCCAAGACAAAGGTAACATTAAAGACAAAGAAACAAGTACAGCATTCTCCTGGACAGTCCTCCATGCCTAAGAAACAGATGCTTAAAATGGCCGAATACCTCATTGCTCTAATCGGGGGTTTCCATCCCCCTCCTGAGAAAAGGCCTAGGCAGGATACAGACTATGATTCCTCTGATCAGGTTTCTATTTCCTCTGATTCCTCTTCAGACCAGGGATACTCTCTACCCCCCTATGAGGACTCTGATGCTGAAGAATCTATCCCTTCAGCCTCTCCTCCTGAGGATTATTCTTTTGGGGAAACTTTACATACCATGAGAGAGCATTTCCATTGGGAAAGTCAGGATTACGCAGAATCCAAGAAAAGGCTCAGGGATTTCCTTTTATTGCCTCAGCACAGGCCCCTGGCTATTCCGTCTGTGCTAGATATTGTGGATGATGTGCTCTCTGAATCCAGCTTATCTCCTGATTCTTTGCCCCCTGCTCCAGCCAAGCCAGATAGGTATTATAGAGTCCCTGACTCTCACAAGTTTCTATACAAAAAATTTCCCAGGGTCCAAAAGGGATTAAGGCTTCCATTGCAAAAAATCCAGTATCCTCTGACAGAGATTCCAGAGCTTTGGATAGATGGGGGAGAGAGTATACAATTCTGCAACTTTAGCAGTTAGAGCTTTAAATAGCCAGTTCCACATGCTTAAGTACCAACAATATTTAATGGCTCAGTTAAAACAGAAAATGCCTGCAAGCTCAGAAGCTCCTGATTGTAAAGAAATGCAGGATTTATTGCATGCAGTTGAACAGGTGGGAAAACATACTCTGCAATGTGGTTTTGATTCTTTAGAGGCCTCTTGTAGAGCCACAGTTACAGGTTCTGTGATTCGAAGACATGCATGGTTAAAAGAACAGAGTTTACCTGATCATGTTAAGGCAAAGTTATTGGATGCTCCTTTACAGCATGATACCTTGTTTGGTGTTAAAGCAGAAGAGGTGTTAAAGAAAATGGAGGATAAAGCTAAATCTATGCAAACAGTCAAGGATTTCTTACAGGTACAGCCACCTCAGTTCAGCAGAAATTGGCCAAAAAGAATTGGTCCTTTCCAGTGTCACAGGCCACAGAGAGGCAGATACAGATGCCCAAGAGGCAGATCTCAACCCCAAGGCTCAAACAGACAATGACAGTGGGGCACCTCAACCCTAAAAGGAGGTGAGGACAAGTTTCAACCTTACAGGTTACAGTCACAATGACTTTCCACTTCATACGCCAAGTACATCCCTTTTGGAAGCCCCCTTAGGGGGAAAACTAGCACTTTTTTCTCAAAACTGGCAAACAATCACCCAAGACAAATGGGTTCTGAATATCGTGTCTCAGGGTTACAGGTTTCCCTTTCATACTTTACCAAGGCTAAAAGGAATGCCAGACCAGCCACAAAATCAATGGGCAGAGGCACAAAAACAAATTTCAGCCCTCATGGACATGAGAGCTATTCAAAAAGTACCACAACAGGAACAAGGACAAGGATTTTACTCAAGACTCTTCCTGGTCCCCAGAAAGGACAAGGCCTGGAGGCCCATACTAGACCTTTCAATTCTGAATACTTACCTGGATATTCTGAAATTCAAAATGTTGACATTACAGCAGCTTCTAACCACGCTGGGCAAGAAGGCTTGGCTTGTTACTCTGGACCTCAAAGAGGCATACCTGCATGTCCCTATCAGACAAAATTGCAGAAGATACCTCAGATTCAAAGCTGGTACAATGTACTACCAATTCTCTGCACTGCCCTTTGGCTTATCTACTGCGCCCAGGGTCTTCACAAAGTGCCTGGCACCAGTAATTGCATTTTGCAGACAAAAAGGAACTCAAATATATCCATACCTGGACAACTGCCTCATTCAAGCAGAGACAAAGGACATTTTTCTATAGCATCTGGCATTTGTAAAAAGGTTGCTAATTTCTCTAGGGTACACAGTAAATGAAAAGAAGTCAAAACTAGTGCCCTCACAACAGATTATATTCCTGGGTGCCAGCTTAAATACAACGGCCCAGATGGCTTACCTCACGCCAGACAAACAAGTTCAACTAACTCAATATTTTCAATTACTGGCAAAAAAGTCCCATCTCCCTGCAAGAAAAATTCTGCAGACCCTGGGATTCACGGCATCCTGCATACTACCAATACCATATGCCAGACTGCATATGAGGAAATTACAAGGGTACCTAAAAAGTGTTTGGACTCAACACTCTCACAGTTTAGAAGCAGTAATACCAATGATTCCCTGCCTGCAACAGGAGTTTCGATGGTGGGCACAGGCATGTCACCTAAACAAGGGTCAGCCTTTTACCCAACCCACAGCCAGGCAAACTCTAACAACAGATGCCTCGGATTACTCCTGGGGAGCACACATGGCAGGAAAATGCATTCAGGGCAAGTGGACCACCGACCAAATGCATCTTCACATCAATCAAAAAGCAATGTTGGCTGTTCAAAATGCCCTAACAGCTTTCAAGGACTTTCTGCATCCAGGACAATTATTACTAAAGATAGACACCACCACAGTAATGTGTTACATAAACAAGCAAGGGGGCACTCATTCGTATCCCCTATGCAGGCAAGCCATGACCTTGTGGAACACAGCTCTAATGTATCAAGTTCACCTGCAAGCACAATTCCTGCCAGGAAAGAAAAATACTCTGGCAGACGATCTAAGCAGAAATATCATGGACCCTCATGAATGGAAATTGAATCCACAAACCTTCAGCATGGTAACGCAAAAATGGGGATGCCCAGACATAGATCTTTTTGCCTCCCCACTAAATTGCCAACTACAAAAATTCTGCACAAGGACTTATCACAAACAAGCATGGAAAGTGGATGCTCTTTTATTCAGCTGGAAAAACCTAAAGGTTTATGCCTTCCCGCCACTGCCTCTCCTTTCAAAGGTACTCCTAAAAGCCAGACAAGAAAAACCACAGATGATCCTGATTGCTCCAGACTGGCCACGCCAGCACTGGTACTCTATCTTAAGGAACTTGGCTTAAGGCCCACCATGGATTTTGCCTCAAATTCCACACCTTTTGACTCAACAAAACAATCAGATCCTGCACGGTCAGCTCAAAACCCTAAACCTGGCTGCATGGCAGATACATTAGTCAAACAGGCAACACCTCTCTCTAAAGCTGTTATGGATGTCATTTTGGAGACCAGGAGGCCTAGCACCAGGAAAGCTTACTCAGAAAAATGGAAGAGATTTTGCACCTGGAACCAGGCTGAAAGCCTTGACCCTCTTGTTCCAAACATTTCTCAGATTTTACAATACTTAACTGAGATGCTGGACAGAGCCTTATCCTTCTCATCAATTAAGATCCACGCCTCTGCCATTTCAGCACATTACAACACGGATCCTACTTTGTTCTCTCATCCCTGGCTAAAGCAGAACCTCAGAGGGGCTAAAAACATAAGACCGCTCCAGAGAGCACCAACACCAACTTGGGACCTCAATTTCATTTTGGAAAAACTGACACTACCACCTTTTGAGCCAGCCAATACAGCCGATCTAAAATTTTTATCATGGGAAACAGCTCTGCTCCTGGCCGTAACTTCAGCACGAAGAGTCTCAGAGCTACAGGCACTAATGGCAGTGGAACCTTTTATAATTTTTCATCAGGACAGGGTTTCCTTAAGGACAAACCCTACCTTTATGCCAAAGGTGATATCTAGTGTGGCTCTTGACCAAACCATCCATTTGCCAACGTTTTATCCAAACCCCCAGAATAAAGGGGAGAAACTTCTGCATTCTTTGGACATACACAGGCAGCTACACTTCTATTTGGACAAAACAAAGGCTTTCAGGAAAACTGAGCAACTGTTTGTAGCATATGCTGCAGGATCACAGGGCAAGGCCATCTCAAAGCAGACTATATCCAAATGGATAGGACACTGTATTCATTACTGCTACACACAGCATGGAAAATCAGTCCCAAATAACATTAGGCCCCATTCCACCAGGGCAACAGCTACTTCAACAGCCTTTCTCAGAGGAGTACCTACCAAGGAAATTTTGGAGGCTGCAACTTGGAGTTCAGTGCACACTTTTACCAAGCATAACCACCTGCCTCTTTACTCTAAAAACAGAGCAGGATTTGCCACTGCAGTTCTGCAGGGCCTCATAGCCAATCCTAACTCTTTATAGACCAACCACCCAACCTTAGCTTTGGGATTCTACCCAAGTGTAATGACTGCAGCAGTGTAACACGATGAACATAGTACAGTTTTGTACCTACCATAAATGTAGATGTTCGAGTGTTCACACTGCTGCAGTCCAGGTTACCTTCCCTCCATCCCCTCTGAACTAGCTGGCCTTATCTATACCTTTCTATCCTATACAACCTTTGAGATGTATTTGCTTGTAACTGAAGGTATTTTTTTATTTTATATGTATATTTTTATTAGCAATATGTATTGCCGACCTCCTTGGGGGCACCTGACATCTGGGGCAAGAAAAACTGAAGAAAATGGCGTTGGATGCATCTTGTATACCCTTGGCCCACTGACATCAGGGAAGAAGCGACAGCAACCGACGCCGGACCAAGACTTTGGAACTCTGGCCGACTGCGGGACCGCCTGATGGCAGGATAACCCAAGTGTAATGACTGCAGCAGTGCGAACACTTGAATATCTACATTTATGGTAGGTACAAAACTGTACTTTTATGCTCCAAACCTGCCTATGAGAAAGCAACTTAGACCTATAATAGTAAATATGCAATCTTACCTGCAGAAGGAATTGATTATGACAAAACTGTGGCAGAAGGACAAAGTACTAAAAGTGGGAGACAGAGTGTTTATGGACAATGGTTGCTCACTGTACACCTGGCAGAAGAGAAGAAAAATATTTCACTTATCTGGGAATGTCAAAAAGCAGGCATGGGATTCAAGCTGCTATACCCAGCTATCTTCAAAATATTCTTTCCAGGAGGAACAAAAATCATTCTTTGCTGAAGTACATGCTAAGGAGGAAATGCAAAAGTTTGTCTTACAAAAAGTGAGCTGCAAAACAGAAGGAAATTCTGCTTCTTATTCTTCTGGTAATAAAGACCACAGAGAGACTGTGTCATTGAAACCTTTTCCAGTGTTTTAATGGAACATGCTGGAAAGAAGGAAAGAAAAATGAGAGGTGACCAGAAGAATTGAGAGGACATTAGAAATGAAGCAGAGACTGAATTTGGGAGATGGAGGTTAACAGGAATAAAACCAACAACTTGGAAATTGACACATGTGGGATTATAGAGCAATAATTATATTTGTGAAATATGACCGAACAAGAACATCTGGAAATATTGGACTTTTTTGGACTTTGTTGACTTGTAGGGACTCTAAAGCATATGCCCTACTTTATGTCAATAATTACTTGGGGGAGGGGAAGAGGAGGGAGAAAGTTACATGCAAGTAAAACAATTTTCTTTCATAATAGTACTATTTTTATAGTTTGATTTTCTTTGCATACTGTTATGTAAAGTTTTCTCAGTTATTTTAAGTGTAATGGGGATACTATTGCAAACAGGTGCTTCTGTTTTCATTTTCTTTATTTCTTCTCTTTTTTTCCTTGTTGAGTTTAAGAAATGTGAACACTGCAATGGAAAACAATCAAAAGAAGTCTGGTTAAAGGAGCATGACAAAAGAAAAATTAATGTTTTTCTCATTCTTGCATGGTGGAATGACTGGATTAAAGCCCTTAGCTTCATCTAGTAACAAATTTTAAGAGAAAGCAAGTAAATGAAAAAGAATATTGAATATTATAAAGCTTTTTCTAGCAAATGTATGCTAGCAATTATGTATCTGCTCCACATGTCTCCACAGAGGCAATCTCATAAAAGAAATTGGTAAGGAGATAATATTCTCTGAAAGCATTCCAGTGTTTCCTCTGGCTGGGAGAGCTATAAAGATAAGACAAAACCAGACCACACTTAGTAGAATTAGTAGCAATCCTGCATCTGGTCCTCGTATCTCAATGGACACAATCTGACAAAGAGAAATTAGCTAGGAGATGATGTTCTATGAAAGCATTGAAGTGTTTTCCCATCTGGGAGAGCTGTAAAGATAATACAAAACCAGATAGCACTTAAACGCACAGGCTGTACCATGTGTCTTAGCATGGATAACCTTTCTTGTAGGTTAACTCATGTCTGTGCACATGACTATCACTTTGGGACATTTGTTCTTATTAGGAAGGTAAGACTTCATTATTTGAAGATGTACATAGTTGTGTCCCTTAGTATTAAGTTAATAGGTTTTTGGGGACTATTGGGGGTGTGCTTGTTTCAATAAGCCAAAAAGTTTTCTAAGATATTACATGCTCAAATGGATATGACAAGATACAACTGTATTAAAGGTTCAACCTGTCAAATAGTGTATGCATTTAACATAAAAGGTGGAGATAATTTTTTAATACAATGTTGCTTTCTGTAATGTCTTTAAATATCAATAGTCTCACAGATGCATACAAAAAAGAAAGAGTAGTGAACTATATTAAAATGTAGAGTGCAAATAGCTATGCTATAGAAGACAAACTTGGAAAGAACTGAACATGTGAACTTAATAAAGAAAATTTTTTCAATGGTTATATTCAGCAGCAGCAGAATAGAAAAAGAAAAGAAAAGAGAAGAGCTCCAGTAGTGATAGAAGAGGATAAATGATATAATAGATGATTATTTATATGTGGCTATTGGATTACTGTGGCGTGTATTTATATTCCAATTAAAGCTGCTATAATGGAACTTAAGAAAAATCTGACAGAAATAATTAGCTTGCAGCAAGGAATATTACTTATAGTTGGGGACAGAAATTTGATTTGCAGCAGTGAAGAAGTGTTGGGGGGCCCAGAAGGGAAAGTATAACAAAGGAGAGTAGACTTATGAAGAAATTTATTAGAATATTTGGCATGGAAGATGTGAATTCAGTGCTAGAAGTTCAGATTAAATTTACATATTATTCCCCAGGGCACAAAAACCATCCTAGGCTAGACAGAATTTATATTTCACAGGAACATGTGCATTTAATTAAAAGTTTTGATACACACCCAATAACTATTTCAGACTACATGCCAATAATCAGTAAAATAAAAGTTCAGGGTAATGAAATAAAAATGAGGCACTGGCAGTTTCCCACATATATGTTAAAAAGAGAGGAATTTATGGAAAGGGTGGTAGACATTATTCTGAAGTTATTAGAGAACATAGGAATTTTTTTCTGAAAATATAGCTAGAAAGTGGGATAAAATTTAAGTGGAGCTTAAAAAAATAGGGTAGAAATATGAGCGAGAGAGAGAGAGTTGGTCAAAAAGTATTTAGTGGGGCTTACAAATGTTATTGAAGTATTGCATAACCGAGAACAAGAGGAGGATCAATTACAGAATGCAAAACAGAAAATAAAGGATTACCTTGATAGTATGCATGAATTTAGAAAGACTTCTGTTACGTGACTGTTTTTTGATAACTCCAGAACACAGAAAACTTTCGGTAAGATGACTCAGACAACAAAAAGTAGAAAGGGTTGTCACCAGGCTTAGGGAGCCTATAACAAGGAAGACGACCAGAAATCATGGAGACATACTAGGAATATTTCAGAAATTTATGAAAATCTGTATAAAGCAGGGCAATACTGATGTCAAGAAAAAGGTACAACTGGAAATGTTTATGGAAGAATTAACTATGCCAAGGTTAGAGGTAGATGAGGCTCAGTTTACTAACAGGATAGGAAGAGATGAGATAAAAATGGTGCTGTATAGCCAATCTACAGGAAAGTTCCCAGGAATATATGGTCTTCATGTGGAAGTTTGGAAGGAAGGAAAGAAAATACTGATAAAGATCTGGAAGGTTTTGTTTTAACAGTATTTTAAAAGGAGAAGCACCAACATCTGGAAGATAGTGGTGGTGGCTGTAATACCTAAAGAGGGTAAAGATTCATCAGATCTAACTTAATATAGGCCTACTTCCATTCTAAACCATGATTATAAAGTGTTTGTCTATGACTAAAATAATGGCAAAGAAGATTCCAATATTGATAGATATGGATGAGTGTGGTTTTGTGGAGGGGAAGAATACTTTTGACAACATTAATAGAACAGTAATGCTCTAGAGGGAAGCAGAATGCAAGAAAACACCACTGTTGTTGGTGTGTCTTGATGCAGAGAAAGCATTTGACAGAGTAAGCTGGGATTTTATAAGCAGGGCAATTGAAGCATTTACATTCCCTGGTAAAATTATAAGGTTGATTAGAGGTGGAAAATAAAGTGGGTGGGTTTCCTCGCTGATGAGTTCTGCTTGCACAGAGGAACCTTTATTTGCATTATATTTAGAACCATTGGCAAAGAAAATAAGGGACTCAGAAATTGAAGGATATAATTGGTGTGGTAATAAAGAAAAACTGTTTTTATCATATTATTTTATACATGATAAAAGCAGAAAAGGACATTACAGTGTTGTGAAACATTTTGACACAGTTTAAAATCTTGGAATGCAAAATGAATGAAGCTAAAACAAATACAATAGCGGTAAATTATGTACTCACACACAAATGGATTCAGCAATACCCATATTTATGGCAACATGATAAAATGAAGTATTTAGGAGTATGGATTATGGAGTATGGATACAAACGCTGAGAAATTGGAAGCTCTGTTTTATAGATATGGAGAGCAAGATAGAAACATCTAAAATGTTTAATTCCTTTTGTTTTATACACAGGTCAGGCATATCTACATCAACCAAAGTAGAGGTTATGGATAGCAATTAATAAAGAGCTGAATGATTTTATCTGAGAGGGGAAGATGGCAAGTGTCAAGTGGGATAAACTGATTCTTCCAATAGAAAAAGGCGGACTGAGATTACCCAATTTGAAGGGGTATTTCAGAGCTACACTGTTAAGGTACCTATATCCAGCACAAGCAGAAACCTATAATTCAAAGTGGAAAGGGAAGATGATGAAATGGATGAAGCTCAAGAAACAAAAAGAGACTGGGATTTTGGATGCAGATAGTTAAGGAGAATAATAATAATTATACATAATATTATATTTGTAAATCAGTAGAATTTATTCTAAGAACTAAGCCAACATGAGAATGGAGTAAGGAGATTCAGCCAATAGGGATGACTACAATTAGGGATACAGACAAATAGGCAAGAGGGGACTGGAATTTTTTGGAGAAAACTGGCAAAGGAACCAAGGTACTGGGAGCAAATATCTAGAGAGGGAAAGGTAACAGAATGGGAGGACACCAAGAATTTATTTGGACTGCAGGTTAGAGTTTACCTTCCCTGTCAAGGATTTATATCGGTGTATAGTCAAAGAGAAAGATTAGGGGGTACTAAATGAAAAACCAGCACTGATAGAGTTTTTAGTATAATCTAGAACAGAAGCTGCTGATAAAAAAGGAATAATTAGTAGATCATATAAAATATTGCAAGATAAGTATAAGAATTAGAGGAGGCTAGAAAGGAATGGGAAGAGAGATTGGATAAGCAGTTCACAACAAAACAATCTGGGGACATATATATGTCTCCCAATATCCAACAAAATCTAGAAGAGTTAGGATTTTTGCTTGAAAATGTTTACATAGATATTTTTATACCCCAACTAGACTCCAGAGAATGTTTCCTCTGATAGAGAGAAAATGTTGACAGTGTGATGGGGAAGAAATTGGTAACTGGGAACATATTTTCTTGGAGTGTAACGAGTTGGCAGAATTTAAGGATTCCCTACAGATGACTGTATCAGAGATACTGGGTGAGCAGATTGCTGTGACTAGGGAAATTATTTTTCTGAGCTATGATATAGAATTTTAATTACCTAGACATAGTAAGGCCTTGCTGAGTCTAATTATGATGTCTGCAAAAAAAGCAATTGCTAGAAAATGGAAATCAAAGTTTAAACCAACTGTACTAGAAGTAGCGAATATAGTAACAGAGATAAAATAACTGGAATTTGGAACTTTAGAAAAAGGGTAGGAGGAAATAACATAGGAAAAAATCACATTGTCCATGCCATTATAGCAGTTTTAAGTGGAATATAAATGTATGCCATTCTAATCCACCTACCTTGAAAGTAGCTTGTTAGTACTACAAATCTACCATTATATTTATTTTCCTCTTCTATCACTATTCAAGCTCCTCTTATAATTAATATAAATACTCCCCTTTTTCTTTGTCCCAGATATTCTGCTGAATAACCATCCTGAAATCCTTTCTTTATCAAATTCACATGCTCATTTCTTTCCAAACATGTTTTTGTAGCATAGCTTTTTGCAGTCTACATTTTTAATATAGTTCACTAATCTTTCTTTTTTTATACATTTTGAGACCATTTACATTTAAGGATGATATAGAAAGTGTTGTCATTATGTTAAGAAGTTATTATTCCCACCTGTTATGTGTAACAGTTTTTTTTTAATATCTAGTTTCAGCTTTTGTGTTATTTGCATAAACTAATGTTTGGCAGGCTGATTTTTTCATACAGTTGTTTCTTGTTATATCCAGTTGAACCTATGTCATATCTTACAAAATTTTTTTTAGCGAAAATCCCCAAAAAATGCACCCCAGAGCACCGCTAAAGCCTCTTAATACTAACACACAAAACCATGTACATTTTCAAATATTAACATTTAACCTGCCTTCAGTGCTTAATAGAAACAATTGTCCCAGATTGCAAGTCACACTTACAGACTTGCATTAACCTATAAGGAAGGTTATCCATGCTAAGACACATGGTACAGACTGTGTTCTACCAAGTACTGTCTATTTTTGTCTTATTTTTATTCCTGTCCCAAGATTAGAAAAAAACACTTGAATACTTCCAAAAAATGGTATCTCCTAGCCATTGAAAGAAATAAAAAAGTATCCTGTTTTTATTGCCCTTATCAGATTGTCTCCATATGGACATGAGAACCAGATACACAGTTGCCTCTACTAGAAGCACTCGTTTATTTGCTAGAGGAAAATTGTAATTATATTTGGTGTTCTGTTTTTTTTTTTACTTCCCCTTAAAAAGTGTTACTAGATCAAGCAAAGAGCCTTAATCCAGTCATTTACCTATGCAAGAGTAAGAAAAATCACATCACATTTTCTTGTATCATGCTCTTTTGACCAGACTTTTTTTTTACACTACATTTCTTAAAACTGAACAAGGAGAAAGAAAGAAGGGAAAACAGGGGCAACTGTTTTCTGTAGTATTCGTATTACACTCTAAAATAACTGGGAAAGCTTTACTTTATAGCATGTGGGTTGTGTCATGTATTATAAAAATGTTAGTTAAGAACAGTTAACTCTTTCCTTCCCCTTCCTCCTACTAAATGTTCCAAACATTAATGATGTGAAGAATGGCATATGCTTTGGAGTCCCCCACAAGTTTAAGAAAGTCAAAGTCCAATATTTCCAGATTTTCTTGTTCTGTCTTGTTTCACAAATATAATTAATGCTTTGTAATCCCACATTTAATTGTCAATTTCTGAGTTGCTGGTTTTCTTCCTATTGAACTCCATGTTCAGATCCAGACTCTGCTTCATTTCAAAAGTACTCCCAGTTCTTCTAGTTGGCTCTTGTGCTTTTTTCTCTCTCTTGAGGATTTTCCTTTGAAACATTGGAAAAAGGTTTCACTGGTACAGTCTCTCTTTGGGCTTTATTACCAGAAGAACAAAAAGCAGAATCTCCTTCTATTGGATAGATAGCTTTATGTTGTACAGACTTTTGTATTTTCTCCTTAGCATGTTCTACATCAAAACATGAATTTGACCCTTTAGGAAAGAATATACACTGAAAATGGATGGATACAGCAGCTTGAATTTCATGCTTCTTGATATTCCCTGATTAGTGTAATAAATGTACTTCTCTTCTGCTTGGTGTACAGTGAGTAATCATTTTCCACAAACACTCGACTGTCTCCTACTTTTAGTACTTTGCCCTTCTGAACAGTTTTGTCAGAATCAACTCTTTCTGCTGGTGGGATTGCATATTTACTATTAAACGTCTAGGTTGCTTTCTCATGGCCAGGTTTGCTGCATACACATGATGTACCCTTTCAATTAATTTCTGATGTGGACTACCAGTCTGGTTGCTTATTTGTGTTTTCATAAAATTAATACAGTCTGTTCCTTCCAGCTTTTCTGGTGCAGCAGAAAATCTCAGGTTTTTCCCTATGTGCTCTGTCCTGTAATTCTATTATTTTTGAAACATCTCTTCTTGAGCAATGTCCTACTCGGCCAGCATTTACTTCATTTTGGCCTCCGATTTTGCAGATGTTCATTGTGCATACAGCTGCAGTCATAACAGATGGGTTTTCCTGCTGTCAGGCGGGTCCTCAGTCGGCCGAATTCCAAAGTCTAGGTCCGGCGTCGGTTGTCGTCACTTCTTCCCTGACGTCAGTGCGACAGGGGTATAAAAGAACCAGCCAACGCCATTTTCTCCAGTCTTTCTTGCCACGTGGTGCCTGAAGCAGAAGCAGTTTGCAAGTGCCGGTCAGCCAGCTCCTGAGATTACGAATATTTTGCAACCGAAGTCTTCTTGAAAGCTAAGTACCCCGTTGGGGAAACTTTTCTTGCCTCAGACCGATGTCAGACAAAGTTAATAATTGTATTTCATGTGGGAAGCAAATACCGTATAAGGATTTTCATTCCCTCTGCATTCCTTGCTTAGGCCCAGACCACGACGTCTCGGCCTGTCGTTTTTGTGCTACATTCAACAGATGCACCATTAAGCGTCGGGCGGAGTTCGCCCAATACTATTTTGGCAAAAAATGTAATTACATTATGTCGTCTGATACCCCGACTCCAGTTTTGAGTAAAAGACGCAAAGATAAAGACCGACATACGAGGTCCGTGACTTCTACCGACACCACGCCAAAGCCGACTACAGGTGGTCCTGATCTCAGTGAGGCACCTACACAGCCCCTGACTACCGACGACACTTCATTGGTGGTGTCTACTGTACCCAAGGTCGCAGGCTCTTCGGCCCACACCCCGACTACCGATTCCGAAGCCACTCTTGGCAGTGAAACTCAGAGTTTAGACAGGTCTGCCACCTCTCAAGGTGTCTTCAGGCCTTCCTCTTTTTTTCCATCAAGGCTTTCACTAAGTCTAAAGCAGCCATGCATACTAAGAGACAAGCTCCACAGGGCCATTCTCAAGGCCCCATGCCTAAAAAGCAGATGCTGAAAATGGCTGAGGATTTGATTACTCTTATCAGGGGTTCTCAACCCCCCCCCGGACAAAAGGCCCAGAGTGGAGGAAGAATCCCCCTCCTTGGACCAGGCCTCCATTATTTCAGAGCATTCTGATGACCAGGAACATTCATACTCCCGTTTTGAAGATTCTGATGCAGAGGAGTCCATTCCCTCTGCCCCCCCCCCCGAGGATTACTCTATTGGGGAAACCTTGCAAACCTTGAGGGAACACTTCCACTGGGAAGGCCAACAGTACTCAGACTCCAAGAAAAGGCTTAGGGATTTTCTCTTGCTCCCTCAGCACAAGCCTCTGGCTATACCTCCTGTCTTAGACATTCTAGATGATGTGTATTCGGAGGCCTGCCTTAACCCAGACTCTTTACCTCCAGCCCCAGTCAAGCCTGACAGGTATTACCGGGTTCCTGACTCGCACCAATTCCTATACAAAAGCCATGCAGCTGACCCAGAAACTATCTCACAGGGCCCCAAGGGAATTAAGGCCTCCACTGCTAAAAATCCATTACCTTCAGAGAGAGATTCCAGAGCTTTAGAAAGGTGGGGGGAAAAAGGTATACACCTCAACCACCTTAACCATGAGGGCATTAAACTGCCAGTTCCATATGTTAAAGTACCAACAGTTTCTGTTATCACAGTTGAGAAGCAAAATGTCACAACCTGAACAACCAGACTTGAAGGAGTTGCAGGATTTGATGCATAGTGCAGAACAAGTGGGTAAACATACCTTGCAATGTGGTTTTGATGCCTTAGAGGCCTCATGTAGAGCTGCTGTTACAGGATCAGTCATACGTAGACATGCCTGGCTCAAGGAGCAAACCTTACCAGATCATGTCAAAGCTAAATTACTAGATGCCCCTCTGCAAAAAAGATGTATTATTTGGTGTTAAAGCTGAGGAGGTATTAAAGAAAATGGAGGAAAAGGCTAAATCAATGCAAACAGTGAAAGATTTCCTACAGGTACAACCTCCACATTTCAGTAGAAATTGGCCTTCCAAAAATTGGTCCTTTCTAGCCACGGACAGACCCCAAAGAGGTAGATGCAGGTGCCCGAGGGGCAGAGGGCAATCTCAAGGATCATTTAGAGGCAGACAATGGCAAGCTCCTACACAAAGAGGTGGTGAGGATAGTTCACAGCCATTCAGAAAGCAGACCCAATGACTTTCCCCTTTGCATGCCAAGCAAGGCTCAAATGGCAACACCTTTAGGTGGAAAACTGGCATTATTTTCGAAAAATTGGCATATTGTCACAAAAGACAAATGGATCCTGGACATTATAAACAGAGGCTACAGATTCCATTTTCACACCCTTCCAAAAATGAGAGGCATGCCAAACCTGCCACACAAAGGGCAGAGGCACAAAAACAAATTTCAGATCTCATGGACATGAAAGCTATTCAAGAGATACCTACACAAGAACAAGGTCAAGGTTTTTACTCCAGACTATTCCTGGTACCAAGGAAGGGAAAAGATTGGAGACCTATTTTGGACCTATCCATCCTAAACACATTTTTACTAGTGCCAAAATTCAAGATGCTCACATTACAGCAGCTTCTTTCCATGCTGGGCAAGGAGTCTTGGCTGGTAACATTGGACCTCAAGGAGGCATACCTGCATGTCCCAATCAGACAAGATTGCAGAAGATACCTCAGATTTCTTGCAGGTTCAACCCATTATCAATTCTCTGCATTGCCCTTTGGCTTATCTACTGCACCCAGAGTATTCACAAAATGCCTGGCATCAGTAATTGCCTACTGCAGACTTCAAGGGATACAAATATACCCATATTTGGACGACTGCCTGATCCAAGCGGACAGCAAGCACATACTTCTGAAACATCTGGCTTTTGTAATAATGTTGTTGAATTCTCTGGGATACACAGTCAGCAAAAAGAAATCAAGGCTAATACCCTCTCAAACAATAATTTTCCTGGGTGCCAACTTGGACACAAACACCCAGATGGCCTACCTCATGCCAGAGAAACAGGGGCAACTAACTCAATACTTCAAAAAACTAGCAAATTTCACCAGACTGACTGCAAGGAAAATCCTGCAGGCTCTGGGATTCATGGCATCTTGCATCCTACTAATCCCATGTGCAAAGCTGCATATGAGGAAACTTTAATGATACCTGAAAAACCTATGGTATCAACACAGCCACAGTTTGGAAACAATAATACCACTGATTCCATGTCTTCAAAAGGAATTTCTGTGGTGGGCTCAAGCATGCCAAAAAAACACAGGTCTCCCATTCTGCAAGCCTCAAGCAAATCAAGTCATCACAACAGACGCCTCGGACTACGCCTGGGGGGCGCACATGACAGATCGGTGCATTTAGGGCAAATGGTCCCAAAATGAAAAGCACCTACACATCAATCAAAAGGAAATGCTAGCAGTAATAAATGCAATTATAGCTTTCAAAGACCTTCTGCATCCAGGTCAACTATTGATAAGGACAGACAACACCACAGTAATGTGGTACATAAACAAACAGGGAGGAACCCATTTATACCCCCTATGCAGGCTGGCCATGTCTCTTTGGAACATGGCTCTGGAATTACAAATCAAACTTCAAGCACAGTACTTGTCAGGCAAGGAAAACACACTGGCAGACAACCTAAGCAGAAATATGACAGATCCACATGAATGGAAGTTGCATCCTCAAGTTTTTACAGAGATAATTCAAGCATGGGGAAGGCCAGACATAGATCTCTTTGCCTCCCACAAAACTCACCAATTGGCAAAATTCTGCTCAAGGACTTTTCATCCACAGGCCTGGAGAGTGGACACACTCTCTTTCAGTTGGACAACAATGACAGTTTATGCCTTTCCACCTCTTCCTCTGCTGCCCAAAGTTCTATTAAAAACCAGAGCAGACAGACCAAAGATGATTCTCATTGCTCCAGACTGGCCAAGACAACACTGGTACCCACTCCTGAGGAGCCTGATGCATTCCCCACCATGGACCCTACCTCTAATGCCTCTTCTTCTGACTCAGCACAGCTTCAAAACTCTTCACAGTCAGCTGAAAACACTCAATCTAGCCGCATGGAAGATTCCTTAACTTCACAACAGACCCTACTCTCCAAGGAGGTGCAGGATGTCATTGTGGAGGCCAGAAGGCCTTCTATAGAAAAGCTTACTCCACAAAATGGAAACGGTTTTGTGCCTGGAATGAGAAAAAGGGCCAGAATCCTGGAATACTGAATTTACCTCAAATATTACAGTATCTAGCTGAGATGCTAAGCAGTGGACTTTCATTCTCCTCCATCAAAATCCATGCCTCAGCCATTTCTGCAGAATACAACACTGATCCTCCTTTATTCTCTCACCCCCTCTTAAGACAGTTCCTCAGAGGGGCTAAGAATATAAAACCCCCAAGGAAACAACCAGTACCTGCTTGGGACCTCAGTTTCATTCTAGAAAAACTGACCTTGCCTCCTTTTGAGCCAGCTGCCTCAACAGAATTGCAATATTTGTCCTGGAAAACAGCCTTCCTTCTGGCAATCACCTCAGCTCGCAGGGTATTGGAACTACAAGCCCTCATGGCTGTGCAGCCTTTCATCATTTTCCATCAGGACAGAGTTTCCTTACGAACCAATCTGTCCTTTATGCCAAAGGTGGTATCCAGGGTAGCTTTGAATCAGGCTATCCACTTACCTACCTTTTACCCTAATCCTCAAAACAAAGGGGAGAGACTACTACATTCCTTGGACATCCACAGACAGCTGCGTTATTATTTGGACAGAACAAAGCCTTTCAGAAAAATCAGAACAACTCTGTGTGTCCTATGCTACAGGAGCTCAAGGGAAGCCAATTTCCAGACAATCTCAAAATGGATAGCCCACTGCATACGCTTTTGTTACTCCTTTCATGGTAAAACTGTACCTGCAGGCATCAGATCTCACTCCACAAGGGCCACAGCTACCTCTGCAGCTTTCCTCAGAGGGGTTCCTACCAAAGATATTTTGGAAGCAGCCACTTGGAGTTCTGTGCATACATTCTCCAAGCACTATCACCAACCATTATACTCCAAAACTAGAGCAGGCTTTGCCACTGCAGTCTTGCAGGGCATCCTGGCTCCTCCTAGTTCCACCTAGTGCCTACCACCCCTTATTTAGCTTTGGGATTCTACCCATCTGTTATGACTGCAGCTGTATGCACGATGAACATAGTACAGTTTTGTACCTACCATAAATGTAGATGTTCGAGTGCTAATACAGCTGCAGTCCAGGTTTCCCTCCCTCCTTCCCCTCTTGGGACAGGCCTATTGGCTAACACCTCCTCATACAACCTGATTGGGGTATTCATTTATGGTGTATTTGCTTGCAACTACTGTTTTTTGATTATATTGCATTGCATCATTACATAAATTTATGTATTGCCTTCCTTCTGGGGACACCTGACATCTGGGGCAAGAAAAACTGAAGAAAATGGCATCGGCTGGTTCTTTTATACCCCTGTCACACTGACATCAGGGAAGAAGTGACGACAACCGACGCCGGACCTAGACTTTGGAATTCGGCCGACCGAGGACCCGCCTGATGGCAGGAAAACCCATCTGTTATGACTGCAGCTGTATTAGCACTTGAACATCTACATTTATGGTAGGTACAAAACTGTACTTTTTATCACCTCATATGAGTATCTGTTTAAAGCTTCTTCCATGTTTTCCAGACTTTTATTTGAGTTGATATAGTCTTTAGTGTTTCATTTATTTTAATGCGCTCTGAGTGCATTTGACTTATTTTTCCTCTAGGTTACTGGAAGTCATGTCATAGGTTCATAGGTAGGTACTAGGCTATCGGACCAAGGGCCTATGTAAGCCTAGCCAGCAAGGTTCCCTGTCTTATGCCACCCAAGAAAGTTATTTTCCTGTGCCACTGTCAAGCAGAGACACAGAAGTGATACCAGGGGTGTATTTCCTATTTCCCATCCACTCATCAAGATTTTTTTTGAAGAGTGCTAATGAAGAACTTTGCTTGACATAAATGGGTAGCCTGTTCCAGAGTATGGGAAGTCTCTGGGACAGGAATCTATCCCTCCAGTATGTCCTGTTTATTGTGGTGACAAGGTTTAGGTCCCTAGAGCATGTAGCTCAGAGAGATTGGGATTTCTTTAGGTGTAGCATGTCCAACAGCTCTGGGTTTGACATAGCTTTATATGTTAGGCAGAGATCACCTCAGAGTAGGTGATATGCTACGGAGTAAAGCTGGAGTTTTTTGAGGCGGTCAGTGTAGGGCATTTGTTTGAGGCCAGTAATCCTCTTTGTGAGGTACTTCTGTGGCCTTTCCAGCTGCTGCAGATGTCTTGTGAGGTACATTCCAAGAGGGGAGTTGTACTCTATAATGGGTCTGAGTGTCGAGTAGAGGGGAACAATAATCTCTTTTTTCCTGGATGAGAACCCTTTTATGATGAGGTGTGCCATGTAGAAGGACTTCCTGACTACTGTGGTGATGTGACTATTAAAGGGGAGAGACTACTGTCCACCTGGGTCCCAAGGTCTCTTATCACACATTCAGTGTTAAGTAGATTGCTGCCTATGTGGTAGTTCATGCATACAGAGTTTTTACCAAAGGGGATGACCCTGCACTTTTTGGCATTGAGCTTGAGGCCATGACTCTGACACCAGGCATCTGTCTCAGCGAGGCCCTTCTGTAGGATTTCCACATCATTTGGGGACTTGACTATGACTCCTAGTTTGCAGTCATCTGTGAACTTCATTAGCCAGAGGCCTTCTGTGTTAGCCTGTACTTCAGAGAAGTAGATACCAAACAGGAGAGGTCCCAGGACGGAACCCTGTGGTACTCCACTTGTCACTGCTTTGAGGTCAGATTTGGAGTCTGCAACTTTTACAGTGTGGGTTCTGTCAGTGAGCCAGTTGGCAACCCATCTTGTGATGTACGGATTTATACCTAGTTTAGTGAGTTTAGCTATAATTCCAGAATGGGGGATGGTGTCAAAAGCCTTGACGAGGTCAAGATAGGCTGTGTGAACCACCTTACCCTCATCTACAGCTTTGGTGACTGCCTCAAAGAAGTTGATCAGGTTCAGGAGGCATGATCTGCCTTTCACAAACCCGAACTGGGTGGTATCCAGAGTTTGGAGGTTACCAATGTCTTTGTTTATGAGTTCCATAATACGTTCCATGGCCTTGCAGACCAGGCTCGTCAGGCTAATAGGTCGATAGTTCCTGGGATCAGTGGTGGCTCCACCTTTGTGGAGTGGGATAATTGTTGCTGTGCACCATTCATTGGGCACAAAGCCTGATGTGAGGCTATTATTGAACATGGTGCTTAAGTGGGGAGCCAGTTCATTCTGAAGTCCGTGTAAAATGCAGCCTGGGATGTTGTCTGGTCCCATGGATGCTGTGTTTTTGGCTTTAGAGAGTGCAGCTTTTACCTGCATAGTTGTGATTACAGGGACTCTGCATTCTTACTGTATAGATATGGGCCCTTTAGGGGGTGGGGGTGGGGGGTAAAGTTAGCACTGAACCTATCTGCCAGGATGTTGGCAATATCAGTTGGTTGTGTAATTTTCATGCCGTTGTCCTGTAACTCAGAGCAGATCTGGGTGTTGCCATTGAGACTCTTGACATAGCTAAATAATGCTTTGTGGTGTCCTTAGAATTAGTGGCGATTTTGTTTTCATAGCTAGCTATGGAGGATCTTATAAGGGATCTCTGCTTCTTACTGAGGCTGACCAGGGAGCTCCTCCACTCATGGGATTTTACTCTCTTTTGCAACAGTTTCTTCCTTCTGTTGTAGAGTTTGTTTAAAGCAGGGGACCACCAGATTGGCTTCCTTTTTTGGAGGATAGCGTCTTGGTTCTGTTTGGGATAGCACGATCCATGCACTTGTGTGCTTATAGAGTGCATTTATGTAGGATTCAGCAGTTGTAACTGTATTGTCCATCTGCATAGGTGTCATGAAGTTCACCACTTCTGTCTTAAGAAGCATGAAGTTGGCTTTGGAGAAATTTTTTACCATGGTTTCCTTAATGGGGGGGTGGGGGCGGGATGTGGATATCAAGGGTGATTAGCTTCTGGTCGGATCGGACCAACGAGGAGTTGACTTCAGGTGTGGAACACCAGTCACTCATGTTAGCAATGACTAGGTCTAGGATATTGTTGCCCTGGTGGGGGTGTGGATAAGTTGATTCAGGGCATTGGAGTTTATGAATTCCAGAAAGCATTGAGCTAAGGAGTTGGTACATGAGTAGTTTTCCCAGTTAATGGTGGAGTAGTTGAAGTCGCCAATTATTAGGGTGTTTGGTTGAATCCTGATATTTTCCAGTACATCAAGAAAAGAGGAGTGGGAATCCTGGGGCATGGTGGGGGATCTGTAGCAAGCTACAATTTGGATTGCAGTTTTGCCCAGAGTTAGTTGCACTTAGATAACCTCGGATGCATTATGCTGAGCAACTAGCCCGGAGGTGTGGATATCCTTAGTGAATACGGACACACCTCCACCTTTGGTATTTCGGTCCAGGTTACATGGACGAAAAGTGTGGTATGAGTTATAGCCTGGTAGTGCAGGGGTGCTTTCTGGAGCCTTGAACCAGGTCTCAGTCACTGGACAGGTATCAATGTTCTCCATTTTAAGGAGTGCCTCGAGTGAGTGCATTTTGAGATTTAGATTTCTAGCACAGAGTATTATTACCCTCAGTTTTTGCTTGCCTGTTCTGTTACAGTGGTGAATTTGTTATTTGAACCTTGCCTAAAAAAGGCACTATAGGGGCAGGAAGAGCCTTAGCCAGTATCCGGAATCCCAGGGGCGACAGGTGCAGACCATCTGTGGCAAAGCATTGTGGTATGTCGACCATGTCATCCCAAGCAGACAGATACTAGATACCCTTAGAATGACACCAGAAGCTTAGCCAATTGTTGAAGTCAGTCATTTTGTCCTTGTACTGCGGTATCATTCTAGGCAATGACAGAATGCTACTCAGGGCTAAGGTCATACCTGCCTAGGCTACAAGATCGGAGAGCTCTTCCATGTCTCTTTTCATGTAGTCCAGGGAGGTACATCTCAGGTCATTCACACCAACATGGACAATGACAGAGTCATATTTGTACTTGTGGGGGGCTCAGAAGCTTACATATAGTCCTGGATACAGCAAATCTGTATCTGGAGCAGTAGTTACAGGAAAAGTAGGAAACAGGCTTTCAGTTTTTTTTTTTTTTTTTACAGAAAAGTAGCAAAAACAGTAGTAAAAGCAATTCACATGCAGTGCAAGCTAGCACACTTGAGTATGTAGCAATATTGGACCAAACACAGTTTAAAAAATGCAATTAAATTAAAAAGGACTAAAAGCAAGTGCATAAAGAGTTTATTAGGTAGAATGTGGTAAAGAGATAGGACTGGGGGAGTGTCCCAGATCAAATCCACAGTGGGGTGGGCAACTGCAAAAGCCACCAAATTTAAACTACAAGCCAAAAATATGGAGGGTGGGTGGGACAAAGCAGTTTCAACAGAGATCTAAGCAACAACTAACAGTACAAACTCTAAAACCAAAAAAATATACTCAGCTCTGTATATTTGCAGATAGATTGGAAAGCAGTCTCTCAGAACAGAGACAACAGTTTCAACAGAGATCTAAGCAACAATTAACAAACTCTAAAACCAAAAAAAAAAAATGCACCAAAGTTGCAACTCTTTGCTGAACAGCTGCAGACTTCCTCCCAGTCAGTGTTTTCTCCTCAATATTTGTGATTGATTTTTATGTCAGCGTCTCTGAATTTCATTTTGTTGGCATCAGGCAGTGCACTTACTAGCCAGTTGTTGAAACTGGCTCTTTTCTGAGTTTCTGTTTTTACACTGGGAGAGCTGAATTTAAGCTGTTAATCTGTGTGCAGCCATCTTGGAAGTCTTTCCCTCTCTATTTTTGGAACTTCCCCATGCTTTATCATCATCCTTTTCTATTTTGAATTATAATCTTCTACTTGTGCTACATATATGAGCCTTAACTATGTAACTCTAAAATATCCCTTCTAATCAGGTAATCCTAAACACCTTGTTCTATTGTTAAGATCAATTTTTCCCACTTAACTCTTGCCCTCTTCCCCCACAGATAAATTCCTTCAAATTTTTATTTTTATTAATTATTGTCCACAGCCTCTCTTCTTCTTGATAAAAAAAGAAAATCATGAAGCAACAAAACAAACCCACCATTTGCAGAACCAGTACCAAATGCGTTAATGCCAAGTTAAAAATAAAGTGCCTAGATCCTATAAGTAAAATGACTTCTTCAGAACCACATAGAATGTTCTGAAGAAGTCCTTTTACTTATAGGATGAAAGTGCTTAACTTTAAACATGTCATTAAAGCTTTTGGTATTGGTTCCGCAAGTGATGTATCTGTTTTTTTGGTTCATGGTATTTTGTGTTTATTGCAGACTGTTTTTGGTTCTTGATTAAAAAAGATGCCAGTCCAGTATATAAAACTAAAGGGACTTAAAACATTTTCACTGCTTGTATCTTACTATCCATATCCATATCCATAAAGAAGAGCTTCCAGTTTCTCAGTTTTTGTATTATCTTTTATTTAGTCTGTTCCCACTTATCCTTAGCTTCCATAACAGAAACTTTTTAAATCCATAATCCTAATTACTTCATCTTATCTTGTTTCCATAAATATGGGTATTGCTGAACCAGATCATGTATGGGTACATAATTTACACTAGTAGCCTTTGTTTTATTTCCATTAACTTTAAATCCAAAAAGACTTGAAACTGTCTACTGTCTAAAAGTATTCCTTTTATGGATTTATCAGGTACAAATTAATATCTGCAAATAAAGCAAACTTTTCTTGATTACCATATCAATTATATCCTTGCATTTCTGAGTCCCTTATTTTCCTTGCCAATGGCTATAAATATAAAGCAAACAACAATTGGTAATTAGGACATCCTGTCTGCTTCCTCTGTTAAAACAAAATGTATCAGAGAGGAACCCACCCTCTTTAATTCTTGCCTCTGGTCCTTCGTGTATCCTCCTAATTAACCTTATTGTATCAGGGAATGCAAATGCTTCCATTGCCCAACTCATAAAATCTGAGCTTACTCTATGAAATGTTTTGAAAACAAAAACAACCAAAATAGCATTCTTGGGTTGCAAAAATCCTTTACTGGTGTCTCCTGGTACCTCAGCTTATGCCTTTAAAGACTGAATTACACACCAGAAACCCAGTCTTTTTATATTGCATCAATCAACACCACATTATTGCACTGGTGTTTTATATCTGAAATGCTTTCTGTGCATAAAGTCCCACTAAAAACAGCACAATTTTCTCACATTCTGCTTCCCTGTGTATCATCAGTGCTCTGTTAATGTTGCCAAATGTTTGCATTCCCTCCACAAAACTTCAGTGGTCCATATCTATAAATCTGTGCAACACTTTTGCTATTCGTTTAGCTAGTGTAGACATAAACACTTTTTAGTCATGTTTTAAAATTTAAATGGGCCTATATCAGTTTGGGTCTGATGGGTCTTTGTTTACTGTCTTAAGTAATACAGCCATCACAACATTCTTTGAAAATGTTGGTGATTTACCTCCCTTTAAAATACTGCAAAATAACATTTTCCAGCTCTTTATTACATTCTTTCCTCCTAACTTCCACAGGAGTACCCTGTGTTCCTGGAAACATTCCTGAAGATTTATTATATATCACTGGTTTTACCTCATTCTCCTCCTATCTTAATTAGTTATTACACCTCATCTTCCTGTATTCCATAAACATTTTAATTTGTACTCTTTATTTCCAGATTTCTTTGCTTTATTCAAATTTTCATAAAAGTTCTAAAATATCTCTTAATACCGCTACATGATCTATGTTTATTTTTCTTATTATGGGCTCCCTAGGTTTTGGGACAACCCATTCTACTTTCTGTTGCCTTGTATTCTGGAGTGTCTATCAGAAATAGTGGCTTAACAGCAATCTTTCTAAACTCATGCTTATTCTCTATGTACTCCATTATTTTCTCTTTAGAAATCTGCATTTGTTCCTCTTCTATTTCTGTTTGATCCCCCTTATTCTGCAATACATTGACCTTTGTCAGCCTAAGTAATTCCTATTAATTCTTAACCATATATCTTTCTGTTTTTGTCCCCCCTATTCTTTAAGTACATTTTATCCCACTCACTAGCTACATCTTCTGAAGACATGACTGTCTTCCCTAAAAACTCTCAATTTCCACTACCCATTCCTTACATTCTTCTCTTTTTACAGGTAGATGAGAAAATT
Source organism: Protopterus annectens (assembly GCF_019279795.1). Taxonomy (NCBI): domain Eukaryota; kingdom Metazoa; phylum Chordata; order Ceratodontiformes; family Protopteridae; genus Protopterus; species Protopterus annectens. The sequence continues at coordinate 1,412,632,011 of NC_056741.1, forward strand.
CCATTGTTTCATTTTTACTTTAATATCTTGCTTTTTTATCTTGTTTTTTATCAGTGCATGATCTGAATTAGTTATTGGATTTGAGTCAATGTTGTCAATCAAATCTAGTCTACCCCAGTTATTGTACCTTTGAGGAACAATGTTTAAATCCTGTCCAAATTTCTTGTACTGAATTTGTATCTTCCATACAAAATATTTTCATTCATTTCTTTATTAGTCTACCCTCTTCTGTTATATTTTCCCTTCTAGGTCCACCTGATACAGCCTCAATATTTCAAATCAAGTTTCATTCCCCACCTATAAGTACTATTCCCTGCTGAAAGCTGATTATTTCTCTCAAAATTGTCTTAAGCTCTGTAATAGCAGTGTTTGGTGGAATATAAACACATGCCAGCATAATCCTCCTCTCTTGCCAGTAGCCCCTTGCTACCACAAGTCTACCTTTATTGTCTTTTTTTCTCTTCTTCTATCACTGTTGAAGCCCATGCAGCAATTGGTATAATTACTCCCATTTTCTTTTGTCCCTGGTATTCTGCTGAATATTCATCCTAAAATCCTTTCTTTGTCAAATTCACATGCTCCTTTCTTTCCAAATGTGTCTCCTGCAGCATTGCTATTTTCCCCCTGCATTTTTAATGTAATTCAGTATGATTTCCTTTTTGTCTGTACTTGTAAGGCCATTTACATTCCAAGGTAATATGGATAGTGTAGCCTTTATGATAAAAAAGTTGTTGTCCCACCTATTATACATGCCATTTTTTTGAATGTGTATATTCAACTTTCATGTTACATACATGCACTTAATATGTGGCAGGCTCATCTTTTATGCAGTTGTTTCTTCTTATCTCCATTTGAACCTATTTCACATTTTCAAGACTATTAGTTTAAATGAAAACCCTCAAATAAAAAAAACTAAATATGTATTTAAAACACTGAAAACTATGTACATCTTCAAAAAATGAAGTTTAACCCTCCATATAGGAACAATTGACCCAGATTGATAGCTTCACACAAACTTTACCTAACCCAAATTTAAGGTTATCCATGCCAAACTGCATGTTGTAGCCTGTGTTCTCACTTACACTGATTGTTGTTTGTTCTTTTCTTATCTCTACTCCCCTCCCAGATGTGAAAACAGTTTGCATGTTTTTATAAAATATTAACTTTTAGCCCTAAGAAAAACGTAAGCTGGTTTATCTTTAAATAAAATGAAATTCTACACCATTCTGTTAAATGCATTAAAATATTGAGGCTGCTAGAGAGTCTGCTATCTCCAATTTACTTCCCATGATTTCATATTTATTTTTCACTGAACTGCATGCCATTGTATCTTTAAATTTTGCACTGCCCTCAGCAAAGATAGCTCAGAACTCTCAGGATTAATTGCTTGCACCTATAGGCAATTTGTCTACATGTAAAAGTAGTTAGCAATGAATTTGCGTAAATTTCATTCAGAATAGAATGTAGAGCTGCCTTACCAGGAGATTTCTTGACTCCCACTGAAATTTTTCTAATGAATAGGAAAAAAAAACAAGCAATATTTTTGCAGATGTAAGTTTGCCATTTTCATGGCTTTCATTTTGCCTTATTTTTCAAGCCTACTTGTTTATAGCTTAAGCCAGTGGCATTAATCTAGACATTCACCCTTGTAAAAATAAGAGGAAATATCTAAATTCTATGTATGATGCAATCAGTATGCTTTTCCACTTCACCCCTGCCCCAGCAGTGAAAGATAGCATATTTGATTCAGTCTAACTAAAACAATACTTGTTTAATATATATTTAACACACAATTTCTGAAGAGACTCTCTCAACATTTAAAATATCCCTTACTACATTAAATTACATTACTATTTATAATATACAGTTTATATCATGAAATGTTTTATACAAATACTAATAATTGTTTTACTTGGCTAGTTACTTTTCCTCCTTGTAGTGTCCTCCTTAAACATTAATAATAGAAAAATCAGTATATACTTTACAGTTCATTCACAAGTTTTAAGTCAGCAAAAGTCCAGTCTTTCTCAGCCACTTTCTTCCCCACAAAGCCTTGTTTCACAAATGTGATTAAGGCTTTTCTGTTCTTCTTCCGGTTCGTCTCCATCTCCCAGCACCAACTCTGGTTCAAGTCTATGGTACTTCTGATTTGTCTAGTCAATTCCTGTGTTTTTTTCTGTGTCTTGAGCATTTTCATTTGGAACATTGGAAAAGGCGTCACTAGCAAATTCTCTCTATGAGCTTTATTGTTTAAAGAATAAGATGCAGATTCCATGTCTGTTTGCTAAATAACTTTTTGTTGGATATTTTTATTTATTTCCTCTCTAGCCTTTTCTTTTTTGCATCAAAATGTCTTTTATCCTCCTGGAAAATATTCTGAAGATAGCTGGATACATCAGCTTGATTACCACACCTGCCTCTTGACATGTCCTTATTGTTGGGGTAAATTTGCTTCTCTTCTGGCTGTTATACAGTTTCCACAAACAATCTTCTGTCTTCAATTTTTAGTACTTTTCCCTTCTGTCAACAGTTTTATCAGGATCAATTCTGCTGGTATGATTGCATCTTTACTACTATGGGTCTTGGCTGCTTTCTCATGGCCAAGTTTGGAGCATACACTCAATGTGCCATTTCAATTAATAAATCCTGCTAAGGAATACAAGTCCAGTTCCCTATTTGTGCTTTCATAAAATTAATTCATAGTCTGTTCTTTCCAGTTTCTCTGGTACAGCAGTAAATCTAAGGTTTTCTTTACAAGCTCTTATCTTTGAGCGTTTGTTGTTGTATAAACATCTCCTTATGAGAAGTCTTATAACTCAGCTAGCCTTTTCTTCATTTCATGAATAGCTAGTTAAAGTTTCTTTAAATATTTCCAGAGTTTTGTTATCTGAGCTGATGATATTCTCCTTTAATGTTTCATTTATTTTAATTACTTTTGAATATCTTTAAATTTTTCCAGATTTTTGTTATTTGAGCTGATGATATTCTCCTTTAATGTTTCATTTATTTTAATTACTTTTGAATACATTTGATTTATTTTCCCCTAAATTCCTGGAAGACATCTCTTGGACCAAAGCTGAAGGTTGAACTGCTTTTACTGAAAATCTGCAGGATTCTTCCCAGCCAGTGTTTTCACTTCACCTTTTCTGGTTGATTTTCTTTCTGGTTTCCTAAGTTTTTTCTTTGCTGGCATCCAGGTGTTGTACTTACTAGTCAGTAACTGAAATTTTACTCAAGCTGAAAATATCACTGGCTCTTATTTTTCATTTTTTCCCCACACTGAGAGTGCCAAAATGAAGCTGTTGATCAGTGTGCAGCCATCTTGGAGGTCAGGTAAGATGTTTTGTTCCTATACCTGCATTCTTAGAATATTGTTAAATGTAGGGTTTGGTTGACCATTGCGCTTTTAGGATATGTCTATTCCAGAAGAGATAAGGAAATGTTTAGACACTTGGCAAAGTCCATATAAAGACCATCAAATGCAGTGCATCTTTCATTTAGGATGCAAGGTCATATTTCTTACTAGAGTTGAAAGATAATAGAAGAAAACATTCATTTCAGGGCTAACTGGATTGAAAGAGGATGAGCTAATGTCTTTATGGCTTCTATATCTTCTAGTATTTTTTTGCCTATTTAGGATGTCCCACCACCTATAAAATGATGGGGAACACCCAATAAAGAAGAAATACAAAAGAGAAATAGGAGACCATTTTTCAACAGCCAGTGTTTCTCCTTCACTCTCTTTTTCTGGACCCAAAGAGATGTCTTCACAGCCTTTGTCCCATTAAGTTGCATCATCCTTCTGGCATTAGCTCTATAAAGGCAGCTGTTTTTGAATTCTGGCACACCCTCCTGATCTGAAAGCATTTCATTGATGTTCACTGGGATGACCTACGCAGGCATCAGCCTTCAACACCCATTTGTATTGCTTATGTGGATAAGGCTGGAACCCCTTCGATCTTTGTACATTAGGATGCTTGCACTCAGAAGGTAGAAGCTATTCCTCAGACCCTGGCTTCCAAGGCAGCTTCCCAAATTAAGAAGATTCCCTTGTCTTAAAAGTCTGCCCAACTGAACTTCTTGCACTTGCCTGTTCTTCAGACAACCAGATCCTTAGACTTTTCTATTTCAGGCTTCCTTCCAGAAATGGTTTAGTCTGGCCCTTGGTGCCTTACAATTTATACAAAGCTTATAGTTAACCAGCTATCAGTGTTAGGAGTTTCCTCCATTAAAAGAAAGAGGAAGCACTCCTCCAGAGGGACTCAGATTCTTTAGACATGATTTTTCTTATCCTTCACAGATGTCTTATGCCTTCATTTTGACACATGCTGAGTGCACCTTGTCCTCTGTATCTCCAATGGAGGAATCTCATTTGGAATCACCTTATGCAGATTGCAAAAATACTTCATATCGTATGCTGAAGAGTTTTGAATATCCACAGACATTTCAGTCTCCTGGGATTTGAGGCCTACAATCCAGTGGCTATCCCTCTAGTCTTAGGGGACTTTGGAGGATGACTTCCTTTGGTATCTGTTAGGAAAGCTGGATTATTTACTACTTATAAAGAAAGTGTACATAGCTGCTACCCAGGCCTTCAGGACATTTCACTTCCTGACTCGCATAATTAATTATCAAGGTGAGTTCCTCAGTTAATTGAGGACAAAGAAAGGGAGGTGTTTGGAAGTGCTCAGAAACTTCTGGAATTGGTCCAGGTAATCAGGTAGGCAAGCGTACCATTAAATATGGCTGTGATGCTGTAGATGTAACATCCAGGCTGACAGCCATGGGGCTTGTTATCAGAAGGACATGCCTGGCGGATGATTCAGCCCATGCCAGAGGATGTCAAAGTGCAACTCCTTAAATAACCCATTAGCCATGGATGATCTCACTGGACCCCCTGCATCTGGAATGTTTAAGAGACTGGAGGAAAAGAAGAGACACACTTCATTCTGTAAAACACTTATTCCATTCTCATACTGAAGTTTGACATGAATTGCCATTAATAAACTAGCCATGCTGTTGCTGTCATGGTAGAGGTAAGCAGGCAAAAGTGGAAAATGGAAGTTTATTCAAAGAAATGGCTGGGAGACTGAAAGGAGAAACCTAGAGGCTCCCAGGATCTCTCCCAAAAAAAGGGAGCAGCTTTGACTATTCCATGCTTCCCCCATCTCACCCTTGTATCTCCAGCACCCTCCCCCAATCCCTACAGATGAATCTTTCTCTCTCCCTCATCTACATTCAGCTCTCTCAAGGGGCCTGAAGCCTGGATGGATTTGGGAAAGATAGGTGCTCATGGTCTTTCAGCCTCCCTTGGTTCTTTATACCCAGGATTATATTCCAGTGAATCCTACTTGTTAGGACTGTACCCAGGGACCAGTGTGGGAGTTCCTCCACAGTGGCCCATGGGCAGGAAAGAACTAAAGGTGGTACAGGAGGATACTTATTTATATTGGAATGTGCTGACATCCATCCATCTCTCTGGCAGGGAGAATAGTGCTAAGCTCTAGAAACTGGGCTAGATGTCAGATCTGCAGTTTTTATAGGAGCAAAGGAGAGAATACTAACATAATGATGCTAAAGATACACAGTTACTGTGATCCAAGAAATAATCTTCCACTTATTGTCATCTGTCCTTCACAGGGTTCCAGGGCATATTGATGCTTATTTTACTAAATTAAAGAATTGAGCCACATTCTGAAAACTTGGTGAGCTGCATGACTCATAAGCATAAGAAACAATCCTGTGGAAAATAAGAAATTATCAGACAATGGGTATATGCACTGAAAACCAGATTTAACATTAAATAAAAGCAACTTGTGCATGTAAAGCAAGCAAAAGTGTCATCACAATTAAAACACTTAGTGAAGAGTTTGATATTTGTATGTGGATTGTCATGTAAGGTAGAAAACTTGAAATAAATTGAAATGAGTCATGAAGTGTCTGGCAAAACTGAGAAGAAATTCAAATGTGGTCCAAAAATAAGCATAGTAAAGCAAGCAAATGTTCTGCTATTTATCTGGTTTGTAGAAGCTGCATTAAAAGGAATAATTTTATTAAAGTATGCAAAATGAAAGCTAAATTTATGGTCAGATAAAACATATTGGAGTAGAGTAATGAAAACTGTTTATCTGTGGATATTATTTATGGTAAGAGGGCGTCACAGTGGTAAAGAGGATAGTGCTGTCGCCTCACAGTAGGAGGTTCTCTGCTTGATGCTGTGCTGGGGTGCCTTCTGTGTGGAGTCTGCATGTCCTCCCTGTGCTTACCTGGGTTTTCTCCCGGTGCTCTAATTTCCTCCTACATTCCAGAGACATAAAGTAGGTGAATTCATCACTCTAAATTGGCCAGAGGTATGAGTTTGCATGAGCATGTGTGGTATGGAGCAACAATTGTTGCAGGTCAAGCTATTTGGTGGTGTGGACATTGGCTCTATCTAGATCATTATCACAGTTGAAATGATACCCTGACCTCATGTGTAAAAATGGGAATAAGGGATTGTAGATGATGGATGAATTATTTATGGGAAGAACAAGGCTAGTGTGTACCATGTGTAGAATGCAAGTATAGAAAATGTTTAATCTGCAAAAAGATTTGGAAATCTGGGGTGGGGGGAATAACTAAACTGTGCAATTTAGACCAGACACTAGAACACAGCTTAATGTAATACCTGTTTAGACATTCAAAGCATGGGGTGTGAAAGAGAACAGCCTACATTTACTTATTCTGGGCATCATATAAAAAACAAATGGTTAAAATAGCATAATCTAAAATTCATATTTTATACAGTTAATACTATGAATGCTCCTTTGATGATGGTCTTCATGTTTCACTGTTGCAGTCATTACATTTGGGTAATCTGCTGGCAGGTTGCCCTCAGTCGGCCTGATTAACAAAGTCTTGGGTCCTGCGTTGGTTGCTGTCCCTTCTTCCATGGTGTCAGGTTGTCAGGGGTATAAAACATGCAGCCGACACCATTACATAAGTCTTTCTTGCCGTGCGGTGCCCGAAGCAGTTCGCAAGTGCCGGTTGGCCGACTCCTGAAATTTTTGTTTTCTAGTTTTAGAACCGAAGTCTTCAACTTAAAGCTAAGTACCCCGTTGGGGAAACTTTTTCTTGCTCCTTACCGATGTCAGTAAAAGTTAATAATTGCATTACTTATGGGAAGCAAATACCTCATAAAGATTTTCATTTGTACTGTATTCCTTGCCTAGGCCCTGACCACGACATACGTTGCTGTCGGTTTTGTGCTTTATTTAATCAGTGGCACTATATGTCGTCGGTACATTTTTGCCTCTAAGTATTTCGGTTCTCAGTTTAATTATCCATAAATGGCATTGGTTAGCCATCTGACTACCTGAATTCTGAAAAAATGCAAAGAAAAAAGACAGGTCATTTAGGTCCAAAACTGACGACACTTCTCCTAAGCCAGTCACCAGTTCACTAGTACTCAGTGAGGCCTTTCGCAGCCCCTGATACCCGCTACTTCTGACTCGCAGGCCTCTGCTGAGACCCATTCAGAGTCCGGAATGCCGCGAGATGCTTCACCTATGAAACCCACGGCTGTCTCCACTTTGGATTGGTCCAGAGCTGCTGTGCAGGCACCGGCTTCTGAGGGTGTTTTCAGGCCTACAGACTTGCATATTAAACTGACTCCACCTTCTATTCTAAGGCCTAAATCTCGATCTATGTCTAAACAAACAACGCCCAGGCCACATGTTCAGGCCCCATGCCTAAAAAACAAATGATCAAAATGGCTGAAGATCTTATTACTCTAATCAGGGGTAGTCAACCCCCCCCCCCCCTTCTAAGAGGCCTAGGATTGACCTTGACTATGAATTTTCTGATCAGGACTCTGTTTCTTCTAATTCTTCCTATGACCTGGGTTTGTCCATGCCTACTTATGAGGATTATGATGCAGAGGATTCCATTCCCTCTGCTTCCCCCCCTGAGGATTTTTCTTTTGGGGAAACTTTACATACCTTAAGGGAGCATTTCCACTGGGAAAGTCATCAATTTTCTGAATCTAAAAAGAGGCTTAAGGATTTCCTTCTCCTACCTCAGCATAGGCCTTTGGCTGTACCTCCTGTACTAGACATTGTTGATGATGTGTTTTCAGAATCCAGTATGGCTCCTGATTCCCTCCCTCCGGCTCCTAGTAAACCTGACAGATACTACTGGGTTCCTGAGTCCCACAAGTTCCTTTTCAAAAATCCTGTTGTGGATCCAGAAATAATTTCTCAGGGGCCCAAGGGCATTAAGGCTTCTACTGCTAAAAATCCTACCCCTTCTGATTGAGACTCCAGGGCACTGGATAGAGGGGGTAAGAAGGTTTATACTTCTGCAACCTTGGCAATCAGGGCTTCAAACTGCTAATTTCATATGCTAAAATATCAACAGCATATTATGGGACTGCTTAAACAGAAAATGTTGATTTCTGACTGTGTGGAAAATAAAGATTTACAGGATGTATTGCATTCTGCTGAACAAGTTGGAAAACATACTTTGCAATGTAGTTTTGAGGCCTCTTGCAGGGCTGTGGCTACTGGGTCTGTGCTTAGAAGACATGCTTGGCGTAAGGCGCAATTTCTGCCTGATCATGTTAAAGCAAAATTGTTGGATGCTCCTTTAAATCAGGACTGCCTATTTGGCAACAAGGCCGAAGAAGTTCTAAAATAGATGGAAGTTAAAGCTAAATCTGTGCAACCTCCAAGATTTAGTAGGCACTGGCCTACTAAGAATTGGTCCTTTCCAGCTCCTTCCAGATCCTCTCAAACCAAACCCAGACACAAAGCACACCAGGTTTCAGTCCCAAGGGACTCTCAGAACTAAGCAATGGGGGGGCATCCACTTCCAAATCTGGAAATAACAAGACACCCCCCTATGGTAAACAGTCTCAATGACTTTCCTTTAAAATTGCCAAGCACTTACCTTTCAGTCGCCCCTTTGGGCGGAAGATTGCTCTTCTTGCAAAAAACTGGGAACTCATAACGCAGGACAAATGGGTTTTAAACATAGTGTCCCAGGGATACCGATTTCATTTCCACATGTTGCCAGACCTGCCTCCAAATCAGTGGGCAGAGGCTCAGAAACAAGTACTTTCCCTCTTAAACATGGGGGCAATTCAACTAGTACCAGAAGATGAAAAGGGAAAAAGTTTCTATTCCAGGCTTTTCCTGGTACCCAGAAAAGACAAATCTTGGCATTCAGTTCTGGACCTGTCTACTCTAAACACCTTTCTGGATATTCCAAAATTCAAGATGCTGACTCTTCACCAGTTACTTCCTATTCTAGGCAAAGATGCCTGGTTGGCAACTCTAGATTTAAAAGAAGCTTACCTGCATATCCCAATCAGGAAATCTTGCAGAAGATACCTACGTTTCAAAGCAGACTATTTGCATTATCAGTTCTCTGCACTGCCCTTTGGCTTCTCTACTGCGCCCAGAGTATTCACAAAGTGCCTGGCACCAGTAATTGCATTTTGCAGACAAAGAAATATTCAAATATATCCATACATGGATAATGGTCTAATTCAGGCAGAAAACCAGGCCATACTTATAAATCATCTGGTGTTTGTAAAAAGGGTTCTAACTTGTCTGGGGTACACCATAAATGAAAAGAAATCACAACTTGTACCCTCTTAACAGATTACATTCCTGGGTGCAAGCTTGAATACAACTGCCCAGATCGCTTTCCTCACACCAGAGAAGCAAGTTCATTTGGTAACTTACTTCAAACGAGTGGCCACAAAAACCCTGCTATCTGCAAGACAAATACTGCAAGCCTTGGGGTTCATGGCCTCCTGCATTCTTCTAATTCCATATGCAAGACTGCATATGAGGAAACTTCAGTGGTACATAAAACGTCTATGGAGTCAACATTGTCAAAGCCTGGAAACAATGATTCCTATCATACCTTGCCTACGCCTAGAGTTGCTATGGTGGACAGAGTCCTGCCACCAAAACAAGGGACTACCATTCACACTACCCCCTGCCACCCAAACCCTAACTACAGACGCATCATACTATGCATGGGGGGCTCACCTGGCAGGGAAGTGCATTCAGGGCAAATGGAACCCAAATCAAATGCACCTGCATATCAATCAAAAAGAAATGTTAGCTGTACAGAATGCTCTGACCGCCTTCAAGGGCTACATTTATCCAGGGCAACTAATGGTAAAGATGGACAACACCACGGTTATGTGGTACATAAACAAGTAGGGGGCTACACATTCCTACCCCCTCTGCAGACTAGCCATGGCATTGTGGAAGACAGCCTTGAGCTACCAAGTGCAACTACAAGCTCAATTCCTGCCAAGAAAACTGAATACACTGGCAGATGGACTAAGCAGAAATCTCATGGACCCACATGAGTGGAAACTGGAACCACGGATTTTCATCATGTTGACAAGCAAATGGGGGAGCCCAGACATAGATCTATTTGCCTCCCCCCACAACTACCAATTGGACAAATTTTGCACAAGGACTCCTCACAAAAAAGCCTGGAAAGTGGATGCTCTGTCCTTCAGCTGGAAAAACCTATCAGTCTACGCCTTTCCCCCTCTGCCTCTGCTCTCCAAAGTTCAAACAGGACAAACCAAGGATGGTTTTGATTGCTCCAGACTGGCCATGCCAACACTGTTACCAACTCCTGCGCAGTGTTTCACAGATTTCACCATGGCACCTGCCTCAGACACCTTCCTTACTGTCTCAGCAGGAGAACCAAATTCTGCACCCTCAGCTCCCAACATTGAACCTTGCAGCTTGGCTAATCACTTAAATTCACCCTTAGCATCCCTCAGCAAGCCTGTGATGGATGTCATCTTGGAAGGCGAGAAGACCTAGCACTAGAAAATCTTGTGCTGACAAATGGAAAAGATTCTGTGCTTGGAATCCATCTCAAGGAATGAGCACAGCAGCGCCCAATTTACCTCAGATTTTACAATACTTAACTGAGATGCTTCACAAGGGCCTGTATTTTTCCTCCATTAAAATCCACGCCTCAGCCATTTCAGCTCATAACACAGAATCTCCGCTTTTCTCTCATCCTCTGCTCAAGCAGTACCTCAGAGGGGCCGAGACCACCCAGGAGAGCTCCAACCCCTGCCTGGGACCTTAACTTTGTATTGGAGAAACTCACTCTACCTCCTTTCAAGCCAGCTGCTACTGCAGACTTAAAATTTCTTTCTTGGAAAACAGCCTTCCTTCTAGCAATCACTTCAGGTAGAAGGATATCTTGAGTTACAGGCCCTTATGGCAGTGGAGCCTTTCATCATCTTTCATGCGGACAGGGTGTCCATCCTTTATGCCCAAGGTGGTATCCAGTGTGACTCTTAATCAGTCCATTCATTTGCCAACTTTCTTTCCCAATCCACAGAACAAAGGGGAATGGATTCTGCATTCACTGGATATGCACAGACAACTTAGATTCTACTTGGACAGGACTAAACCTCAAAGAAAATCTGAACAACTGCTGGTAGCATTTGCTGCAGGGGCAGAGGAAAAGGCTATTTCAAAACAAACCATTTCTAAATGGATAAGCCATTGCATTCATTTCTGCTATAAGCACCATGGAAAATCTATCCCCCAGGGAATCAGATCTCATTCCACCAGGGCTGCATCTACTTCTGCAGCTTTTCTCAGAGGTGTTCCTACCAGGGATATTCTAGAAGCTGCTACCTGGAGTTCAGTTCATACTTTCACCAAGCATTATCATTTACCAATTTTCTCTAAATCCAGAGCTGGCTTTGCCACTGCTGTCTTGCTGGGCCTTATAGCTGGTCCTAATGCTGTATAAATCCATCCTCCCAACCATGGCTTTGGGAATCTACCCAAATGTAATGACTGCAACAGTGAAACACGAAGACCATAGTACAGTTGTGTACACTTACCATAAATGTAGATGTTCAAGTGTATTCACTGTTGCAGTCCTGGTTACCCTCCCTCCAGCCCTTTGTTTTTCTCTTTCTTTTACTATGCTTAAAAGCCTTTTTGGTGTATTTGCTTTTGGTTGGAGGTATACTTTTGTGTTTTTAATTTTATTTTGCTCTCCATTGGGGGGGGCACCTGACATCTGGGGCAAGAAAAAATGATGTAATGGCGTCAGCTGCATGTTTTATACCCCCTGACGACCTGATGTCATGGAAGAAGGGACAGCAACTGACGCAGGACCCAAGACTTTGTTAATCAGGCTGACTGAGGGCAACCTGCCAGCAGATTACCCAAATGCAATGACTGCAACAGTGAATGCACTCGAACATCTACATTTATGGTAAGTGTACACAACTGTACTTTATGATGTTTCATGTCCTAGAAGCTTGGCATGGTGCAAATTCATACGGTGAATGCAGAGCTAATGTGTGGGTCAGAAAATATTCAACTGATTTACTTAAAGATTCAGCAGGAAAGGAAATCACTGATGCCTGTCTGGGGATTGAACTCAGAACCTCCAAGATTCCTTGCACTTTTCATTTCCACTGAACCAACAATGAATGTCTATAGTGAGTTAGATACCTGATTTAACTAAATAACAGCTTTTCTTTCAACTAGAAAACTACTATGCTAGTGATTTCTTTGGACACAAGCATCCAAGGCAGAACAAATATGAACCTAGTATTAACTTTAACATAGTTGAGTATTTATTCAGTAGCTTGGGTTGTTAATCAGTAACTTTATGGACTAGACTGATTAGGTATTGTTTATAAACAGAGCCCAGTGAGTGGGTCATTGAGGAGTTAGGCTTAACAACAATACAATAGTGATCGACATACTAATCTGGAAATTAATAGCGTACTAGTCTTGGCTTGTTTACAAATCTGTGGTGGTGCAGCGGTAGCATTGTCACCTCACAGCAAGAGGTTCTCCCGTTCGATTCTCAGCTGGAGTGCCTTCTGTGTGGAGTCTGCATGTCCTCCCCACGGTCAAGTGGCGTTTGAACGACATGCATGAATGGGCATGCCTTCATTGAAGGTTGGGCTTCGAGCTGGCATCTCAGCACCATAAAAATGTACTGCCTATCATGAGCGGACCGGAGTTCCACTGTGGCGTCCCCTAACCGGGAAAAGCCGAAAGAAGAACAACTAGTCTTGGCTTGTGCACTTATAGGTTAACTGCTCTATTTTTGGATTTTTTCCTTTTCCTGAAATACAGCAATCTAAGTTTCTGTATGTCAGCAGAAGGGGCACGGGGGCAAGGGGACTTACCCATTCAAAAACAGTTTTTGTTTTAGTTTGGTCAAACACTCATTCATTTTTGACCATTCCACCCTTTTTGATTCCATTTATAAGAAGTGATCACAGAACAGATGGATATTTGTTATGGAGCTAGGTTAACAGCATATTTACTGTAATGAAATCAGACATAACTCTCTTTTGTGTTAATCCTCAAAACTTGAATAAAGCCATGAAAGTTTAGCATTATCCAATTTGTACAGTGGATTCATAGGTATGTCTCTTACCAGAAGCAAGAATTTTTTTGTTGTGCATGATTATTTTCCTAGTTAACAATACAGAGAATGAAGACTTTTTAAGCACTTTAAATATTTCAGGGAGCTTCTGCATGGTAGTCGAAAGGCTTGATAGTTTTATCAGTCTAACTGATGATGTGCTGGTGGGGAGCCAAACCAAAGAGCAGTATGAGACATGACAGACTGAAAAGGCCTATGAAAGTAACCTCCAGTTGAGCAAGCATAAGTGTAACAGAATCTGAGCTGTATGGGACATGTGTTATTACCAGTATGACAGAAATCAGATACTGAGAAAGAAAGAGACATAACAGTGATGTGATATCCCTACTGTAATCTCCATAACAGTAACTGCAGTCCTTAGAATGGTGATAATGCCCATGCAGAAATGGAATTGTATAACATGTGTAAGGATGGAGGGTATTCTGTATTCACCCTTTTCTGAGCTACAGAAATCTTGCATTTAGTAGATGTCAGTAACAGAAGTGTGGGGGGTACACCTTCCACATTTGAGGGATGCAAGCAGACAAACGTAAGTTCTTTAGTGGTGTTACAGACAAGTTTCCACAATTCCTACATTCATTTTTGCAAATTGACACATAATTACAGGTGTCACTGCTGAAAGGGATTCACAGACATGCTTTAAAAGTAGAAAAGATGAGCCCTCATAATGTATTTGTAGGTTCTCCCCTTTCAGATGGCTAAAGTGGGATGTGGGTGCATGGCCAAACATATATCAAAGTCTGTATGACCAGGACTTGCTGTAATAACCCCAGATGCAATATTTGAATTAAGCTGGAGGTCTTGGCTCAGCTAAGCCTTCACCAGGAGTCATAGGGTTGAAGATGCCCACTCATGAATTTTATAGCCTTTTTCCAAACTTTTGATCCACTGATGGCCTGAACAAAAAGCACGACTAAGAAATGAAATTCATTTTTTTTTGCAAAAAGACATAACTTGTTTCTAATACTTATTGTCAAAATATGACAAATGATTGGTTCCCATTACATTAAGACCTTTGACAGGGCAGAAAATCATATGTATGAAAAGTGATATGCAACGAAAGAGCAAGGGGTATAATGTAATGGGCAGTAATGTTAGATTGATTCAAGCAGAACAATTCAGATTTGTGTCATCTGCAATGCATACCATAGCAATGCAAGATTAGAGATGAAAATGTCTATTTTTTCGCCAATAAGTGCCCTATAATTAATTCTTGCTATAAAATGTTCTTGTTTGCTTATTGTTTCATAGGTTGTGTTACCATTAAGATAGGTAAGACGCACACAAAGATGCTGGTTGGAATTCAGAAAAGAATAGTGCAGTACATTAGGCAAAATTATACATGGAGTGGCATCGTGCAGAATCAGGCTGATTCAAAGACACAGTTAATACCAACGTGCAAGCAGGCACAACTGGGCAGTCAGTATCATGCGCTAATGATCTTATAGTGACACGGAAGTGACCAGCATTATGGTAATGAGCCCATTTGCAAATGATGATAAACAACATGCCAGAGCAATTCAGACATGTATAAAAATTGAGCTGTCAGCTGTGGCCACTAGCAAATTTATTTACCATGATTTCTCACTGAACAGAGACATAGACACACAATGGTTCTAGGGATAGCAGGAATTTAACTGAACAGTACACATTAAATGGCAGTCTCAAAGACAATGTGCATGATAGGGCATGCTGTTATCATTTGCTTTGCAGAAGGAACCACCTAACATATCAACAGTCGTCTGACAGGGACAATATGTGAGAGAGAGAGCATATATTGTAACTGATGGATTTGTGCTATCATCACATGGAATCTCAATGGATGAATGGAGTACTGATCCCTGCAGACACTAAGGAATGTGTGTCTTTGATGGTCCTTGCTACAGGGACTACCCAGTGACCATTGAGGAATGGGTGTATCACAAGAATCTGCCTCATGAGTACTACACCAGTTCCTTCATGTTATGCTGCAAAATGTGATAGAGCATATGTGGTTCCCAAGGAAAAAACAACTTTATGTGGACATTTAAATAGCTCATTCCCCTCAGGTTCTAGGGATTACTGTTCCTCAGTGTGTGCTACTGTAAGACCACTATCCAGTGGAGCACTGACATCAGGCATTCCTTCTTCCCTTGAAGAATACATCCATAACTGTAGCACCTCTGAAAGCACAAAATTACCTGTGGAGCAGTATTACTAATGTGTGATGCTCACACTTTGCTGTGATGCAGCTGAGGTTCAGATAACAGCTATGCAAAGAAATTAACACATGTGTGTGTGGGGGGGGGGGGTCAATGAACGCTACCTCTTTAAAGTTTCTGAATGAATAATATGCTAAAGGCTTGTTCCCCTCAGTGAATTATGTCAGTGAATACCAGGTCAGTTCATAAGGAGCAAAAAGCTATCAAGTAACAATTTACAACCTTAGATATTGGTAGCCAGAGGTTGCCACCCTCTTATTGTTTAGCCTTATTTTTGTTTTGCTATGACATTTTTTTTTCAAAATACAAGAGCAATGTTAGTAATTTTATCAATTAAAAGGTGTATAAAGTATGAAATATAGTCAATTTTAGGAATGTATTCTTCTGAGTATTTATGATATGTAATGTTCCCTTTTTAATGATTGCTTGGTGTAGGAAGTGATTTATATATATATATATATATATATATATATATATACTATTTGTAAGATTTTTTAAACACTTATGAAGGTGTAAGCGAAAGTATTAAGGGGTAATAAAGTTTATTTTAATTTACAGCTGTGAGTGTTGTGTTTATGGGGCAAATGGAAGAATGACTCCACTAAGAGATAATATTTTTGAAATTTATATTTATAAGTAGATGATTGCCAGAGCAAACTTAGAGAATGCACAAAAGAACTCCCCAAGAAAGAGCTATATCAAGGTTTTATCCATCTACCATTTACAAAAGTGAGAAAACACTCTGAACTTTTGTGAAAGCAAAGTGGTTAGGAAAGATGGTCTTCTACTTTTAAAGGTTTGTTGCTTGCAGAACATTTTCAATTATTTATTTTTTTGATTATTATAGGTTACCTGAAACTATGGCTCAGACAAGAGTTGCTTTGCTAAAGACAGATGGTAAATCTGGATGTGCTGTAATTCATTACAGATCTAATGCTATTCACAGTGCAGACTGGGAAATAATGGTGAAAGTGATACATTCAAGGATACTAACCTAAGTGAAGTCATGTATCCCTTTCAATGTGACTTCATATCATGGAGAAAATTGGCACATGAGATACTTTTCTATACAATTCTAACGCTGCCAGAATGGTATCTATAGTGATGATGAAGTATCTCTGGTAAGTATAGCTACAACAAAAGCTTTTCGTATACTAGGTAGATACTTGATCCATTTGGTTCTGCAACATTATAATCTTTCCAGTCATTACATTACAGTTCCAATAGACCTGTGCAAGAAATCACAGGTAACATTTTCAATAAATTGTTGTAATTTCCTTTAATTTTGATGCTGTCTCAAAGGTTAAGCAGAGTGGTCCCCTGTCCCTAACTTTCTTTATTATTGCAATTAACCCTGTGATATACAGTATTGGTAACAATGTTTCAGGTACAAAAGTTCACAATAGGATTATTCATGCCCTTCCATATGCTAATGACATGCTTGTGCTGGTCAAGGAATTTAATGAAAATGAAGGTATCTTTAAAGAAGTTATTTCTCAAAGCAGACCAAATGATAGGATAGCAAATCAATCTAGAAAAACCTAAAAGAATGATGACATATTTTATAGGCCATGTCACTTATCAAGCTATTCCATTAGTCTATGAGACGTTGAGGAGCATTTTATTTTCTAAATCCTTAGAGAAAATAATAGAACTAATTCAAGAAATTACCCAAAACAAAATAAAGGAGATTCTTCACACTTTTGGCAGATTATATGTTTTCCCCACACATGAAGGAGCTTGTCAGGCAAAACAATAAAGCCCCGAGCAGTACGAAATTGAAAAACCACCATGGACAGCTCGATGCACTTCACCACACTTTAATGCACGGCACAGTAATGCTCCACAATACATTTTCGTTTAAAAAAGCACTTCATCAGTGCATCGAGGAATCGAGGAAAAAAGATGATAATGGCAGATTTGTGACAGTAAAGGGCTGCTGGCAAGAGATGAGGATTATGCTGGTATGTATTTATATTCCATCTAAAACTGCTATTATGGAGCTTAAAACTTTTGAGAGAAGTAATCAGCTTTCAGCAGGGAAAATTACTAATAGAGGAGGACTGTGAACAACAGTGAAGACTGTATCTGGGGGGCCTAGAAGGAAAATATAACAAAGGAGGATACCTTTTTGATAAAATTTATGAAAATATTTAGTATAGAAGACAGTAGTAGGAACTCAGAGAGAATTTATATATTATTCCTCAAGGTGCAATAATTGAGTTAAACTAGACAGAAATTATATTTCACAATAGCATTTACATTTAATTGAGAACTTTGACACGCATCCAATAAATATTTCAGATTATGCACCAATAATTACTAAGATAAAAAGGAAGGATAATGAAGTAAAGATGAGATGCTGGTGTTTCCTCGCCTATCTGTTAAAAAGAGGGGAATTTAAGGAATGGTAGTGGAAATTATTTAGGTGTTAAGGAAGATATAAAGTACTCCAGAAGTTATAGCTAGTGAGTGGTATAAAATGAAAGTGGAGTTTAAAAATAGGGTAGAAATAAAAAAAAGAGAGACTGTTAAGTAACAAGAATTAGAGAGGCTGGCAAAGGTTAAGGTATTACAGAGTAAGGGGATTCTCACAGGGCAAGAAGAGGTGCAATTGCAGAGTGCTAAAGTGAAAATGATGCAGTACCTGGATAATATACATGAATTTAGAAAAACTGCTGTTAAGGAACTTTTTTTTTTGATAACTCCAAAGCACAAAAGCTTTGGGCACAAGGATTTAGGGAACAACAAGTAGAAAGGGTTGTTGCCAAACTTAGGGAGAGTATAATGAGATATCCTGTAGAGGTATTAATGATATTTTAGACATTTTATGAAAATCTGTATAAAAGAGAGAAGTGGGGAAATCAAGAAAAAGCCAAAATGGAAATATTTATGGAAGACTTAAACATGCCACGGTTAAAGGTAGATGAGGCTCAAGAATTAGTTAAGATAGGAGGAGATGAGCTAAAAATGGCACTGTATAACTAATATGAAAAGATCTCCATAATTAGATGGTTTTCCAGTGGAAGTTGAGAAGCTGGGGGGGGGGGTCTGAAAGGTTTTGTTCAACAGTATTTTAAAAGGTGAGGAATCACCAGCATCCTAGAAAAGAGCTGTTGTGGTTGTAATATGTAAAACAGTAAAGACCCATCAGATCCAGCTTCATGTAGGCCCATTTCAATTTTAACAGCTGGTTTAACAGCTATCTCTCCAACAGACAACAAGCAGTCAAGTGGAAAAAATCCACTTCCTTCTTTCTAAATACCCCTACAGGTGCCCCACAAGGCTCCATCCTGGGCCCCCTTCTCTTTAATATTTTCATTAATGACTTTTACCATGCTATCCCTCAGGCTAATATTATTCAATATGCAGATGATTCCACAATCATCTGCGCTGCCTCATCCATACCAACTCTACTAAAGCTTACCCAGGATGCCTTCTCTACCACTGAAAATTGGATGAAAGACAACCATCTAGCTCTTAATGCAGCTAAAACCAAACTCATGATATTTACTCCTTCAAAAACCACTAACATCGATCTTAAATCATTCTCCATCTACAGCCATAATAACATTCCTCTTGAGCTTGTATCAGAAACCAAACTATTAGGAGTCCAAATCGATGACCAGTTTAAATTCCACTCCCATCTGCTACAAAACATAAAAAAAACACACCAAAAACTTGGCATGCTCTACCGTCATAATCGCTTTCTCAGCCCAGCTACCAAGATTACACTCTCAACTACATTTCTCTTACCCTCCCTTCTCTATGGAGCACCCCTTCTTACTAACCTACAATCTTCCCTCAAAACCAAACTATCCTCTTGTTACAATAAAATTGCCAAATTTGCCACTTCTAACAAATCATCGACACACCACTGTGAACCACTCCACAAACTGAAATGGTTAGAACTACCCGACTACCTCTCATATACCCAACTCACATACGCTCACAAACTGATTTTCCAGCCATCCCTCTGCCCCTCACTCTCTTCTACCTTTAAAATGCACCACACACAAAGACAGCTAAGATCAAACAATCAAAACCTCATAGAAATACACAGACCCCACCACCCTCCTGGACAAAACCTCCTGTCCTTCTCTCTAGCACGCTCATGGAACTCCCTTCCTCCCTCTATTCGTACCATCATAAGCCTCCCATCCTTCAAAAAATCACTCCACTCTTATCTATCCTCCACATGGCAATGCTCCTGCTCTCACCCTTCATAACCTACTATTTCATCTAGTAACTCTTTCAGCTCTGACTAAACGAACACCAGGCAGCATTACCCTTGGCCTACCTGTATACTACACTAACTCTATATAAAAAAAAAAAAAAAATGTTTTTTTATAAATTTGGTGTTACTCTTATTGCCTTGTTTCAGCTGTCTCTGCATGTTTAATTACATAAATTGTACTATGTCTTACCCCATCAAATGTATATGTATTTCCTCTGTATTTGGTACTTTTCTCATGTTGAACCCCATGTAATGTCTATGTATATCCTCATTCTCTGTTAAATATGTATGTGGAGCTTTTCTCCCCAGGACTCCATTGAAAACGGGTTCTTGAGCCCAATGGACTATCCTGGTTAAACAAATGCAAATAAATAAATAATAAATAAATAATTATAAAGCGTTTGTCTATAATAGCTGAAAGAATGACAAAGGTGTTGCCAAAATTCATTGATATGGATCAGTTTGGTTGTGTGGAGGGGAAGCAAACATTTGACAACATTAATAGAACAGTAATGATCCAGAGGGAAGCAGAATGTAAGAACATGCAGAGAAAACATTCAACAGAGTAAGCTGGGATTTCTTGAGTTGGGCAATGAAACCTTTTGCCTTTCCTGATACAATAATAAGATTAATTAGGAGGATAAATGAGGGAGTCGAGGCAAAAATCAAAGTGGGAGGGTTCCTCTCTGATAAGTTGTGTCTGATAAAAAATAAGTAGGGGTATGGGCTAAAATTTCTTTTATGGCAGCTAAGGATATGTGGGAAGAGAATAAACATAATACAAATGTTGAGAAACTGGAAGCTCTTGCCTATGGGAATGGATAACAAGATACAAGCAGTAAAGATGTTTTAGTCCCTTTAGTTTTATACAGAGGTCAGGCACATTTTTATCAGCCAGAGGGGAAATTGTTGATAGTAATTAATAAAAAGTTGAATGATTTTACCTGGGAGGGGAAGAGGACAAGAGTTAAGTGAGATAAGCTAATTCTTTCAATAGAACAAGAAGGTTTAGGATTACCTGATTTGAAGGGATATTTCAGTAGAAAAAGGAGGTTTAGGATTACCTCATTTGAAGGGATATTTTAGAGCTATACATTTAAGGATCTTGTACATAATACAAGCAGAAATTCAAAGTGGAAAGGGATGATGATGAAGTGGGGGATAGGGTAATTCAAAAAATAAGAAAGAGTGAAATTTTCAACACAGATCCTTAAGGAGAATAGCAACAGCCATATAGAATATTATATTCAGAAAGTATACAAAGAACTAAGCCAACACAGGAATGGAGAAAGGAGATTCTGAACATAGGGATGACTGCAATTAGGGTTACAGAGAATAGGCAGGGGGGGCTAGAGTTTAATGGAGGAAGCTGGCAAAGGAACCAAGGCATTGGGAAAAAATAATTAGAGAAGGAATTGAAATAGAATGGGAAGAGGCCAAAATATTTTTAGACTGCAGGCTAGAGATGGACTTCCCTATCAAAAATTGCTATCAGTGTATAGGCAAAGAGAAAGGGATAGGGGAATCCTAAATGAAAGATTTGTAATGGATAAGTTTTTAGTTGAATCAGACGAGGTCAGAAAAGATTGGGAGGCAGGATTAGATAAGCAGTCCACAAGAAACAATGGGAGGACATATGTATGGCTCTGAAATATGCAACAAAATCTAAAATATGTAGGATTTTTGCCTGGAAATGTTTACATAGATGCTTTTATACCCCAAGCAGACTCCAAATAACTTTTCCTAAGGTAGATGGCAAATTTTACAGGTGTATTTTATTTTATTTATTTATTTTACATTTGTTTACCAGGCTAGTCCAGCTGGATAATTTCCATTTTCAGTGGAGGACCGGGGAGAAAAGCTCCACAAATTAAAACAAGGTTATAGAAATTAAACATTTACAATAAATGCCTGTGACACAGACAGTGAGCAACAATGCATACATATTAGTCTAGATCAAGTAATAAAAAACACATAGTGCTATCTATGTATTGAGAAAGGCATTAATTCTTTACACTACAATTTTGTGAGGATGGGGTATTACATATTTTAAAATGTATATACATACTTGTAAAAGACATTGTTTGTACCCCCTTTTTTTTTTGTAAATATGAGAACAGTAGCAGCAGTACAGTCATTAAGTCATTTGTGATCACAGAGAAAGATTGCAGTTTTGAAATAAGGAAATATGATAGTAGAAAGAAGAAAGTAGATTAGTCTGGATTGGTACAAGAGCAGAGCCAGAAGTTGTTCAGATGTAAAAGAAGTTGTTTTTTAAAAAGGTGAAAGGAGGCTAGAGAGGTAAAGTGTGAGGGGAGGTTATTCCATATTTTGCCTACTGAGTTGGAGAAAAGGCAGTTACCTGCAGAATTTGTAATTCTAGTTGTGTTGACTTGTAGCTTTTCGGCGGAGCGCAGCTGTTTCAAGTTATTATAGGGGATCAGGAGGTTATTAAGAGCAGGTGTCTTTAATGGTTGATATAGAATGTTATGTGTTATTAAGAGTTGTTGATAGATAAGCTTGTTAGGAAGTTCCAACCAGTGTAAGTGTTTTAAGTTTAGACAGTGGTGAGTTCTATACTGGGATGCTGTGGCAAAACAAGCTATATTGTGGTAGGATGTAGTCAGTTTCCTTAGGTTGCTTTTAGAGAGATTAGTGTAAATAGAGAAAGCATGCAGTAGGGTAGAGATAAGATGTGATTGTGCTAAGGTGGTCCGTGCTTCTGGTGTAAGGAAGGGTTTAATTCTGTACAGTGAACCAATCTTCTTATTAACTGCTTTTATAGTGTTATTGATGTGATAATCATAGTTAAGATTATTATCAATAGTAACACCAAGCAGTTTGGTAGTAGAGTCGGGGGAGACTC
Organism: Protopterus annectens; assembly: GCF_019279795.1. Classification (NCBI taxonomy): domain Eukaryota; kingdom Metazoa; phylum Chordata; order Ceratodontiformes; family Protopteridae; genus Protopterus; species Protopterus annectens. The sequence goes on from NC_056741.1 coordinate 1,412,654,776, forward strand.
CGAAGAAGGAAGAAAGAGGTTCCAGGGAGCATATGTTTAGAGTGTAATGAGTTGGCAAACTTTAAAAAATCCCTGCAGAGTACTCTTTCAGGAATACTGAGTGAACAAATGAGTGTAACTAAGGAAATTATTTTTTTTTTTTGTTAGGATGCAGGATTTGAATTGTCTATACATAGTAAGGCCTTGTTAAGTTAAGTTCTATCAGCTGCCAAAAAAGCAATTACTAGAAAGTGGAAATCAAAGTCTAAAAAACTAACCATACTTGAAGCAGTGAATATTGTAACAAAAATAAAAGAACAGGAAGTGGGCTCTTTAGGAAAGGAAGGGAGTAAATTACAAAGAAAAAAATGGAAATTGTGGGAATGATGCAATGCAGAATAATGTTTTGGAGGAGGAATTAGGATTAAGATAAGGCAGGAATTGAACAATTTGTGTCATGCTGATTTGATTATATTATATAGAACAATATATGTGGTGTATAATGTTTATAAATATGAACTTGTTAATATGGTTTGATTACTTATATATAAATGTAAGTTTGCCTGTTTCACAACTGATAATTCAATAAAGTTATTTAAAAAAAGTTAATAGCCAATTTATAATTCTTTTGGGAAAGAACATTGTCTTACAGCATACTATTTCTCTTTTTGATTTATAAGAAGAATCTGTATCTTGTAAGGGTAAGGCTATGCTGTTGTCTGCTACAGTGGCAATACAAAACCAGCACAATAAATATTACAAAACCTGTCTGAAAAGCAAACATAAGCCAACCATAAGATAAATAATAAAAATGTAATTGAAAACTAACATACCAAGGAATCTCGCAGCCTGTTGGAAATTCCAGAATTTTATTTTTCAGTTCAGTGTATTTGTCTAAATAAAAAAAAAACAGACCTTTTCAGAACCGAATATGTCCATACTCCATCCCATGCCATTTATCTCTCTTCAAACTTTCTTTAAGATAAACGTTTCACCCAATAATTTATAAAGAATGTACAACAACATACTAAACGTATATCTATGTGAATAATATACAAGAATACTCATTAAAACTTTGCTGCCAGCTTAGAAAAGGAGGTATATGAATGTCACTATAATATAGTCAAACAAAATGAGAATAATTTCCTCAGCAGACTGTGTGTAGGTATTAAAAAATTCAAGCTCAGAGTTTTGGATCTGGTATTACTATTACCTATAGGTGGTTCCTGGGAGAATAAACTTGCGTATTTTGAACTGTCATGGCAGCTACATTTAAATATGTTGGTGTAACCAGGATGAAATGATTAATATTCTGTAGCCACTATTAAATTAGTGGTCAATTAACACATAATTAGTCCATATTCACATGAAAGTGCTGAACTGGAAAGTAAAAGTTTAAACTTTCTTACAGGCTGTGAGAAGCTGTGGTGTGCTCATTTTCAGTTATTTGGATTTGTTTGGCATACCCCCACTCCTGTTATATTTTGGCACCTAAATATATAAGCACAGCAAAGAGCTAAATCCACAGATAAAAATGCTATTTGTCATCATTGCTGTTTGTAATTATCATGATGTGCTGTAATATGCAATTGCTCATTTCTGTATGCCACTAGCCCCTTTGCAAATGTGTTTGTGTGGATGTATATATATATATATATATATATATATATATATATATATATAAGAAACGTAAATACAAAGTACCAAAACTATCACGGCAACAGACATATAATGAAGCACTTTAATAAAAATAACTTTATATTACAAACATAAAATGATGAGCGCTTTCAGGTAGAACCCTTTATAAAGTCTAAGACTCTAATAAATCATATTGTCCTTAAAAAGTATCTCTCTGACAACCAGAGCAAAGAATGCAAATAAAACATAATATTTGGTAAAATGCCATTGGTTAACCAAAACGATTCCACTCTATCATGTTATTCACATGCTGACAAATTAATCTATCCTCATTGGTCAAATAACGATGTCAAAAACCAATAAGGAGCAAGTATATGCTGGAAGATCATTGCTGCTATCAGAAACATTCAGTCCAATCTACCAAGAAGAATCAATCTGTCTCCACTGATCATAAAATATACAGATCCAAACAGCTTAAAACTGTTGCTATATACAGTGGCAAATGTATCTATACTACGTCCTAATGCTGAATGTTCTTAAATATAGGTTTTAGATTCTTTGGACTCATTGGCCAAGAGATACTTTTTAAGGACAATATGTTTTTTTTTACAGTTTTAGACTTGATAAAGGGTTCTACCTTAAAGCCCTCATCATTTTATGTTTGTAATATAAAGTTATTTTTATTAAAGTGCTTCATTATATACCTGTTGCCGTGGTGGTTTTGGTACTTAATTTTTACATTTCTTTATGCAGTTCCCAGTACCTACTCTTAGTGGCCGGGATCTTTATTTATCTCTATGTGTGTATGTGTGTGTGTGTGTGTGTGTGTGTGTGTGTATATATATGTATATATATATATATATATATATATATATATATATATATATAGTTTACTATCAAAATAAAGAAATACACCTTGCTGATTGTCAGAAGGTCGAAGTTAAGGGTGCAAAAAGGCAAAATTGCGAACACAAATCCTGTCAACTCCAAAACATTGACACACAGCTTGTGTTCACAGTTTTGAGTGTTGGTGTTTTGAATTGGATTGCACTACTGTGCAGATTGGGAAAATTACCCCTTTCCTCACTGTATTGCGATCTTGGTGTTAGAATATATAATTAGCAAGGGGTGTGGGGAGTGCAGGGAGAATTGCTCCCCAGGAAAACAGTAGATATGTGTGTGTTTTTTCTGGATGGTGAGTGGTTCATTACGTGTTGAATGTCAATTTTTTCCTTCCAAAAAAAAAATCAACATTCTGAGGAGTTGGCTTGACAGTATTTGCAGTTCCGGTTTGGGGATGTGAATATTTGTCGGGACTGCTTTTTTTTTTTTGATAGTAAACCATATAGGCAATTACCTAATATTTTTTTTACAGTGCTACCTTTTCTGAGTCAGTGGGAATTTGAATTTTAATTAAGACTAAAAGTAGCATATGAGTGTAAAGGTTCAAGAAACTGCAGCATTTAGCCTTAGTAGATATTTCAAGGCAGTATATTGCATGGTCTGACATCCTATACAGTGAGTAAGTCTGAAGTACATGGTTGTGAAGTTGTCCACATGCAGTTGGCCACTGTTTCATTCTTTGAGCCATCCTGCTACACCAAATGTTACAAGTGAGCATCATTTACATCCAAGGCAGTGCAATATGATTCATCAATGACTATTCCACTTAGGTTATGAGGAAAGGGATGTGTTTGTTGCAGGGTGTGAAGATATTGGCCAGTGATCTGATCAAAGATAATGCCAGCCTACCAAAAAAAAAAGGTACTGTAACACAGAAATAGTTGAAGGTGTTACGGGGTACAGTTCCAAGGCATAATCCTGCTGACTCTGCACTGCACAGAGCATCATCTGAGTGGTTCCAGAGCTTGGTAGTCCTGTAGTGGAAGAACTCTGTTTCTCTTGCTGTGAAGGTATTAATTAGAGGCAGAAGACATCTTCAACACTGGACTTCTGGAACTTTTAACTATGCTGGGAAGAAGTCTTTTTTTTTTTCATTTTTGAATGCTTGAATTAAAAGTTTTCTTTATTGCATTTTAATGAGGTAGTCATTATTGTTGTCTATGGAGAAATGGGGGTTGGAGTTTAAGGGCACTGATTCTTGACTGATAGATACATTATCTTCTTCTTATTTAGGCTTTTCCGGTTATGGTTCACCACAGCGGATCACCTGTCCACTCATGATTGGCAGTGGAGTTTTACAGTGTCGAGTTGCCAGCCCGGCACCCAACCTTCCACAGAAGGCACACACATGCACGCACTCACACCTAGGGTCAATTTAGAGTATCCGATCCAACTACAGCATGTCTTTGGGATGTGGGAGGAAACCGGAGCACCCGGAGGAAACCCATGTGACCACAGGGAGGACATGTAGACTACACATAGATGGCACTTCATGCCGAGGATAGAACCAGAGAACCTCTTGATGTGAGGTGGCAACGCTAACCGCTGCACCACCGCAGCCACCCTCTTGACTGATACATTATACTTGCCTTATTTCTCCTCACTGAACCTTCTGATTTCTACTATATGAAGGGGTCTAGTTAAGGCATTTTGACCATGATGAATCTGAGACACAAGATTTGCATTTTAGATGAACTAGGATCTGCATCAGCAACAGATTTGAACAGGTTAGCACTATGGATTTAAATTTAGGAGTTCCTTGGGACCACTGGGTTTCTTAATATTTGCACTGGGGATTTGAAATTTTAGGTTGCAACAGTCAGTTAATGGCTGCACTTGGAGTGTCCTGCATATGATTCTGGATCTTCTGATTTATCATGGCTGTAGGTGAACATATGGAAGTTGACTGTGCCGCATGTCTTTTAAATCCTGGAAAATACAAAGGGGAAAGATTTTTTGTAAACGTCATGTAATCTTCAGCATTCCTTTCAAAGTGCTGCAAGATGGATGTTTTTCTTTCTTTCATGGCACTTTTAATTCACATTTTGGTTATGGGTCCAATAGATATTAATTTGCTTTCATGTTCTATAGTGTTAGTCATTGTTTTGATAGTTGACTTTTTATTTTTTATTTTCTTTATATTTATAGATGTTTCACAATATGCCCAGCATTACCAGGAATTGGGGGTCTGCAATTTTTGTCTTATGAGGGACTGGAAAGCTAAGAAAGAATGTGGACATAATTTAGATACACTGAGACTGTGAATTTTCTGTTTTTGACCCTCTAATCACTGATGGCTGATATCTGCCCATACAACCAATTATCCTCCTCACTTCTGTCATCACATCAGATGAAGCTTGCTGTGACCCTGCAGATGGCCCCTCCCTGTCCATGGACAGAACCAATTGCAGTTTCTTATTTTTTATTCCCCTCCTCCTTCCTTATCTACCTTTGGTAAAGGTCTGTCAGAATCCAGCTGTGACCTTCCAGGTGAATGCTCCCTCCTTCCAGGGAAAGAAAGACATTGTGTGGGTTACCTCCAAAACCTGCCTACCCCTTAAGAAATGTAAGAACTAGAATACAGGCATCATACATTCGGAAAGCGTGGTGATTTTTTTAAGATATAGAGGGGCAGAAAGTTCCTAACTGGGTGACCCAAGTGTGATGTCATGCACATCACTGACCCTGACACCAGCTCATTCATGCCCTAGATGTTGCCATCACAGTGGCAGCCTGCCAGCAGCTTGAAACTATGCCCCAGACTCCACCCAGGAATATGCTCACTGTCAACAGAAATCTCAGTGCTCTGCCCTAGGAATGAAGGAGTGAACTGGCATAATCTGCTAATTCCCACTCATCTGCCTTGGCTTCTCCAGTACTTGAGCCAATATGTGTGTGTATATATAGACACACACACACGCACACACATATATATATATATATATATATATATATATATATATATATATATAGAGAGAGAGAGAATGACAGATTCTCTAAATTTCATCAAATGTCTGGTAGACGAGTACTAGGGGTAGTGCTTTTATCAAATGTGCACTTAGCCAAACAGACAAAATGTCACAGGAATATTTCTTGGAGAAGGATGAGTGCAGTTGGAAGATGTGAGAGTGTTTGTGTGTGAGTTAGGGTTACAGTCTGGGATAGTTTTTTTTTATGTTTATTTATGAGTGTGTGCATTTTAGGGTTAGGAAGGGGATACATTTAGAGTTGTTTGTGTGTCTGTTTGCCCTGTCCTGCCTACCTTAGCAATGGGTACAACCCAAACCCTAATGCTGCCCTTTGCCTTAACCCTACACCTTACCTGAATAAAACTCTTCCCGTAATGCTGCCACTATTCAGAAAAATTTGTGACTGGTAGTTTGGGAGGTTTTTAGTGTGAAGATCGGGAAAGGAAATACTTTTGCTTTCTGGATCTTTTGTACCTTTGATATTTAGGGCATTTCGCGGTAACTGTGTTTGAACTTCTTAATGACATTTTTTTAAAGTTAACATTAAAAACATTTGATCATATAGAAGACAATTATATATATTTTTTTCAGACAAGTGCTCGCACACACACACACACACACACATATATATATATATGTATGTATGTATATGTATATATATATATTCTGTTTTTATGAGATGAGAAATATTTTAAGGGGTTAATTTTGGTTGAAATGCCAGGTGGTTAATAGCTGCATGTCGTGAAACTGTTTCCCCTGCCTTTTCCTTAAGGTCTTTGAGACATTTAACATCTGCTTTTGCATGTTGTGTTTGTGATACCAGATTATTTTGAATTAGATACTACATAGATGGATGTGCAGGAGCTTTTACACTGGCTACTAAGATTTTGTATTATGGCAATGCTGAGGATGGACAAGATAGGAGTCCACTTTTAAGAATTTTGAACTGTAAACTTTGAAATCTCTGTTATTTCCAGCACTTTTAACAGTAATTGCTAGTCTGGTAAAGAGGTCTGGTAAGGCAAGACTTTTTAAGTGTGCCTACTTAAAGATGTTTATGGATAGGCCTTCTATGGCCCCTGAGCACTCACCTAGTATTGTTCTTGTGTTCCTATTTGTTTTAGCATGTAAGGCTGCAAAAGCATGATGTGGTTTGTCTGGATGAGACTAATTTGGGTCAGGCTAAACATCTTAAGCTTGGCAAACTAGGGTGTAAGTTGATGATTATGGAGGATGGCCATCCATGCAGTAATGGACGGAACATAGAATGAAGAGTGTAGCACTGGCAAGGGATGCAGATGTAATGATTTCCTTACTTTATGACATGCAAACGCAGGACTAAGCAGCTAATGAATCTTTCATTATGCTTGGTATAACCTAATTTCAAACGGCAGGCCTAAATACCTTGACTTCAACCCTGGCATGGACACTGAAGTCTAGTTACCACATGGTAATGGCACTATGCAACTGCATAAATAGTTTCAGTAACCTGGTTACCCCTACAATTATTTCTTGACACTCCACGCCTCTATTGTGAGGATAGTTAGGATCTGTGTGGCCTATAACCTGATGTCACCATATTCCCCAGGAGATTAAGGAATCATCTTTATTGGACTGTGCACATGTAAAATTGCCCCTTTCTTCAATGAGATAATTTATGTCCTCTGCTCCTTGGAGGTTCCCATCACCCTTTCCAAAGCTGCCACATTTCAGACAATGACATAGCCAGGTAACAGAAGTGTTCTGACCTTTCACTGGTTCACCATAAATGGGATACATTTGAGGATCTTTGAATGCCTATCTTAAGTATTTGGGTGGCAGGCTGTAGGAAGCAATGGGACCAGTACAGGGACAATTATGAGTTGCTGATATATCATTTCTTGGAGCAATCTCTAGACCTTGGGTCTTATTACCCCAAATTATAATTGCATGTAAATTGTAATCTGTCCATGGTAGTCTCTTTGGGTCAAGAAGCTGGCTTCAGGCTTGGCATATGAAGCTTACTAGGGCTTCATATGAGCTGTCAGGCAGCCAAAGGATAATATTAGGTAAGCTCTTAACATTCTAATGTGAGCAGAAAGATGAGCATCCCAGTGGTCATGCTCAGGAAGGACACAGAAAAAAAAACATTGATTGGCTTTTCGTGAGGTTTCCTTAAAATGGTCTTTATAAATTTTTGGACATGATTCAGAATGTGTACTGTGGATCATATGGGTGTGTGAAGTTGGGTACATATATCTGATAGTCTTTCATATCTGGAGGCAAAACAGGGGAAGCAGCGCTCCTTTGTCCTTCCCTCCTGGATGGCTAGATGGGTTATCATAAATTCACCAACAGCAAACTAAGCAAATCCAATAATGGACACGCAAAGTTGGTGAAAGACAAAGTTTATTACTCCACAAAGCTTTTGGGAAAAGTCCCTCCTTCAGTGTGTATGCATTAGTTAAAATCAACAGTCACTTTATACAATTCAAAAATACAGCAGCCCAATAGAGAAACACATTCAATCAGTCAGTTGTGGTGCAGCTAAAATTTTAAAGCCATATAGCGCCTATGAATATAAAAGCTTCAGCATATAAAACATACATTAAAAAACATACCTATAAAAAGCATACATATAGAAAACATTCATAAAAAAATGGTTATAAAATAGTTTGCTTCATTTTCAGTATAGGCTTAATACTTATAGCTGAATTTAAACCTGGTCTAGAGTCAGCATTTAAACGAGTAATCCATTCATATTTTTTAAAAAACGAACCAGCCAGAAGGAATACAGCTTACTTTAGTTCACCAGTTTATTTGACGAAATAAACAGCAGTCAATCCAGCACATACACCAAGATAAAACGCCAAAGCACGAACTCTAACACATAAGGCCAGTAAAGAAAAAATTCCTCGACCACATAAACGCTATGTCTCCACACTTGCGTTTTCGTTTCTTTCACTTCCTCAGATGTGAATGAATACATTGTGCTAACTCCTTCATTTTTATATTCAATCCCTAATTGATTAATGAGCAATTATCTTAATTTAACACTTCAATTAAAAAAAACACACATTTACTATGACCATTTTATGCTGTTCCTCATTTCATCCTTGTATAATGGTTAGAACTGAGTAATGTTTTTCTATAAATCTTTCACATATATCATACACATTTTCTAAAAACACTTTGTTAAAAATACACTAAAACTAAACGTTTAAAATTAATTCCTATGTTAACTTTTTTACTTAATAAAAAAGGATTTATATAGTCTTTTATAAAAAACCTCTTTTGTTGTTCTGTAACACCCTCTAGTGGTCACTAATAATTTTCATTTTGTAAAATGCTGTTTGATTAAATATTTCTAAACTTATAAACTTCTAAAACACTGTAAAACTATACCAATAATCTTTCATTGAATAAAATGTATGTATATACATAAATTATTTAATTCTTGTTTCATCATACATTTAAACCCATCAAATGCACATTTATAATTTAGCTGCCCTTATTTTTAACACTGGGGCTAAAGATACTGTGCTATTTAGTCCTGGTGGGTTATATGCCTCCAATTGGAGTTGCCATAATAATTCCTTGTACTCTATTGTTTCTTCCCATTTTCAGTATAGGCTTAATACTTATAGCTGAATTTAAACCTGGTCTAGAGTCAGCATTTAAACGAGTAATCCATTCATATTCACAAACATCTACAGCATTATTAAGATCGCCCCTTCTCTTCCTTTTCATTATTATATCAATAACCGTGAAAAGAAAAGCGTGTTTATCTCCTGCGTCACTAATATGCTTGTAAAGAGCATTTGTATCTACCTTTCTCCTTATTTCTGATTTATGTTCAATAATCCAATCTTTTAGCTTCCTGTTACTTTTGCCTACATAAAAGGCAGGGCATTTCATGCATGAGGCCAGAAAAAATATATTTATGGTATTACAAGTAGCATACCTATTAAATCTGATCTATTTTCCTGTTATCGGGTGTTTAAAAATATTGTTACTCTCTATGTCTTTGTAACAAGTGCAATTTAAACAAGGGAAGATGCCTTATTTTAACACTTCCATGTTTCTTATATGGATTATTTAAATCTTTATAACATAAACGTTGTTTTAGACTTGGACAATTACGATATGCAAAAAGGGGTTTATCACCTACCAGCTTCTTAATATCAGGCATAGTCATTAAAATGCTCCAGTTCTTTTCTCTAATCTGTCATACACCATTGGTTCTTCTATTGTATGTAGTAACATATCTCGTGTTTATTTTCACTTTTCCTATCGGAAGGGCCACCCCTATCTTTACACCGTGATGAAAAATAAGGCAAAGCTTCATTCCTTCTCATACTTAAAACATCACTTCTTGTTTGTTTTAACAAAGCTTCCGCATTGCCTTGTATAAGTAAAGTCATCAGTCATATCATTTATTTGATTGTCATGTTGTACATTGCCAGTATTAAGATGACAAGCTGCCTTTGACTATACCTCTAAACACATGGGGTGCATGCATGCTACTGTTATGGACATAGCTATTCACCTGTACATCTTTCTTATATACTATTTTAGTAATACTATCACCCATTTTCTCTAATGTTATGTCCAGGTAATGTATACGGTCAGTAGAAAAGTTCAGTGAAAATGTTAAGTAACTAGTAGTTTGATTCAAATACTCAATAAACGTCTCTAGCTCCACATTCGTGCTGTCCCATAACAGGACTACATCATCAACAAAATGCTGGAAGAGTAACACTTTCCCTTTAAACACTTCGGGACACTGATATACACATTTATCTTCCCATTTAGCTACAATAATATTTGCATAAGTGTTCGCCGCTGATGTCCCCATTGCTACACCCATCTTTTGGTGGTCCAGTTGTTCATAAAACATAAATACATTGTTATTCAAAACCAACTCAAATAGCTCACATAAAATTTCTACTTTTTTACCATCAAAATTTGTATTTTTACATAGAAAATTTCGTACTGCTTGTATACCAATATTATAGGGGCGCACAGTAAACAAAGATTTAATGTCCAAAGTAGCGAACAAACATTCACAGCCTTTATGGTTTTCATAGCACTCATATAAATGGGACACAAAATCTTGTGTGTCCTTAATATAGCTCTTAATCAGGGGTAGATATACACTAAGAACAGATTGTAGATAGTATGAGAGAGGTTCCGTTATCCATCCACCCCCATAGACAGTAGGTCCCATTGGGGGGGGTGGGTGAAACTCTTGTGTATTTTTGGTAGTCCATATATACATGGAATCCTGGGACAGTGAACAGTAAAATTAAATAAATCATTACTTAAATCACCATTTAACTGCGTTTCATAAACTACCATATTCACATTACTAATAACCTTAGATACAACTGACTTGTCAATTACAATGAACGTGGATGCATCATCCAGAAATTCGTGCATACAATTGTTATAAACCTCTTTATCTAAAATCACCACTGCTCCACGTTTATCAGCTTGTTTTATAATAATATCACTGTTCCTTTCCAACTTACATAAAGCTTCATTTTTTGCACTGATAAATTATACATTCTACTTGCAAGATTTTTATCATAAAACTGTCGTATTTCTTTCTCACAAATATCATTAAAAACAGTCAGTATAAGGCAATTTGAAGGAACAAACAAGCTAGATTTTTTTACAAACAGGTTCAGTAAGAAATGTGTCTTTAAAAATAATTTTCAAGCTTAAGTTCCTCACAAACAATCAAATCTGTCAGGGCATCAACCATTGTATCTACATTAGATGGTATAAACTTCAAACCTTTACTTAATAGTGAGATATCAGAATCAAGCAAAGCATAGTTCAAAAGATTAACTACTGGTCCATTAATCACCTTGTTTGCAAGCTGCACTTGCTCTGAGTCTGTGGGCCTTTGCTCCCCGAATGCGATGCAGCATTGGTTTTTTGCTCCTGTCTGCCTCTTGTGCAGTCCTGTGATGAGTCTCTTTTCCTTCTCTCTGTTACTTCCGGTAGTTTCAGCTGTGTAAGTATTGGGTGCTTCTGAAAATCCTCAACAAGTTGGACTCTACTATTTGTATCCATTTTCTTTTTCATAAATTCACCCCAGGCATGATTGAGTTAGACCTTCTTGAGAGGGAAGGTACAGTCTAAGGTGGAAACTGGTAAGGTATAATAGTTACATGGCTCAGTAGCCCTGAATTTCTTACGATCTTTATGATACTCTTGCTCTCCCTCACCCATCACATTCTTTTCTTACGTGCTTTCCTTGTGTGATTTCCTGTATTTAGCGATCGCTTTTCCTATGCCCTATACTACCATTTTTACCCTTTATTTGGTTAGAATACAGACTGCAGCAGTGTAGTGGCCCCTTTAAGGTAGCTGGCTGCTTTTCTTGTGTTCTTACTTAAAACTCATGTACACACTGAGACACATGCCACCTCTGTGCTTGGCACTTTGCTCATTGAATCCTGAAGCCACTACTGTAGCTTTCTATGTCCTTTGGAGGAGATGCTAAACTGAATCCCCATCTGCCTGAGTTGGTGGCTACTCATGTAGATGTAAAAGATCCCACGGTACCTATTGAAAAGATTAGGGGTGGGGGGGAGTTCTTAGATACCCTGGCCAAATTTCCCCAAGTAGTATAACGACTACCACTTTGGGCATCCTTGAAAAGAGGCCGATAGCCTAATGGGACTTACCCAGTTAACAAAAGATAAATAAATAAATTAAGTTTAATTTCTCTCCCTCAGCGAGGTCATGCTCTGGGTGTAGGTGACATTAGTGGTCGGCTGTGGCTTGAGCACCATGTTAACACATTGTTAATTGATAATGAGCTTTGGCCTACATTATGCCAAGATCAGAGCCTGCAGGAGGCTTAATGATGTAGGTGATCAGGTTTCTGAATCCAAGATCAGGAGCAAAATAATGTTCTTAACAGTAGCAGAAGCAAAAGCAGGAAATATGAACAAAGGGATGATGATGAGAAGGGAAGGGGAATAAGTAAGGAAACAAAGTGGAGACAGTCACAAACGGGAAGAAAATGAAGTACTGAACTAAGGAAATATAGGGTATCACACGTGGGCCTACTTCTCATGAAGACTGAAGTGGGGAGAGAAGAAGGAGAATGTAACAGGAGAAGACAAAGTAAGAGTAAATTTTAACCATTACAATCAGCTGCAACATGCACACCTGATAAAATGGGGAATGTGAGTCATGCAAGCATTAACAAGCACCTTAACTCTACAAGGTGTCGAGTTCAGGGCCAAGGATGTAATGAGGACAGGCCATGTAGAAGACATTTCTGTTCCACAGTATGACAGCTTAAGGAGCTTGCCCCAAGTCACGCCTATAAAAAAGGAAGTAAATGGACTAATTCTGGGATACAGAATGATCTGCTGAGGGGCAGAAGTAATCAAAGATACTAGAGCAAAATATGATTAATAAAAAGAAATAGAAATGGTAGACATGAATGAAATCCAGAAAAAGTATACCCCTTTCTTTCCTTAAAACTGGAATTACAAATGAGTAATTATGTGAAAAAGGTAAGTTGATGCAATGTTTAGCATTGTTGCCTCTCAATGCTTGGTCCTGTAGTTTGGTTCTTGGCTGAGGTACTTTTTCTTGTATAGTCTACAGGTTCATCCTCTATCTGTGTGGATTTTCTCTGGGTTCTGTTCCTTTCACATTTCACAGATATGCCCTAGTAAATTAATGATCTTCTAAATTTGTTACAGATGTGTGCTGTTTATAACTGAGTAAGTGTGTGTGTGTGTGTGTGTGTGCATCTGTGCTTGAGTATGGGTACATATGTGGACTCCCAGTGATAACTGATATCCTCTCAAGGGTTAATTTCTTTCCTTTCACACAATAAGTACCAAGATACACTCCTCAGCTCTGCCATGACCCAGTACTGTGTAAAACAGGTACCTTTACAAACAATAGCCAGTCTGGGTTCAGCAAGGTCAACTTAATCTGGTAGACTTTTTTGAAAGCTAAGTAAAGCAATGGAAGAAGGTAAAATTATGCACACTGCATATCTCAACCTTGCAAAGGCATTCAGTACCATTCCACAATCTGCTATCGTACACAGTCTCTCACAGCTAAGTATAAATCCCAGTGTAATGCACTGTAAAGTGAGCTGGCTCACAAACAGAACCCAAGAAACTAAGGGGTGGACCATTTCATCTCCTCCAAAAGACCTTCAGTCTTTGAACCACTCTTCTTTGGCAACTATTTCTCGTAGGTCAGAGCCAATGTAAAGGTGTTATGTATGAGTAAGTTAACTAGCTGTCCTTGTGTGCAATTTCAGTTTTCCTTTTGCATTTGAATTAAGCTATCCCATTTAGCTAGAGATTTGCCTTATCCATCCCACTGTTGATAATTATATATTACCCCTAATGAGAATAACTCAGGTCATACCATAGAAAATTTGAGGAGACCCATGCATAGGATAAAGCATTTAGGAGTTGCCTCTGTCCATTAGTTGTACAGGGGGCAATCCTGGGATAACTTTTCTGTTTCCCATCCATACATCTAAGTTGCACTTAAATATGGACAGGGATGAACTTTGTTTTAGATGGACAGTCTGTTCCAGAGTAGCAGTATCCTCTGCAAGATATACCTGTCTCTCCAAATCATTCTGTTGATGTTGCAGGAGACATTACAATCCCTAGACCAAGTGTTTCTGATGTCCATTGTCTTGCTGGGTCAGAGGATGCCTTGTATGCCAGACACAGGTCACCTCTTAGCAGTTTATAAGATACCGAGTATAGTGATGGCATTGAGTCGGTCCATGTAGTACATGTTTTTTTAGGCCTTGTATCCTTTTAGTAAGGTATCTCTGTGGGCTTTCCAGTTGTTGCATGTGTCTGGATGGATACATACCAAAGGGGGCATTATCCTCAATGACTGGCCTAATGAGGGCTAAGTAAAAGGAAACAATAACATCCCTAGGTCTAGACACAATCCCTTTGGCCCTAAGAGAGGGAACCTGAATCAGAGTGCTGAGAACATCCCTGGGGAAGCTGCTGCTGCCATTAGTAACACATTTGGCCCCATTTTTCCTGTCAAAAAGAAACAGAAAAGCAAGTATATAGCTTCTCCTCTTCTTTGGATAGGAGTAGTTTACTGGGTCTGGCTGGGGGGTTAGTTCAGGCTATTGTTCCTTCTTGTGAAGTAGTTCCTGGTAAAAGGAGAGATTTCTCTTTTCCTGAAGAGATTCAAGATTCTGAATCTGAACATGATGCATGGACGGATACTGTTTTTTAACTCACATTTCTGATTCAGACTCAGAGGAAAGCTCAGTGTTTGATTCTCCCTGTGAGAGTTTCTCTTTTTCTGAGACTTTTGCTAGTATGTGCCAGTGTTTCCAGAGTGATAACACTGAGGTTTCTCAATCTCTCAGAAAATACTATGAGTTATTACACAAGGATTTACCAGAACCCACACCCTTTCCTCCTGTTCTGTCTTCTTTAGAGGATGTGTGTATTCCTTCTTGCAACTTTCTTGACAGTCAGCCAGCTGCCCCTAAAAAGGTAGATAGGATGTATAAAGTTCCTCAGTTTTTTAAATTTTATACACATTCCCAAACATGATCCAGCAGCTATAGATTTAGCTGATTCTACTGCTGCTAAGCACTTAGTTTATGTCAATCTTATTCTTTCTGATGGAGAAGGGAAAGTTATTTGTAGGTTTGGAATAAAGCATATACTTGTGCAACTTTGATTTTCAAAATTTTGAACTGTCAGGCTCATATGTTAAAGTTTTTGCTGACAAATTGTGAAAGCATGAGGAATGTGTTATCTGCAGTTTCTTCTTGTGAAGGAAAACTTGCTTTAAGTAACTTAGTTTTTTCTGTTGCACAGTTAGCTACTCATTGTTTTCAAATTATGTATGAGTCTGTTCATGCTTCTTCCAAGGCTATGGCTACTGTTACTGTTTTAATGAGATGTGCATGTCTACATTCTTAAAACCTCAGAGACAATGTTAAAAATGAGGTTTTTAAATTCTCCCTTGGATAGAGATTTAGTCTTTAGCCCTTCTGCTGCAGATGTGATCAAACAGTTTTGGTTGATGAAAGGAGCAAACTGGATCTAGGGAATGCCTAAGATTTTCAGCTCTCATTTTCCAAATTGCCGAAGGGATTTTATATCGCATTCTCCAATTTTGGCAAAAAACAGATAAAGCAGTCTCAACAAAATTCAGATAAACTGATATTTAAGAAGAAATAGCAAAGGGTTCCAAAAAGATTACTCAAACCTCCCAAAACAAACTCCAACATGTCTGAATGACTGTTTAAGAGACCTTGCGACTCCCTCCCACCCCAGACCCTTTTTCTTCCAGAAAGTCTGACTCTCAGTGTTTCTATTTGGCAACAGATTGTTTTGGTCAATTGAGTTCTGAAAATCATTCATCAGGGTTACAGATGGCAGTGGGAGGAAATTCCTCCATTCCAGGCGGTCATTCCTCCTCCAGATCAGCTCTTCATCACATACTGTCCCAAGGAGTGATACAACCAGTTCCTCCTGCCCAGGTGGGGAAGGGTTTTTAATCAAGGTTCCTCCGTGTGTCAAATAAATAAAATGCTTGGAAACCATTTCTGTATATTTGTTTTCTAATGCTGTTTGCGATACTGCCCAAATTCAAAATGTTGAAAGATATAGTGATAACTGAAATCTCTCTGGTCTCTGCATCAACACTCTTTATCTTTTCAAATTCCAGTGCTGGGGTTTGTTTGAAAAGAGATATTTTGATGGAGAGAACAGATATCATTGAATCTAGGTCTCTCCTTCTACAGTCCTTATCCAAAGCAGCCAGTCACCACAGTCGCTTCGGACTATGGTGTGGGACAACAATAGATGCAAACATATAAATATCAAGGAGATGCTTGCCCTGAGGCACTCAACTCTATGAACCATCTTTGATCCCAAGGACCTCTTCAAGTGGTAACAGACAATTCCACAGTCATGTTTTACATCAGTAAGCAAGGGGAACCGGGTAATACCCCCTTTGAAGACTAACCATTTTAGCTTGGAATATAGCTTCACAGTGCAGTCTCCCTCTACAGGCATTCTACATTCAGTCAGAGCAAAATTGTGTGGTAGACAAGCTGAGCAGGACTAGCGCAAACTCTCATGAGTGGAAACTAGATCAGGGGTCTTCCAAGATATCAGCCATTTCTCAGAGTTTCTCAAGTAGACCTTTTTTCCTCCTCTGTGAACAATCAACTGGCAAGATTCTGTTCCAGGACTCCATGTGAAAATGCCTGGAAGAAAGATACATTTTCTTTACTTTTCTTTGGAAAGGAATGCTCCTGTATGCCTTTCCTTCTTTTCCACAGGGTACTTTTGAAGTTTAGAAGGAATCCCCCAAGATCAGTGTGGTGACTCCCTTATGGTCTAGGCAATCATGGTTCTCCCTTCTTTTGGAAATGGCCAGGGTTCATTACCACAGCCTTCCTTACAGACTGGATCTACACACATAAGAACAGGGATGTTAGATACACCCTGACATCAATCATCTTCAATTGACTGCCTGGATGATAGGGTCTTAATTCCTTTTAGGAACCTGTGTACCGATGGTGGGTAGCAAGTGCTAATGGAGTTAAGAAAGCCTGCTATTAGAAAATCATATATTATCAAATGAAAAGGTTTTCTAGTTGGTGCCAGCAACATAACCAGCACCCATTCAGGGCTCGTTGTTCATCTGGTTTTACAATATTTGTATGAGTTAGTATCTTATGGCTTTCTTATTCCTCTATCAGGGTTAATTTATCAGCCATTTCAGCATGTCTGCCCAAGGATCCTCCTCTTTCAAGGCAGTCTCATGACAAAATATGCTTGAAAGGGGTTTTGAATAAAGGGCTTCCAAGAAAACTGGTGGCCCCTCCTCGGGATCTTAATTGTATGTTAGAGAAGCTAACACTTGCTCCATTTGAACCAGCTAATCTGGCTGACTTGAGGACCTCATCATAGAAAACAGTTTTATTAATTGTTCTCACCTCTGTAGGAAGGGAATTTGAGTTGTAAGCTCTTATGGTGAGTCAACCCTATCTCATTTTTCATAGGAACAGGGTTTCTTTGAGAACTAATCCTTTTATGAAAAGTGATATCCAAGTTTACTTTAAGCCAAACCATCCTTATCCCTGTTTTCTTTCCTGAACCTAAAAATGAGGGAGTAAGGATACTCCATACTATGGATGTCTACAGACAACTTAGGTACTATCTTGATAGAACTAAATCTTTCAAATCTTTGCACCAATTGGTTATTTCTTGTGAAGGTAAGAAGGGACAATCTATGTGAAAACAGACTATTTCCAAATGGTTGTTTAAGGCTATTACTTTCTGTTATACTCATCATAACAAATCTATTCCAGACAGGGTTAAGGCCCACTCTACCGGGTCCTTAGCTTCATCTTTGGATATTGGAAAGGGTTGGATTCTAGAAGTATTCTAGAAGCTGCTATTTGGTCTTCTGTGCATACTTTTGCAAAGCACTATAACCTCGATTCCTTCTCTATGTCCAGATCAAGCTTTGCTAGGACCATTCTCCAGCAGCTGCTGGACTCTTCTCTTTTCACTTCCCAAATGTAGTTAGCTGTGGTAATCTACTTATATAGCTAAGGGTACTGCAGCAGTGGGCAATATCATGAACATAGTATAGTTGTGTAAGTTGAACTTACCATAATGGTAGAAGTTTGAATGATCACTGGTGCAGTGGTTACTCCCTTCCTCCTTACCCATTGTTTGCTGGTGTTTTTTTTATGCCATGGTGTGGACATTTATTTTTTATTGTTCCTAAAATTGTTCTTTCATGGCTCAGCCTCCCTCTTATTACTAGTAGTAATGTTTTGAATGCCTGTGCATGCTGACTTGTCATTTAGTCAGCTCAGCTAAAGCTGATTGACAGTTTGGGCACTTGGAAGGTGCCCTGAAGCTTTGGAAGCTGGTCAGCTGTTATATCCTTGGCAGGATTAAAATATAACCCATGTGGCTAAGGTCACTGCAGCAGTGATCATTCAAACATTTGCTGTTATGTTAAGTTCAACTTCCACAAGTGTACTTTCCCAATTACCTTTCTTTACCATCACATCTCCAGAATTTCCTATCTACCCAAGAAAAATTCTTATATTTACTTGGAGTAGAAAAATGCCTATGCAAACTCTTCCATGCAAAACTTCCTATACCTCCTGGATTTTGCTGCATAACTGGTAGCAATATTGATGTTCTTCTACGGTCTACCTGTAAATTGCCTTTCCAGTCTTTCTTTATTTTTTCCAGTCTTTTCATCCATGTGTTTATTGCAAAGTTTAGCCACTCTACAGATTTAATGTCAATTCCTTCAGATGTGCACAAAGTAGAATTTTCAGGAGAACAAGTTCAAATGACCATTCACCTAAACACTACAGAGCTAGTAGGACTGTAGATATGTGGCCATTCGTCACTTGCATAAATTCCCTCATCACTTCCAAGCTTCATCAGTTATTCCTTTCATGAGCCACCTTACAATCTGCCACTTGTGGCCACCACTTCTGTGAGACTACCAAATGGTATGTCCAGTATCCCTCCTGCTCTTTTCTTTGGTCTCCCTTCACAGTCCTGCCATCCACCACATAAGCAATGAAGATTGTCATCACAATAATTTGTCCAGTTTTTTTGTTTACCCACATACAATTGCTTGGAAACCCCTTTCACTATTTTTATAATGGAGTAAGACACATTTTAATTCATATAAAGAGGGCTGGCTGTTCTTGCCATCATTACTGCAAGTTTAAGCAGCCATCCTTTTAACATCTGCATGATTAAATTACAACTTGTGAAGTATCCTTCAACAGGAATTCACAATATCTTCACTGAATGCAGTTGGACTTCATCATTCACATTTTTTTCCTTTAAGAAAAATAATTTTATTGAACATCATTTCAAAAACAACATGAAGAATTTTTAACATACATTATAACTATTTATAATTCATAGCAATTGTTCTTTTTCAAATTTAGTGTTTATTTTAGACTATGGATATTTCCTTCTTGAGTAACCATTTAGACTCATTTTGTAATTCTTGACATTCAAATTCTATTCTTCCTTGACAAAACTTTACAGCATGTAAGTGGATATGATTTCTATATCAGAAAGCTTTTCTGAGTTCTAATAACATGTTAAGCTATATAACTGTGTATATGCTAGTTATCCAATTAATCACCTTAGATTTAACCATTTTGATATTTTATAATACACTTCATTATTGTGTTGTAAGATGTATCATCTATCATCTAATGCCTACTACCACAATTCACCTTTTCTCTCCATCTTTACCCAAACTATTTATATGTGAACCAAAAGAGTGGCCACGGTGGTGCAGCAGTTAGCGTTGCCGCCTCACAGCAAGAGGTTCTCTGGTTCGATCCTCAGCTGGGGCGCCTTCTGTGCGGAGTCTACATGTCCTCTCTCTGGTCACATGGGCATCCTCCGGGTGCTCAGGTTTCCTCCCACATCCCAAAACATGCTGTAGGTGGATTGGACACTGTAAATTGGCCCTAGGTGTGTGTGTGTGCCTTCTGTGGAAGGTTGGGTGCCAGGCTGGCAACTCGATGCTGTAAAACTCCACTGCCAATCATCAGTGGACAGGTGATCCGCTGTGGCAACCCCTAACCGGGAAAAGCCAGAAGAAGAAGATTTATATGTGAACCAGCTATTTTCATACGTCTCCATTTCTCTAAGACTAGATATTAGTCCTATTGGATTTGTCAGTGTTGACACACTCTCCTGTTCTCCTTCCCATCTTCTCAATTGTATGTATTACTTTTCATGCTTATTATGCCCGTGACCCAATAACCCATTTATTCTGGATCATTTTACTTAGCTTCTGAGTTGCTCTTTAATTGCAATTCTCTTATGTGTTGCATTATCCCTCTGATTTCACCAAAACTGGGCCTGTTCTTTGTTTTCTATTTTCATGTAATTCCTTTTTTGGCTACTATCAGCTACTATCAGCAGCAAGGATATTATTTTACAAGTGTGGGTTGTTTCATCTTTACCCAACTTAGGAGCATCATTTCCTTAGTTAGCTCAACTTCCCTTCCTGCAAGACTACTTATGCAATCTTCCAACCATACCTCTCAACTTCTTAGAGCAAGAAATATGGACAAATCCATAAATAATGGGGGACAAAGGAAGGGTACAGAGTCAGAAACTCAGATGTCTGCCATTATTTTCGGACATCAATCTTCAAAGATCTGCCAAGGATTTGTCAGAAAACTACACTCATGAAAATGGACAAAATCTGGAGATTCTATGAAAATCTGTACAGTTGAAAGGTATGCTTTCAACTCTCATTGGAAATCCCTTATCTCTACACAATTAAAAAAATGCCCCTAGGCCCCCTTTCTACTGTACTGCATCTTGTATCCATCATCAGAAACATTTTACACAGTCTGGCAGGAATATAAAAATACTTCACAAACATTTCCAGACAAAGATTCCAAATTTCATAGATTTTGTAACTTTTGTGTTCTCTGTACATATCTCTTTCAACTCAGCTAGTGTGCATTCTGTTTAACATTTTTTCCCCATGTCATTTTTAAATGTGCTTCCCCCTGTATTTGAATGTGTACTAGTCTTTATATGCCTTGGTAATTAAGGATTTTATCTTACCTAATTCATTTCTTACCATTGGTTTGTACTCCATTAGTTGCAGCCTTCCTGTGTTCGAGGTTTAAAGTCTAAATTTTGCAGTTTCTCTTACTAATTCCTTATAAAATAGGTGATCGCTTTCTCTCAGTGCAACAACTTGTTTAGCTTCTTCCCACCTCATTTGCATTTCATCCTTTTGTATTTGTTCCCAAAATTTGGGGTGTATATTTCTTTTTTTCCCATATTTTGGTAATTCGCTGGTTCTGTTTTCTATTTTCAAACTGATACCCATTTGTAAGTATCCCCTTCTTCCGTCCAGTTAAATACTTTCATGTTGATATATTTGTCATAATGGATTCTTTCACTATTTTTCAAGCTTCTGTTGGCTTTCTAATTTTAAGCGTTTCCAGCCACATAACTTTCCATTTAAGTAGATAATTACTTGACTCTTTTGGGTACAGGAGTCAAAGTTGCATCACTATGTAATATTCTTTTAGATGTGTTATCCCTAACCCTCCTTGATTGACTGGTAAGGTTAACCTGGCAACCTTTTTCCTATTTTGCCTTCCACATGAATTCCTTTAATTATTTTACTAGTTTTGTCCAAATCTGCTCTGTGGGCTTATATAAATATGGCTGTCTTACACATAAAACAAAGGGCTCTAGAGACATCTTAACTGCTTGTATTTTATTATTTAGATCCATTTATATAATTTTTTATTTTCTTATTTTGGTTATCACTTTGGGTAAAACCTCCTACAATATTCCATATGCTGCCTTGCTTACAATCTGTTTCTACCATAACCAGAAGTGTTTCATCCTTTCAAGTCCCCATACGAAGGGGTAATCCTGAACCAATGTAAATGTGGCTACGTATTTCATTATTGTTGCTTTTGTTTTTGTCTCATTAATTTTATAGCCCATAATTGTATTACAGTTATCTAATAGCCTAAATATTTTTTCTATATCCTGCTTGAGTTGGGTTCTAAATATAATGCAAAGATGAGAGAAGAGAGTAGCCACCTTTCGTAGTACCCCTTCTAAGTTTAAAGGCATTTGACAGCACACCTTCATTCTTTATTCTGTGCTCTGCCTTAGTGTATATTCTATGTAACAAATCCTTCTACTCCCAGGGGAGGTTAAGGACCTCTAAGGATACCTCCAAAAACTGTTAGCTTACTCAATCACAGGTTCATAGGTGATTACTAGGCTAATGACCCAAAAGGGCCTCTTTAAGTCTATCCATGCTTCTCAGATTTATTTCACATGTTTTGATGCCACTGATTTTGTAGGGGGTATGGCTTGGGTATGACAGGCTGAGCATTTTACAAGCTTCCTCTTTCTAATAGGGACATAGGTGGCAGACCGGGGTAAATTTATGATTCCCCATCCACTGATCCAAGTTGCACTTGAATAAGTGCAGGGAGAAACTCTGCTTCACATGGATGGGAAGCTTATTCCAGAGAAGGGGTAGTCTCTAAGATACTTACTTACTTACGTATGTATGTTGCAGACAAGGTTTAGATCCCTAGATTGGGTGTTTTTGATGCTATTTGTTTTGCAAATTGTATAACAGGTCCATAAGGGCTGGATCAGAGGATGCTTTGAATGCCAGGCATAGATCACCTCTCAGCAGTCTACAGAAGACTGAGTACAAATATAATGCACTGAGAAAGTTTGTATAGGACATGTCTACACCGTGTATTCTTTTTATTGAGTAGCCTCTGTGGACGCTCCAGTTGTTGCATATGCCTGGTCAGGCACATAGCAAAGGGGATATTGTATTCAATGATTGGTTTAATGAGGGCCAAGAACAGTGTAACATCTTTGGACATGGTTGCCATATCCTTGCCTTTTCAGCATTGAGTCCTATTAGCATTAACAGTCTTTTTATGTTTCTGTATCCATCTGGAACACAAAAGTTTTGTTAATATTATATCTGTTTTCCCTTTATAAATCCACATTTGTCTAATTATATTAGTGCAGGTAGAAGCTAGCCAGTCAATTCACCAGAATTTCCATAAATGTCTTGTAATTGTGGTTTAGAATAGAAATGGGTCTGTAATATCCCAGGTCAGTGCTCTCATGCCACTCTTTGACGAAGATCCCAATTATTTCCTTTTGCTATGGCTTGTGATATTTCTTTTCCTCTTATCTCATTAAACATTTTCAACCATATTCTAATTATAGATTCCACCCTGATTTTCCACACCTCTATGGGTATGCGATCTTGTACTGACATTTTTCCTATGTTTTGGTTTCTTATTGTATCTCTGATTTCGTCCATACTTATTTCTTTCATTCAACACTCTCTCTCCTAACCATTAATTTACGTAAGTGCAATTCTTTGAGATAGTCCCTCATCTCCCACTTCCTGGATTCAGCTTCAGGGTCCCTTCAGTATAATGTGGTGTAATATTTTACCATTTATTTTAACTTTAACAATTTCATCTTGACCTGAACCATTTTACCACACTCTGGATCTTTTAGTTTAACACCAATTCTCTCTGCCTTTTGTTGTCTAAGGCTGTGTGTTAGTATTTTTGTAGTTCCAAGGTTATTGTCAAAATAAACATTCTGTAAGGTTTTTGCTATCTTCTCATTGATTTTTGTCTAAATATTCCTGTTTTTTCCTTTTAAGTTCTCCAATTTAAATAGCACTATAATCTTAATCATTTCCAGTTTTTTTGTTCGGCAACATGTTTAACTTTCCTATGTGCCTCTCTATATTGATTAATACTATTTTGCCTCATTTCATTTGCTTTCTCAGTGGTCCTTGTCCAAATTTGTATTTTACACTCATCCCACCTTTGGTATCCCACCTGTTTGCTCTACCTGCATTAGAGAATATTTTAGCATTTCTTTCTGATTTTTAAAGAACATTTTCTTGACAAAGTAATTTGGGAAATTGCAGTATCTCTTATAGTATATTATTGGTTTGTCTTTTATCTTTATATGTA
This sequence comes from Protopterus annectens, assembly GCF_019279795.1. Taxonomy (NCBI): domain Eukaryota; kingdom Metazoa; phylum Chordata; order Ceratodontiformes; family Protopteridae; genus Protopterus; species Protopterus annectens. Next base: position 1,412,678,836 of record NC_056741.1, read on the forward strand.
CTGGGGCCTGATCTGACAGCAGCACTGGGTGTACCTGAAATCCCACTCAGCACTGTACATATTCACTGGATATGAACCCCCTACCTATCCTAGACCAGGTCTTGTATTCATATGAGTAGTATGTGTAAGATGATTCTCCGTACTTCAGAGCCACATCTTGAAAACCAAAACTCAACATATATTTTTCCAAAAACCTTCGATCCTTTTGAGGTTTTGTTTTCCATGGACCTCCTGACACTTCTTTTGGGTTGACAGTCAAGTTCCAATACCCCATTGCAATTGTCTGCCCTTGATGAAATTCCAAAATTACTTCCATGACTTGCTTTATATCTTGAATTGTAGATTTAGAGGGCATGTGTATTGAGGCTTTTGTCAACCTAATTCCTTAGCCTTGTCCTCTTCTGCAATGTAGCCCCATTTTTATCCTGTATTTCTTCCTCCACTTTTAACCCTTTTCCTGGTGAGTTTCTCTCTTCATGCAGCCCTGTATAGTTGCCTTCCTTCCTACTCATCTTGATAAAAGTCTTGTGCTCTTGAGATGGTAAATATGTTTCCTGTAGAATACAATCTGTGCCTTAGTTCCTTCTCTATATCTTATCATTTGCTATTTTTCTTACTAACCAGCCCATTGACCTTTCAACATAATTGATCTGATTCTGTCACCGAATATGCTCACTTAGTTATATTTGCAATAACTTGGGATCCCCTTTGTTCCTTTCCTTCATATCAGATTCTTATGCTCTAATTAATATTAATTGACTCACTCTATAAACTGCTCTGTAGTTCTGTTATAATCATTCCATTACACACAGAAGGACAGCTAAGTGTTTTCATTTCTTAATCTGATTTTAAATTAATTTTAACAATCTGAATCTGCTTTAGCTAAGGTCTTCAAACTTATTAGTAATTCCAGTACATAGTTGCTGTTTAAGCAGCCTTACTGTTGTTAACTAAACCCTAGTTTCATTCTTATGTACTGTGTCTGTCAGGCTAGTTCAAGACTTTGCATTAAGGCAGTTTCAGGCTAGTCATATCAGAGGGTCTGATTGTTTTTTTTCCTCCTACCTACTGTGTTGTAGTTGTGTGCTTAAACCCAGTGTACATGTCATTGCCTGCCCCTTATGATAATTTGACATTGTTCATTATCCCCCTCCCCTTTTGTTGTCTGTTGACAATGAGCACATAAGTATCCTTTTGCCAAGTCTCTCCACTTAAACTACTCACCAGGCTAATAGACCTTTGATAAAACTGCTTAATACTGAGTGTATTGATACTGCCTGCACTGATTTTAGTATAAAATTCGTGACCTATTTTACTATAATTAGTTTATTGGCTCTTGCTGGTGGCAGAAGATTTTCAGGCTAGTTGTTTTGTATTGAAATTTAAATACTCAGTAGCAAGTCCACCCAAACATTATTCTAAAACCAAACTTCAAACAGTTATAGTTACCCCTGTCCCAAGAGTAATTGTTGTTGGTATCATAGGCCAACACTTCCCCACAACTTCTCTGGCCAGCCTGATTGAGATGGGTATCTTGAGACAGAGTAACATTTGTCTCATGCTGTCTGATTGGCCAGCCTGACTGAGATGGGTATCTTGAGAAAGTGTAACATTTGTCTCATGCTGTCTGATTGGCCAGCCTGACTGAGATGGGTATCTTGAGACAGTGTAACATTTGTCTCATGCTGTCTGATTGGCCAGCCTGATTGAGATGATTATCTTGACTCAGTGTAACATTTGTCTCATGCTGTCTGATGATCATCTGTTACTGAAACAGCATAACGCAGTGTGTGAAAGACATGCATATATAATATCATTGGAGGCAAAAATCTCTACACAATTAACTCAGGCACCAAAATTGTCAGCGGTACACCACACATCACAATTCTCCACGGCCATCAAAATAGACATTATCCATCATATGCTGAGGTTCTAAAGAATAACTTGCCTAAAACTCATATACCTCCAAAACACAATACAGGCACAAAGCACACTCAACATATTAAGCCTACTTCCTGACATAGCACAAGGAGTCCCAAAGTCACAAATGCTGAGCCCATAAGGCAGGCATCAACCCCACCAAACATTCTTGTTATAAGTGACTCCATTGTAAGATCTACAAATGTGCCACTTAAAAAAGGAAAGAAAGAGTGATGGTTAGTTGTTTGCCTGGTGCTAGGATCCGTCAGATCATGCATACACTCAGATCCTTGAACAAGTACCAATATGACTCTGTTATAGTTCATGCTGGTGTCCATGATTTGAGGTGTACCTCCCTGGATTATATGAAGAGAGATATAATGGAGCTCTCAGACTATGTGTCTATGGCACATATGAACCTAGCATTGAGCAATATTTTACCTTCTCCAATAAAGATGCCGTGATATGAGTAAAAAAAAATGACTTCAATAATTGGTTTAGTTTTTGGTGTCATTTAAAGGAGGTCCATTATTTGTCAGCCTGAAAGGATATGATTGACAGACAATACTGCTTCACCAGGGATGGCCTGCATCTATCTCCTCTAGGGTTTTGATTATTGACAAAGATATTGTCCATCCCCTTAGTGCCTTTTTAAGACAATCCCAATCTGATACACCTACTAACAATGAAAAACAGAAAAACAATGCTTAACTAATTTCACTATATTTTCCTGATTTATCTAAAGAATTACTGTTCCCTGGTCACTTACTAAAGCAAGGCAAGATGAAGTAGGTAAGGGGTCTTTCTTTTTCAGGTTCCAAGAACAGACTGCCATGAGATTTCAGTCTTATCTAGTATTAAAATGTCATTTATAGTGATGGATTACAGAATGACATCACATATATCTGGTCATCTGACTTCTGGTTCCCATGCTACCCCCTTGGCTAGGGACTATCAGGGTTTAGCACATATGTGTCAATAATACACACACACAGAGCCTTGATAAGATCTGCTGCAGCTCCTGGAAGTCATAAAACAATTTCAAACCTCCATCTTCCAGAGTAGCAATTAGTTCACCCCAAAGACAATGCAGAAAGCTTCCTAGTACAGACTTTTTTTCCTCTGGCTGCATTGATAACTGTAAGATACTATCTTTATGGCTTAAATCAAGTAATTTGATTTCTTACTATTTTTCAAAGTTAGGTGAATCGAGATTAATATCTTCTCTTCTAGTATCCTCTGTTACAATATATACATTTCAACATTTAAAATAATAGATGTAAAATTCTTCCTCTGTCCAGCAGTGCACCCTTTTGATATATTTTTAACACAAGCAACTTTACAAATCCATTTACAACACAAGCATCTGTACAAATCAGTCTGATGTTCAAATAACATAGAATTCTTTACCAAATTCCAGCTGGCTGTGTTGGCATATGTTGCACATCCACTGCCCTACTTCTCCTGGCATGGCTGGCAATACCTCACATCGTCACAACTCCCATCTTGAATCTCCTGCAAGTACTGTATGGCTACAGTGCCTTCCCAGTATATTTTGACTCTATTTGTGTAGATGATTCTAAATAACATTGGATACAGTAGTTTAAATTTGACGTGCAATTGTTTGCATTTCATAATGGCCGGAATAAATTGATTTCTATGCTGGCAAGTTAATGCTGAGTAATCATTATTAACATAAATTCTGTTTTAATTTTGAAACTTTACCAAAATTGGTCTAGGAATTTTCTTTACAGCTTCTGCTGGAAGGGAAACTCTGTGCAATCTGTCAATCTATAATTCAACTGCTTGTACTCCTGTCTATTTGCTGATGGATTGTTTCATGAATTGTACACTTGGCTTTTTCTAAACATTCTTGGATCAGTGTAAACTAATCATAAGGTCTCTCTGAGTTATCTTCCAACTCATTTAGTTTAAATGTTATCTCGTGAATGGTCTTGTATGCCAGGCATTCACCCTTTATTTCTGCCATAGTCTTATGCAGGCTTGTAATGTCATCTGAGTGTCTACTCCCTCTACCACTTCCATGTTTTATTGTTAGTTTTTATGTAGTAATTAAGAACACTACTTATCATAAAAACTTCTTTGTGCATTTGAGTTATGTTTTCCTCAGTGGTGAGTACTGCCAATTCAGTATCCATTCCATTTGACCACTGCTGTAATGTTTATACTTTTCCTAGATTTTCTTTTGACTGCCCTCTTTCTGGTAGTCATTTGTGACCTTCAGTTATTTCACCTAGTACTTTTTAGTTGTTATAACAGCGTTATATGCAGCTTTATCTATCCTGATGGGGTGGTTTATGCACAGATGTTAGTAACTCCACCACCATACTGGAACTCTCATCCCAATCTATTCAAACCTTCTCTGATTGATTCTTATGGTTATAATACAATATTTTGTACACCCTACTAATTATTTCTTTTTTTAAGAGCAACTTCTGTTCTATACTAAACTAAAAGCTCAACCAGAGATGGTCTTTTACTTAACACTCGTCATCTCTTTCTCTTTACCTATACTTTATCAGTCCTTTGTAGGGATGACTGTTTCTAACCTTCAGCATGAACTTCTACTTGACCTCATCCTTCTCTGTTACCTTTCTCTTGTATTTTTTTGCTGTCAATACCTTTGTCCTTTGCTAACTTTCTCCATTAGATTCTAGATTCGTTTTGCCTATTTTCTTTAGGTCTCCTTGCAGTCATCTCTATCGGTAAAAATCTCCTTTTTCTATTTCCATAATGGCTTAGCTTTTAGAATATTTTGCTATCTTGTAAATATTCCCTATCATTCCTATAGCATCTGTATCCAAAATCATACTCTTTTTATTTCTTGAACTGCCCTTTATTTCATTATCATTTCTTTGCACTTTTATTTTTAAGCTTTAGTTTGAATTAGATTGGCCTTAACTGTATAGCTGTAAACTCATTTCACTGAATTTTAAGCCATAGACATGATGTAGGTTTCCCTTCACCTGTGACTTGCTTGTGATAAAAAGAATTACTGTAACTTACAGTGCTGACTGTCAGAATACCGATAGTCATGTAGAAAGTAGTGTTGTAGTGTTTCTAAATGTGTGTATGTCTCTCTACATTTTTTGTGGGAAGTATGTAAAGTAATATGGCGGATGTTTTGTGCATTCCCAGCAGTAGTGGTAGTGTGTAGAGTACTGTAAAGCAAGTACAAGGTATATGTCCTTTTTCCAACTATAGTGCGATCGTGGAGTTAGTATATATAGTTGGGGGTGTTTATATATATATATATAACATTCAACTAAATACCCATGTTAGTGTGAAGTACACTTTCAATCCACTGTAGCCCAATTATAATATCTTAGGGAATAATATGTAAATTACGAATGAACTACTGGTAGTAAATTCATGTCTTCCATTGCAAATATTCTCATATATTTCTTCAGAAATCTGCCCTGTTTTGTTATAGTTTCCCTTTTAGGTACCCCCTGATACATCTTTACTATTGCAAGGCAGGTTCCATTCCCCACCCATAAATAGGATTCCCTGCTAAAAACTAATTCTTCCCAAATTCTCTCAAGCTCCATAAGATTAGTTTTAGGTAGAAATACATGACATTATAATCATCCTTCCCTGCCAGTAATCCCTTATTACCTCAAATTTAGCATTATTGCCTTTCTCTTCCTCTTCTATCAGTATTGTAGTCCTTTTTCCTTTACCCCTGATACTCTATTGAATATATATTCTGAAATCCTTTCAATGCAGTACACTTTGCTTTTTGTCTGTGCCAGCAATGTCATGCCTATTCCATGATAAACTTGATAAGGCAGTCATTCTGATAAAAAAGTTATTATTTTCACATATTCTGCATTACAGTTCTTTTGAATATATGTTTTTAGCTTGCAATATACATCCATATTCTAACATTTGGCAGGCTGATCTTGCATTCTGTTGCTGGTTTTCATCTTTGTTTGAACCCATATTTAATTTTCTCAGACTTTTTGATTCAATAAAATCAGTCAAGAAACAAAAAACAACTAAATACATTTTTAACCCCAAGCTCTTTAAACTCATAGCAGACACACAAAGTTATATACACTTTTCAAAAAAAGGAAAGTTGCCCCTGCATCTAGTGGTAGATACTCCAAATAGACAACTACAGCCACATGCTGTACCTTTTCTAAAGTTAGGTTTAACAATGCTGGAAAAGAATGACAGAGCCTGTGTTCGGTCTTGTACAGATATCATCTGTCCTATCTCTATTTTCCTCTCAGATGTAAAAAAACAACTTAACTGATTTCTAGCCTTATGAAAAAGTGCACTGGCTACCCTTAAATGAATAAATGAAATTGTTCAGTATTATATTTATAGGATCTATATTAGATAACCGAATGCTTAAAAAAGTGAACGGCGATTAATCGACACTACGTAAGCGAAAGCTTACAATTTTGAACGGTCAGAACAGCGATTTTTTTCCTAGGGAAAAAAATTGCTGTTCCAACAAAATAAAAACAAAAACAAAACACTTTAAACATTTCATTAAGTGGGAGGCTTTGCCCCCTCACACCCCCCTACTTAAATGTACCAACTCTGAGACCGCACTACAGTGCTGAAAACGGCAAAGTAACAAAGCGGCCAAGTGAATTCTTTCCTGGGGAAAGAATTCACTTAAGAGCCGCTTCGATATTTTGCCGTTTTCAGCACTGTAGCATCTTTCGAATGTGCCTTCGGTCTTCTAATAGGGAACCATTTATAGTACTGAAATATGAAGGCTGTTAAAGATGTATTACTTGCAAAAGTATTCACTTCTCTTGGTGACAAACCTATTTATTTTAATATAACTACTTGCCAGTTCCTATTTAAATGCTGTTATGGTATTTCTTAAACAAATGCCCCAGAACACACACTTCAATAATTTCATGATTATTTGTCTGACTTGTAGACTTACTGTTTCTAGCTGTAGGCACTTACTGATGAAAAATGGTTAATAGCTTTACAAATACAATAAACAGCTCTTTTCAAATGTCAGAAAACTACCATGTTTCATGATTTTCATTTTCTAGCCTATTTGCTTAAAAAGATCCTTTGTCTGCAGCATACATTAAGAACATTAGTCTATACCTCCACCTGTAAAAAGAAACGGAGGAAAATATTATATTTTAATGAATACATAATATGATCAGTACACTGTTACATCCCCCCAGCAGCCCAGGATCACAACATTATATTGCTTATATCCAGTGTTTATGTTGTTACAGTATAAATTCTTGATTTAGTAAATTCATGAAAAAGTACTGTTCGTACTTTATTAACAGCATAAACAACTGTCACTGCTGAGACCCCCATCTCACATTTAAAATACCTTTGCTTATTGTACATAACTACTTTACAATATAATATATTGTTTAATTCAAGAACTTGGTTATGCACATATTATTAAGAACATCAACTTTTTTAACTTACATTTACATCTTCAGTCTCTTAATTGTCCTTTTAAACATTAACATTTAAGTGAAACTTGGACTCCCACCAATTTAACAGGGTCAGCAAACTTCCTGTCTTTTTCCAAGCCACATCTTGCAGAAGTACATTTCTCATGACCAAACTGCATCTTATGGAAATGACACTTTGCAGTCCTCTCATTTATTTTGTACTTTCACATTATTGCTGGCCTTCCTTCTCATAATCCCTGCTACTCAAAACTGTTTCTGGTTCAAGTCCAGGGTACTTCTAAATTTTTTAGTCAGATCCTGCTTTTTTTCTGTCTTTCAATAATTTTTCTTAGGAACAATGGAAATGTTTCACTGGCAAGTTATCTTGTTCTCTCTATGGGATTTGTTATTGTCAGAAAAATTAGTAGTCCCATTCAAATTGCTGGCCCTTTCTTTGCTGGGTAAGCATCTTTTTTATTTTCTGTTTAATTTGTTATTCATCCAACAATGTCTTTAATCCTCCAGAAAAAAATATTGTAAAGACAGTTGTATATAGATCTTGAATCTCACACGTGCCTCCCTACATCCCCCGTTTGCAGGGATAAACTCACTTTTCTTCTGCTTGGGGTACAGTGTATAATTGTTTTCCACTCCAGTTGTTCATCTGTACCTTCATAAAATTAGTGCAGTCTACTCCCCCCAGTTTCCCTGGTGTTGAAGAAAATCCCATTTTTTTCTGCTCATGGTGTCTTCTAACTCTACTATTTTTTGTAACAGTTCTTCTTGGGAAGACTCAGATTCATCAGGTCTTTTATTTCTTTCAGCCCCTGATTTCTGCACTAGTATCAACTCATCTGGAGAGCTTCATAAAGCTTCTTCTTTTCTTTCCATCTTTTTATCATTTGACTTTATACGTTCATTGGCATCTCACTTGTTTTAAATACCTCTGAATGCATTTGTTTTATTTTTTCTGGAAATCATTGGAAGTCATCTCCTATAGCAAAGCTGAAACTTGCACTGTTTCTTGTTCAGTAGCTTCAAGACTCTTCCCCACCACAGTTTTTTTTCTTTTCCCCTTTCAGCTGATTTTCGTTCTTTCTTTTTTTCTTTCTTTTTTCTTTCTTTCTTTCTACCAGATTTTGTCTTTGCTGATATCCAGACAGTATAGTGACCAAACAGTGACTGCATTTTACCCAAATTAACCTTTACTGTTTTTTATAACACCACTTTTGGTTTTCACACTGGGAGAGCTCTAATTAACTTACTTTTCAGTGTGTAGCCATTTTGAAATCAGTACATTTATGTTTCTGTCATTTTTGCCATCTGTTATACTAAAATATTTGTCAGTTAAGTTCAGAATAGTTGACAGAGTATTTTTATATTATCTAATTCAATATGTTTATCTTTCACATTGAGACAGAGACCTCCCTTTTATTCTTATGAGAATGGACCAAATAACTCATATTGTAGTCTAAAGTGCCTGATAACTCTTTTACCTAATTTTAAGTTTCATTGTTTGAAGTTAATTTTATCATGGAAGAATGAAAAAACTTTTTTCTGGTTGGATAATGAGCAGTGGTGAAGGATGCTATTTCCTGTGTTAACAACAATGACATCTATAAAGTATGTATTATAGTTTAACTGTTGTTATTGTGTGTTCATAAAGATTACATTGTGGAGAAAACGTATATGAAGTGCTAGTTTTTCTAGCTGAGCTGAATATTGCTCTATGTGCTAGATGGCTCTATATCAGTTTACTTATTTAAGGGTTCATTTAAAAAGATGTTTAGCTTTGCTGGACTAAGTCTGTCACAATGAATACTGGCATGTTATTTTACTGGATGTGGTAAACTGAAGACAAAATCAAAATATGCAAATGAACACATACTATTAAATATCTGAAAAACTATAAACAGCTTGAATGTAAAACTTTGCATGAGAATTTGTTTGACTTGAAGGTAAATAATATTTTATTGTAATTTGAAGAAACATATTCTTATACCCACAAGGTATAAGAAAAGGTATCAATCCTTATACCCACAAGGATACCTACTCTCTTTTTTTCTGTATTTCTTCTTTCTCTACTCTCTATATATATCCTATAAAATATAATAAATAAGTTTAAATTTTAATTTTTTTTTTTATTTTTTGTGTGAGAATGAGTATGTTGTAATTATAATATTAAATGTCTTCCTGTATATATTTGCATATTCCATATCCTTCTCCCCTACTTTCCTTTATTTTTTATATATTTATGTTTATCTATTTATATCTATGGGAGTTTTTTTTCCTTCCGGCCTCTACTGAAAATGGAAATACTAATAGATAGAATAAAAGGTTAAAAAAAAATAAAAATTTTCTCACTATGCTCAGTGCTGTTCTTGCAAGTATCTGCAAAAACAACAGTGGAACTTCAACAATTGTAAACATCTGTTATTTTTAAATTAGGTGGAATATGTTCCCTTTTATTTATAAACATAGTCTGCTCTCACATAAAACAGTTGTGTACACTGCTCTTAATACACAGCAATGTCATTGGCATGATTCATAAAACTGAATCACACTAATAAGATGCTGAAACAGAACTCCCCTATATCACATACTACAGTACATAGTTCACACTTGTATAGTATGTGCACCTGCATCTAGACACAGAACATCTCAGGGAATAAACAGACTTCCCATGTAGTCCCCACTGTGCCACATGCACATGCATATGGAGTCATTTATGAATGTGTGGCACACAAGGATACCAGTTGTTGCAGGTCCAGCTTGTGGTCTGCAGTTGTTGACTAGTTTATCAAAACATTTAATTTGGAAAGAAGGTCCAGAGATGCTTTCCCCTTGCAATTTCATCAAGTTGTTCCAAATAATTTGTTTAGACAAAAGCAATGAATTATATACTAACAATAGTGTAGACATTTCTTCATGATCTGACCTCTACACGTTACGGGCAGGCAGAGTTCATCAATCCTTATACCCAGCTTCAATGTGTATGAATGCTCTTCTTCCATTCCTAGATACAAATGGCTGTTAACCTGATTTTGTCCTTGTATTCTTTCCCATGACAACATTGCTATGTATGGACACAATCAGATTGTAGCCATGCAACTCAGACTGTATTAGCTCTTGATATTAGAAGGCAACTCCATGGTGCTTAAAATATAAAGTATGTGTTGTATGCATAAAATTATATTATAGGCTTGTACCCTTCTCTGACGTTCTGGCAGGCAGCAGTTCATAAATATTTCAGGCCACCTTGACATATATTTGGTGGAGGGCACATTTACATAAATGAAAAGATCCTGTCATGCTGTGGATACCAGCAGCTGGTGATACATGATATTATCAAGAGTGTAGGATTAAAGCATGGCTGTCAACCAAAACTGCTAGGCCTAGTATGCCTGCATCTGAGGTCTCCATGGCACGTGAATTTTTTTCAATATTTACAGATACCTACTGGTGTTTTTTTATGATACTGTTTTTCAGCTATGGTCTACTGAGTACATCATCCATGTGTGTGTGTGTGTGTGTGTGTGTGTGTGTGTGTGTGTGTGTGTGTGTGTGTTTCTGTGTCTGCGTGAAGTTGGATATTACCTTGTTTTCTGTGTGGCTCATCTGCATTTGTGCACCCACGGCATTCAGCTACTATTCCACAATCTGTTTTGCAATTCACAAGCTTGTGAATCACAGAACGTGTGTAGATCTTCATTTCTATATCAACTGCATACCTGGACTCATGTACGCAATTGTATATGCTGCAACTTCATTGTGTAAGACCCCCTTTATGAAGCACACTGGCTGTTGCATGTGATTTAGATTGTGACATAAACTGGGTTTCAATACCATGTTTGTGAATAGTACCCATTGTAAATATGAGTTTGTACAAGAAGTGAGGGCAAAAAGCACTTCATACCCTGCTGTGAAGCAGTGATAGGCATATAGTGCAGATTCTGATAAACTTTAAGATAACAGAAAAGAAACAATGCCTACATTTTTCAAAACTGTTCAGCTACTAGTCTACAAGGTATGTAGTTCAATATCCAGGTACAGCAGAAATTAATTTATATGCTAGCAGTTTCTATTAATGTTATAGCTTTTGCATATAGCTAAGCATTACAGCAGGTAGCTCAAAAGCTATCGAAAACAGCTACATGTACTAAGACGATGCTGAATTCCAAGTAAGAAGAGAGTAACAGTGCATTTTACATTGCAAACATCAAAAGAAATCATACTGTGAAATTTAAGCTACAGTATTACATTTCTTAAACCTGTAAAAGACTGAAAGGCAAAAGTTTAAAAGGGAGTTTACTAAGAAATGGGCTTTTTATATTTAAGGAAACTATTAATTGTGTGTGTATTGTAGGCACTTGAAGCCTATAATTAACAAGAGTGCAGTAAGCAATTTTTATTTCTTTGAAAAACAACTGTAGAGTATTTTCTAAACTTCACGCATTTGCACTTCAAGGTATATAACACAATATTTTTTTATATTCCCTGTACAAGAAATGATGCATAAAAGGAACTTATACTATTTTACACAACAGTGCTGGCCATCCAACACAAATGCAGTTATAAGTCTAAGTAATTGAAAAAAATGATAAAAGTTTTTATAATATTTTTACATTACGAGACTTTGGAAAACCATTTTGTTACTTAAGTATTCTAGAAACATTTCTTCAGTATTCATGTACTGAGAAATTAATAGATGCTCTTCGTGTTTCACTGTTGCAGTGATTACATTTGGGTAATCCTGCTGGCAGGTTGCCCTCAGTCAGCCTGAATTCCAAAGTCTTGGGTCCTGCGTCGGCTGTCGTCACCCCTTCCCTGACATCAGGTCATCAGGGGTATAAAAGAAGCAGCCGATGCCATTTTCTTTACTCTCTCTTGTCGCACGGTGCCCGAAGCAGAAGCAGTTCGCAAGTGCTGGTCGGCCGACTCCTGAGATTTTCGAGTTCGAATTTCAGATCCGAAGTCTTCCATAAAGCTAAATACCCCACTGGGGAAACTTTTTTCTTGCTCCAGAACCGATGTCAGAAAAAGTTAATAATTGTATTTCTTGTGGGAAGCAAATACCTCATAAGGACTTTCATTCTTACTGTATTCCTTGCCTAGTCCCCGATCATAACTTTCTGGGTTGTCGGTTTTGTGCTAGATTTAACCAACGCACTATTAAGCATCCGTATGATTTTGCTTTGAACTGCTTTGGACGCAGGTTTAATTATCCAGAAATGTCGTTGGAAAGTCATCCGACTACCAGAGTTCACAAAAAACACAAAGAAAAAGAAAGACACCCGAGGCCCAAAACCAACGATGAAGCTTCTCCTAAGCTAGTCGCCGGTTCGCTGGTCCTCAGTGAGGCACTTTCGCAGCCCCTGCCGACTCCCACGTGGAGTCGGCCACCCTGCTGGAAACTAAAGGTATTGAGGCCTCGGACGCTAATCCTTCAAATGGGTCCGGAGCCGCTGAGCAGGCACCGGCTTCTGAGGGTGTATTTAGACCCAAACATCTATACATTAAACTGACTTCAAAGGCAAAGACTAAAGCTCCTTCAAAGGCAAAGAAGCAAACTCAAGAGTCACATGGACAGGTCTCCATGCCCAAAAAACTGATGCTCAAAATGGCCGAAGACTTGATTACCTTGATCAGGGGTTCCCATCCCCCTCCTGATAAGAGGCCTAGGCAAGAGACTGACTATGAATCTTCAGATCAGGTTTGCATTTCTTCTGCTTCCTCTTCTGATCAGGAATATTCTTGAAAATTCTATGAGGATTCTGATGCTGAAGAATCCATACCTTCAGCTTCTTCTCCTGAGGATTATTCTTTTGGGGAAACCTTACATACCATGAGGGAGCATTTCCACTGGGAGAGCCAAGATTTTCAGAATCTAAAAAGAGGCTCAGGGATTTCTTGTTACTAACTTAGCACAAGCCACTAGCCATCCCTCCTGTGTTAGACATTGTAGATGATGTGTTTTTGGAGTCTAGCCTTACCCCTGACTCCTTGCCTCCAGCTCCTGTTAAGCCTGACAGATATTACAGGGTTCCTGACTCACATAAATTCCTTTTTAAAAACCCTGCTGCAGACCCAGAAACTATTTCTTAGGGTCCCAAAGGAGTTAAGGCTTCCACTGCAAAAAACCCTACCCCTGCTGACAGGGATTCTAGGGCACTGGATAGATGGGGAAAAAAGGTTTTACACATCTGCTGCCTTGGCTAGAAGGACCTTAAACTGTTAGTTTCATATGCTCAAATATCAGCAACATGTCATGGCATTGCTTAAACAGAAAATCTTGTTAATTTCTGAATGTGCAGAAAAAAAAGGAAATGCAGGATATATTGCATGCAGCTGAACAAGTTGGAAAGCATACTTTGCAATGTGGTTTGGATTCTTTAGAGGCCTCCTGCAGGGCCGCAGTTACAGGTTCTGTAATTAGAAGGCATGCTTTGTTAAAGGAACAAAATCTGCCTGATCATGTTAAAGTTAAATTATTATATGCACCTTTGCAGCATGATACTTTGTTTGGTGTTAAGGCAGAAGAGGTGTTAAAGAAAATGGAGGACAAGGCTAAATCTATGCAAACGGTCAAAGATTTCTTACAAGTACAGCCGCCTAGGTTTAGTAGACACTGGCCAACAAAGAACTGGTCCTTTCCAGTGTCAGACAGACCTCAAAGGGGCAGACCCAGATGCCCTAGAGGCAGATCCCAGGCGCAAGGTTCATACAGGTCAAAGCAATGGGGTGCTGCTACCACCAAAAGTGGAGAAGACAAATCACAACCTTGCAGGAAACAGTCCCAATGACTTCCCCCTGCCTACACCAAGCACTTATTTCCTGGCAGCACCCTTAGAGGGAAAATTAGCACTTTTTTCTCAAAACTGGCATATTATAACCCAGGACAAACGGGTTCTAAATATCATGTCACAAGGCTACAAGTTCCATTTCCATACCCTGCCAAAGGCAAACGGCTGGCCAGATCTGCCAAAAAATCAATGGGCAGAGGCACAAAAACAAGTCTCATCCTTCATGGACATGAGGGCCATTCAACAAGTGCCAGAGCAAGAGCGGGGACAAGGATTTTACTCAAGACTTTTCTTGGTACCCAGAAAGGACAAGGCCTGGAGACCAGTACTGGACCTATCGATTCTGAACACATTCCTGGATATACCAAAATTCAAAATGTTGACTTTGCAGCAGCTTCTGCCCATGCTGGGCAAAAACACTTGGCTTGTCATTTTAGACCTAAAAGAGGCATACCTGCATGTCCCAATCAGACAAATATGTAGAAGATACCTCAGATTCAAGGCTGGCTCAATGCATTACAAATTCTCTGCACTGCCCTTTGGCTTATCTACTATGCCCAGGGTCTTTACAAAGTGCCTAGCACCAGTAATTGCATTCTGCAGACTAAGAGGAATACAAATATATCCTTACTTGGACGACTGTCTCATTCAAGCAGAGAACAAGGACATCCTTCTACAGCATCTGGCGTTTGTGAAAAAACTTCTAACATGCCTAGGGTACACAATCAGCAAAAAGAAATCAAAACTAGTACCCTCTTAAGAGATAATATTCCTGGGTGCAAGCTTAAATACAACTGCCCAGATGGCTTATCTCACGCCAGACAAACAAAGATAACTGACTACCTATTTCAAAATGTTAGCAACAAAGGCCCTGTTATCTGCAAAAAAAATTCTGCAGGCTTTGGGCTTCATGGCATCCTGCATCCTACTCATTCCATATGCAAGACTGCATATGAGGAAACTTCAATGGTACCTAAAAAGTGTTTGGACTCAACATTGTCATAGCCTGGAAACTATAATTACTCTCATTTCCTGCCTGCAACAGGAGTTTCGATGGTGTGCAAAGGCTTGTCACCAAAACAAGAGACAGCCATTCATATTACCCCCCAGCCAGGCAGACACTAACAACAGATGCATCAGATTATGCCTGGGGGGCTCACATGGCAGGAAGATGCATTCAGGGATCATGGACCTCAAACCAAATGCATCTACATAATCAAAAGAGATGCTAGCTGTTCAAAATGCCCTAACAGCCTTCAAGGACCTGCTTCATCTAGGACAACTACTGATAAAGACAGACAACACCACGGTCATGTGGTATATAAACAAGCAAGGGGGCACACATTCTTACCCCCTTTGCAGACTAGCCATGACTTTGTGGGACACGGCATTGACTTACCAAGTACATCTGCAGGCACAATTCCTGACAGGAATGAAAAATACTCTGGCAGACAAACTAAGCAGAAACCTCATGGATCCCCACGAGTGGCAGCTGGATCCACAAGTCTTCAGCATGATAACAAGGAAGTGGGGATGCCCGGACATAGATCTATTTGCTTCCCCTCACAACTACCAACTAAAGAGATTCTGCACAAGGATTTATCACAGACAAGCATGGAAAGTGGATGCCCTATTCTTCAGCTGGAAAAACCTATCAGTATATGCCTTTCCCCCTCTGCCTCTCCTTCCAAAGGTACTCCTACAGGTCAGACAAGAGAAGCCAAAGATGATATTGATTGCACCAGACTGGCCCCGCCAGCACTAGTACCCAATATTAAGGAGCTTGTCTCAATGCCCAGCAATGACCTTACCTCAAGTACCGCATCTACTGTCCCAGCAAAACAATCAGATCCTGCACAGCCAGCTCAGGACTTTAAACCTGGCAGCATGGTAGTTAATGTAGCCATACAAAACACACCTCTCAGCAAAGCTGTGATGGATGTCATTTTGGAAGCCAGAAGGCCTAGTACTAGAAAATCTTATGCTGGAAAATGGAAGAGATTCTGTGCTTGGAACCAGACACAAGGAACAGATACAGCTGTACCAAATATTTCTCAGATTTTACAATACTTAACTGAGATGCTGGACAAAGGCATATCTTTCTCATCTATTAAAATTCATGCCTCTGCCATTTTGGCTCATTACAATACAGAGCCACCAATCTTTTCTCATTCCTTATTAAAACAGTACCTCAGAGGAGCCAAAAATGTAAGGCCTCCAAGGAGATCACCGATGCCTGCATGGGACCTCAACTATGTCTTGGAAAAACTCACCCTGCCTCCTTTTGAACCAGCTGCTATGGCTGATATAAAGTTTTATTTTGGAAAACAGCTCTGCTCATAGCAATAACTTCTGCAAGACGAGTTTCAGAGCTACAGGCACTCATGGCTGTGGAACTTTTCATCATTTTTTATCCGGACAGGGTCTCACTGAGGACAAACCCAACATTTATGCCTAAAGTGGTGTCCAGTGTGGCTCTTAACCAAACCATTCATCTGCCAACTTTTTATCCAAATCCACAGAACAAGTGGTGCAGTGGTTAACGTTGTCGCCTCACAGCAAGAGGTTCTCCGGTTCGATTCTCAGCTGGGGTGCCTTCTGTGTGGAGTTTGCATGTTCTCCCTGTGTTCGCGTGGGTTTCCTCCGGGTACTCCGGTTTCCTCCCACATTCCAAAGACATACACCTGGAGCATTTCTCCCTGGGCCTCCGCTGAAAACAGGCTCTGTGGAACCTAATCGGACATTCCCGGTCAACAAATGTTAAATAAAAATAAAAATAAAAAACAAGGGGGAAAGAATTCTGCATTCTTTGGATGTACACAGACAGCTTAGATTCTACTTGGACAGAACCAAAGTTTTCAGAAAGACAGAGCAATTACTAGTGGCATATGCTGCAGGAACACAAGGAAAGACTATCTCAAAGCAGACTATTTCAAAATGGATAGGTCACTGCATTCATTTGTGCTACTTATACCATGGCAAGCCAGTGCCTAAGGGCATTAGGCCACATTCCACCAGAGCTGCAGCCACTTCAGCAGCCTTTCCCAGGGGAGTACCAACCAAGGACATTTTAGAGGCAGCTACTTGGAGTTCAGTGCACACCTTTACAAAGCACCATCATCTGCCACCCTACTCTAAATCCAGGGCAGGCTTTGCCACTGCAGTCCTGCAGGGTCTCATAGCTGCTCCTAATGCTGTTTAGCTCCAGCCTCCCAACCATAGCTTTGGGAATCTACCCAAATGTAATGACTGCAACAGTGAAACACAAAGAACATAGTACAGTTGTGTACACTTACCATAAATGTAGATGTTCGAGTGTATTCACTGTTGCAGTCCAGGTTACCCACCCGCCATCCCCCCTTTTATTCTGATGGAACCTATCTTTCCTTCTCTGATTTATACAACCTATGTGGTGTATTTGCTTGTGGATGAAGGTAATGTTTATATTGCTGCATGTAATTTTAAATATACATATAAATTTTGGCTACCCTTTTAGGGGGCACCTGACATCTGGGGCAAGAAAAACTAAAGAAAATGGCATTGGTTGCTTCTTTTATACCCCTGACGACCTGACGTCAGGGAAGGGGTGACAACAGCCGACACAGGACCCAAGACTTTGGAATTCAGGCCGACTGAGGGCAACCTGCCAGCAGGATTACCCAAATGTAATGACTGCAACAGTGCATACACTCGAACATCTACATTTATCGTAAGTGTACACAGCGGTACTTTTTCAGATGTTAGTTCCTTAGATTTAGTCTGAAGAATACTATTATTTTTGTTTTTGCACATTTTATTGGTATCAGAGGTGATCATTCATGTGAATATTCATCAAGGAATAGCTAGGAGCTAGCTTAAATTGCTAAAATCTGAAGTTTAAGCTAAATGGAACAGTACATAAGTTTCATAGTATAAGAAACTGAAAACTTAAACCATTTTATACCTTTTGTATAGCATCATTAGACACGGACTGAAAATTAAATATATTTTTAAATAAAATAAATGTATCAAACAAAACAATGTCAGACTTTGCAAAACTGCTCAGCTGGTAAAACAGAAGAGATATATAGATTAATGTTCACATTTATTTAAATTGCTATTTGCCATATTACAGCAGGTTCTTCATTCAGTGTTCTAGGATAAGCCCATGATAAAGTATTTGGCTCTATCGATTTATCTATCTTTCTGAAAAGTATAGAAAACAACACGATGAAGGGGGAAAAACTGCATTCCAGGTGAGATAGAACAAAATAACAATATGAATTCCCTTGTCTAAGCAAATCACAGAACTGTGCAAAGCATTTCTAACAGCCTAAGTATGAATTATACTGTATAATTAAGGTTTTCTGTTAAATTTTCTCAAAAACAATGTTATAAAATTGTAGCACTTTCTACTAAATTTCTCAAAAAACATGTAATAAAATTCTAACACTTTGCAGAAGAGTTTTTGACAGGTGTTCAAGAAGATGCTTTTAATTTGTTTTTAATTTGATTTAATAAAAGTATTATTTGTGCTTTTCGTAATAAAATGTTTCATATGATTAAGATGCACAGAGACAGCAGCAGGTTTTCTCCTCCTCAGTTTCTACATAGCCACAGGAAACTATCTGCTGATTTTATTTGGGATGGTGGGAAAGCCAAGGAGCAAATGGATATGTAAATATTGGCTCAAGAAAATGGAATACAAGCTCTGAACTTTAACTGCTGTATCACAGCGGCCTTCCAGCATCTTTACAAAAATTAAAAGAACAAGTTACAGCTTGGCATAAAAATGAATGTATTTGGGTAAGTCGGGGGATTAAAGATCACTGGCATAGACATGGATCGAGTCTCACACCAGCTCTGGTAATGGCAGTTAAACAAGCCCTTGATATGACTGGTGCTTGTGCTTTTTTGCCAGACCTTGTCCCAATCTCTTTGGCTTTTAAGCTAGGTATTCAAATAATGGTTCTGAGAACTGGGACCAACAAAGGCAATAGCTCTTTTACTAGGAAGAATTACATGATGATGATGTTTTTATTAATGTAGAGGAATTTTTCAACGGGTGTGGTAGGCATGAGCATGGACTTTTTAGTACAGGTGACTATCTGCTATTGTTAAATACCTTAAATACAGGCAGGTTAAAGCTAAGAATTGGCCCAAGTTAGTTTAGTGGACCCTGGAGGCTGCAGTGAAGAGGTAAACATCAAAGAGTTAATTGTAAATGCTTACAGAACCTTGATCAACCCAAAGGTAATCTGCAAATAAATACAGGACTGCAGAGGAGCATGAACTGACCTACCCGATATTAATGGAATACTAGAAGTGGTTACGTTTGCAATTACGACATATTATGAATTTCAGGAATTTCATCCCTACTTTGGCACATGTGTCTTTAATGGACACAGACAGCCTGCAAATTGTTCATCTCTCAGGCCCCTGCTTGTAAATCTTTCATCTACCAAGCCCCTGGTTACACTTATCAAGGGTACCAGAACTTGTCAGAGATTTGGGATGCATGGCTAGTCTTAAAACGGCCGTTATGGTCATTAGCCTAGTAAATACCTATGAACCTATGAAATCAGGGCAGAATAGATATTTGGGTGGCAGTGCCTATTTACATTTTTTACACACCAGACAGACTTGCATGTATTCATCTAAAAGTTAAGTTGCGATTATTCGATGTGTAAAGAAGAAGGGGTTGGCACCTGCTTCCATATTTTCTGGAACTGCCCCAGTCTGCTATCATTTAAAGAAGACTTGCAGGATCTGATCTTGCACATAAGGGAGACAGCCAACCATTACCCTGAGCTTTGTACTCATTATATATTTTTTTAATCAGGTCTCTTTGGTTAACAATCAAGTGACCTTGTTGCACCTTTTAATACTTGTTAGGTAAAAAAGGTAAGCAATGGAAGTTTCGAGATCCACTGGATATATAGCCTCTGTCATTGAGGGATTTATTTTATTTATTTATTTTATTTAACATTTGTTTACTGGGAAAGTCCGACTTGGAACAAAGCCAATTTGCAGTGGAGGCCTGGGGAGAAGCGCTTCAGACGCATGTCTTTGTAACATGGGAGGAAACTGGAGCACCCGGAGGAAACCCACACGAACGCTGGGAGGACATGGAGACTCTGCACAGAATGCACCCCAGCTGAAAATTGAACTGGAGAACCTCTTGCCATGACGTGACAACCCAACCACTGCACTACTGCACCGTCCGTGATTTAGAATTCAAGTCTAGCACTGGGCTGTTCAGATTAATTCCATGTTTTTATGTGCCTATATAAATAGTTAATAAGCATTTGTAAGCAGGAAGATTTCAAATCATTTACCTAGACCTTTGGTCTAAGTTTGAGATTTCATAAAAACTTTGTTTTTTTTTTTTTGCTGTTTCCATTCTCCTGTCGTTTTGTTTGGTTTGCTTAAGGTATTCATGTTTTAAAGAAAAGAAAAAAAAAGCATGGATATATGATAGGAATTTGTGAAACTAGATTTATTTGTTAAGATCTTTGTTTTTGAATTTTGATTTGTTTGTTCGTGTTATGTATGTTTACTATATTGAAATTCATTTAAAAATATTATTTGTATATTTGTACATTGTTTACTATCAGAGTTGATGCTGAGAAAGAGAGCACAATGATATATTTTTGCAACTATTTGCAAAAAGAAAGTACGGGAAGATATAAATATTAGTTTTAAGATAACAGGAACACTGTATAAGTGTATTGCTCACTGTGGAAGAAAATGAGACTTGAAATCATCATATGCTGTACTCCATGGTAATGTTCGTAGTGCAAAATGAAATATATTGCTGAATAACTAAAAAACTATCAAAGTCATGCTATGAAAAACTATTCAACTGCTGAGGAGAAGATGCATGTAGTTTAAAATATAAGTATTGACCAATCACTGTATATTGTACTGTAACAGTTTATTCAGCTAGAATTTTAAGATAAGCCACATTCTGTAATACAGTATAGAACAAAATATTTTAAAATCTATAAATGCATCTTGGAGAAATACAGCAAATAAGGTATATAACAGTGCAAGTTTCACTGTACAAGTGAGACATTTACATAGGTATGTACTGCACTTCTAAATGCCTCAGCAGGAATCGTACTGTGTAATTAAGGCAGTCTACTTAACTTCAAATAAACTGTTAATGACAGGAGAATAAAACTTTGTGAGAAAGTTTCCTTGACTGATGTGCAAGTGAAAGGTTGTTTCTTAGTTTAGTTGGAAAAAGAATGTCATTTGTATTTTGTGCATTGTGCACTATCAAACTTCAAAATGAAGATGCACTTAGACACCTGTGAACGTGGCTTGATAATTACCACTGCTTTGATCATCATATACCAGTGTCTGTCAGGAAATCTTTCAGCTTGGTGCAGCTGATTGCCAAGGGAATATCATCTGGATCAAAACAGGTTACTGTTTGTCCCCTTGTATTCAGCACTGATCACACCAGTTATAGAATACAATGCCACCTTTGGGATATACCTCACCATACATCTCAAACAGTGGGAAAGACCCCAGAGTTTCCTAACAAAGAGGATCATAGATTTAAAATATCTAAGGTACCAAAAAGACTAGAAGTGCTATCCTTCTTTTTTGTCTCTTAAAGACTACTCAGAGGAGACCTATGTCTTGCCTTCTAAGCCATCAGGGACCCAGTAGTCTAGGATCTCTAGTCTTGTACCTTCAAGTCAAACAGCCCCACAAATACCAGTGCGAGAGATCTAAACCCACTTTAGCAGATCAATAAAACAAGGTGGAAAGACAGATTTGTTACTCAGCATCTCCTTTATGTATGGAATAGACTCCCCCTACAGATAAACAGTGTGATTCACACCAGCCATAACTGGCATAGCCCTCTTCAAAAAGAAGGGAGGTTCAGTAAGATGGGAACTGGCAAGGTATGATGGTCAGAGGACTCCTTCAACTTCCTCTGATAACTGTGATAATATTATCTGTATTTTTGTTGAGATCAGCTCCCTGGCTATGGTGCAGGTGATGCGAGACATGAGAAATGAGATCTATTAGTGTCTTATGTGCCTATAGAAATTGGTGAAGGAGGATGGAATTATACATTGGGGGTAGTCAGTTCTTTTTTAATGGTCTCATTCCCATGACTATTACCAACCTGGCTCCCTTGTGCAACTTGCCCATGCCGGGTCTACCAGCTATCTTCATATGCTCCTGACTACTCCAGTATTGATGGGGGCCAGTCATTGATCCTAATGGTGTTGCAGAGGCTTAGAATGTCTCTGCGTCTGTTTAGGGAGTATTTACTTTTATATCCTACCCACTTATCCCCTCCCTCATGACAACATGGTAACGTCCAAGGTGGGTCAGCAATATGGACAAGTGGCATATTTGTCCACTTTTATGGCAGCTCATCCAGATCCACCTTCCATCTTTTAGACCATGCCTTCTTCCACCTGCATCCTCAGACTCTGCCAAAGATCATCACTAAGTGATTCCTCAAGTACCACCCTGTTCCAGGACAGACACATCCATCCCACCCTGCTGCTTTGTCAGACATCTGAGATGCTAATCGAACCTGGGTCACCTACTTTGTAGTAAGGGCTTTATCCCTCTATGTCACTGGAGCAACTTCGGAGTAAGATGTCATGTCTGGCTCACTACTTTGGTGGCACCTATTGGGAACACTAGGTGGTGCACCGAGGGAGCATGGTTCTAGAGAGCATGTGTTGTCACTGTGCTGAAGCATGACAGGTGAATTCATCATGTGAAGGTACACT
This sequence comes from Protopterus annectens, assembly GCF_019279795.1. Lineage (NCBI taxonomy): Eukaryota > Metazoa > Chordata > Ceratodontiformes > Protopteridae > Protopterus > Protopterus annectens. The sequence continues at coordinate 1,412,701,726 of NC_056741.1, forward strand.
CCACATGGCAGAAGCATGCAACAGACTTTGGGAAGCTACCAAGGGGGTAGAGGAGACCTCCATTATGAAGGGTTAGGCTAGCTCACATGTGAAGCAAGCTTTCCTACTCCCTACCACTTGACTCTCATTGCTTAGGAAATGGATGGACCTCTAGGGCTTCCTGGACAGGAACAAATTGGCCATGGGACTCTTGCCTAACCTGGAAATGCCCAGATCTCATTCCTGCAAAATGAATGGGCTGAGTGTAACAAGTAAAAGAGAGAAAGTCTTAAGAGGAAGTGGAAGAAAAAAAAAACATGAGAATGAGAGTGTAATAAGATGTTCTTGGAAATGTCTGCTGAAATTTAGAGGCATGTGAGAATCACACACTGGAACAGTCTGAAGATGGGATATTTAACACATTTCCTGGCTTGAACTGCTCCTTAATAGCCATTTAGGTTTATAGATTCATAGGTAAGTACTAGACTATCTGCCGAGGTTCCCTGGCTTTCGCCACCCAAGAAAATTATATTCCCTGTGCCCCTGTCGAGCAGAACCACAGCAGTGATAACCGGGGTGAATTTCCTGTTTCCCATTCAATCATCAAGATTTCTCTTAACGAGGGCTAATGAGTAGCTTTGCCTAATGTAAATGGGTAGCCTGTTCCAGAGCATGGGAAGTCTCTGGGACAAGAATCTGTCTCTCCAGCATGTTCTGTTTATTGTGGTGACAAGGTTTAGGTCCCTGGAGCATGTGGCTTAGAGAGATTGGGATTTCTTTAAAAGTAGCATGCCCATCAGGTCTGGGTTAGACATGGCTTTGTACGTTAGGCAGAGGTCACCTTGGAGTAGGCGATATGTGGCATAGTAGAGCTGGAGGTTTTTGAGACAGTCAGCGTATGGCATCTATTTGAGGCCAGTAATCCTCTTAGTGAGGTATTTCTGTGGCCTTTCCAACTGTTGCAGATGTCTTGCTAGATACATGCCAAACTGTAACTCTATGATAGGTCTAATAAGGGATGAGTAGAGAGGAACAATGACCTCTCCTTTTCTGGAGGAGAACCCCTTTGTGATGAGCTGTGCCAGGTAGAAGGATTTAATGACTACTGTGGCAATGTGATTATCAAAGGAGAGACTACTCTCCACCTGTGTCCCAAGGTCTCTTTATCACACTTTTGGTGTTTAGTAGGGTACTGCCTATGTGGTAGTTCATGGGTATGGTATTTTTCCCAAAGGGAATGACAATGCACTTCTTGGCATTGAGCTTTAGGCCATGACTTTGACACCAAGCATCAGTCTCAGTGAGGCCTCTTTGTAGAATGTCCACATCCTTAGGTGAATGGATCATGGCTCCTAGTTTGCAGTCATCTGTGAATTTCATTAGCCAGAGACCACCTGTATTTGTCTTGACTATAGAGAAGTAGATACCAAACAGGAGAGGACCCAGGACCAAACCGTGTGATAATTCGCTTGTCACTGGTCTGAAGTCGGATTTGGAGTCGGCTACTTTCACTGTTTGGGTTCTGTCAGTGTGCCACTCGGCCACCCATCTTATGACATATGGATTTATGCCTAGTCCAGTGAGTTTATCTATAATACCAGAGTGGGGGATGGTGTCAAAAGCCTTGGCAAGGTTAAGATAGGCAGTGTGCACTACCTTACCCTCATCTACGACTCTAGTGACTGCTTCGAAGAAGTCAATCAGGTTTGGGAGGCATGATCTACCCTTTACAAACCCAAACTGAGTGAGGCCCAGAGTTTGGAGGTTACCTGTGTCTTTCTTTATAAGCTCTAGGATGATGTGTTCCATGGTCTTGCAGACCAGGCTCGTCAGGCTAATGGGGCAGTAGTTCCCAGGGTCTGTGGCGGCACCCCCTTTGTGGAGTGGGATAACTGTCACTGCATGCCACTCCTTAGGCACAAAGCCTGAAGTGAGGCTATGGTTGAACATGGTACTTAGGTGGGGTGCCAGTTTGTTCTGTAGTTCATGCAGAACACAGCCTGGGATGTTGTCCAGTCCCATAGATGCTGTGTTCTTGGCTTTGGAAAGTGCGGTCTTCACCTGTGCGGCCGTGATTTCAGGGGGTTTGCAGTCATCCGGTATGGGGGATGGGCCCTTTGGGGGGTGAGGGGAGGTGAAGTTAGCACTGAACCTGTCTGCCACAATGTTGGCAATATCAGTTGGTTTGGTAAATGTAGTGCCATTGTGCTGTAGTTCAGAGCAGATCTGAGTGTTGCCATTGGTATTCTAGCTGTAGAAGGCTTTGTGGTTGTCATTAGAATCCAAGGTGATTTTTTTCATAACTAGCTCTGGATGATTTTATGAGGGATCTCAGCTTCTTGCTGAGGCTGACCAAGGAATTCCTGCAGTCATGGGATTTTACTCTTTTCTGCAACATTTTCTTCCTTCTGTTGTAGAGCTTGTTTATGGCAGGGGACCACCAGATTGTCTTCCTTTTTCTGGAGGATAGCGGCTTGGTTCTGTTGGGGATGGCACGGTCCGTGCACTCATGTATGTGCTTATGCAGTGCATTTGCATATGATTCAGCAGTCGTGCCACTATTTTCCATCTGTGTGGGTGTAATGAAGTTTGCCCGTTCTGACTTAAGAAGCATGAAGTTGCCTTTGGAGAAGTTTTTTAAGGTGGTTTCCTTAATGGGGCAGGGGGACGGGATATGGGTGTGCAGGGTGATTAGCTTGTGGTCGGACCTGACCAGTGAGGAGTTGACCTCTGGTGGTTGGCATCTATTACCCATATTGGTAATGACCAGGTCCAGGATGTTGCTACCCCTGGTAGGAGTATGGACAAGCTGGTCCAGGGCGTTGAAATTGATGAATTCCAGAAAACATTGGGCAAATGAGTTAGTACATGAGTAGATGGAGGGGTAGTTGAAATCTCCCAAAATTAGGATATTGGGCTGTATCTTAATATTATCCAGTATATCGAGAAACATGGAATGGGCATCCTGGAGCATGGCGGGGGATCTGTAACATGCTACAACCTGAATTGCAATCTTGCCCAGTGTTAATTGTACTTGGATAATTTCGGATACATTATGTTGAGAAACTAGCCTGGAGTTGTGGATATTCTTTATGAATATGGACACGCCTCCTCCTTTAGTATTGCAATCTGGGTTGGGTGTCCAAAAGGTGTGGTAAGTATTGTAGCCTGGTAATGCAGGGGTGCTCTCTGGAGCCTTAAACCAGGTCTCTGTCACTGCACAGATGTCGGTGTTCTCCATCTTAAGGAGAGCCTAGAGTGTGTGCATTTTGAGGTTTAGACTTCTAGCATTGAGTAGCATTACCCTTAGATTTCGCTTGTATATGTCTACTATGGTGGTGCGTTTGATGTTTGAGCCTTGCCTAAAAAAGCACTATAGGGGCAGCAAGAGCCTTAGCCAGTATCCGGAATCCCAGCAGTGACAGGTGCAGGCCATCTCTGGCAAAGCATCGTGGCCTCATGTCATCCCAGGCAGACAGATACCGGATCCCCTTGGAATGACACCAGAATCTTAGCCAATTGTTGAAGTCAATCATTTTGTCCTTGTACTGTGGCATCATTCTGGGCGATGGCAGGATGCTACTCAGAGCTAGTTGCATACCTGCCTGGGCCACATGGTCAGAGAGCTCCTCCATGTCTCTTTTCATGTAGTCCAGGGATGTACGTTTTAGGTCATTCACTCCAACATGGACAATGACAAAGTCGTACTTGTTGTGGAGTGACCTGAGTGCGTGCATTATATGGTGGATCCTGGCACCCGACAGGCAGCTGACAGCGACTTTTTCCTTGTTCAGACTGGTGAGGGGGACGTCAGTGAGTAGTGTGCTGGGTATGTTGTTTTGCCTTATGGGCTGAGGTTGAGTGGCACACTGATTTTGTGGGGTATGTGTCATTCGGGTAGTGTTGGGGGGTGGTGGTTTGCTTGCATTTCAGCTTTGGAGGTCTCTATTGTTTGGACAGGTTTTTATTGAGAACCTCCATGAATGTAGGTGTGTATTTTGTATTACTATGTGTGGGTTTGGGAGGTGCAGGTTTTGATAGACTATGTGGTGAGTGCGGTGTGGTGTTAACCTTCTCCTCTTGACTGTCTAGTCCAGTCTTGGATTGAGAGAGCTTGGCTTCCAGTTTGGCTATATAAGTGCATCTCTCACAGATTGCAGTGGTGGATGGTAGGAGGAGAGGGTTGTCAGTGTACATGAGGCAATTGCTACATTGCCCCAAGATGCCCAGATTCATCAGGTGGGCAGACGAAGACACCAAAAGCTGATCCTTGGACATGCCTAGTTAGTGCTTATTAATTAATTTCATTAAACAAGTGCTTTCTATCATCTTTTTTTGGATAGACTTTCTCTTATTTTGACAGCATTAGACTTTGGCTTATTGGACATGTCACAGAGAACAGCTTCATATTGCCCCAAGTGTTTTTTTGCTGTATTCTGAATTCTCTTTCCCTGTCTTAGTGTAGGTGATGTTTTAGTTATCTGTCATTTATTTTTCTGATTCACAACTTGCCAAGAAGATTGCACATCTGGCTTTTGTTGTTGCTGAAGCAGGACAGAAGGTGCCGGACATTTTGCTGTCATTCTCCTTTCCACCAATAATATTGAAACTGTAAGTCATTGACATTGAGTGGAATATTTCTGTATTTAATAAGAGCCAGATATCAGTCCTCTTTTCAGCTGGCAACATCTTTTTTCATGACATTCTTGACTGTAAGGGTAACTTTCTGAACTAGACCATTGGATTGAAGGTATCTTGGTAAAGAGATGATGTTATGGAGCACACATTATAGAGAAAAAGCTTGATATTTTTGACTTACAAACTGTGGAACACTATTTGTGTCGAGTATATTGGGAATACCATATTCAGAAAATAAATGACTTTGTCCATGTTATGATAGCTTGGGAAGAGGTTTCTTTTAGCTTTAGCTTGATGACAACAGGGTACACAGACTAGTAATCAGCAAAGATAAGATACCGACTGATTTAGAACAAATCCGACATGAGTTTACTAAGTGATCTTTCTGGCATCACATATAGTATCATTTTAACTTTGGAGCAGCTTTTGAGATACATGAGTCTATGTAGCTGGTTTGGAGCAATCACTCAGTTTAAATTTGAGCATCTTTTCCTGTGATTCATGAATTTAATCAAGAAAGGTAGAATAAACTTGTTTGGACTGCCTTCCCTACCAAGGATTGCTAGAGTATAGACAAAGAGAAAGGGGTAGAGGAGTGCTAAATGGAAACACCAAGTCTGGCACTGTTTTTGAGCTTATAACAGAAGTTGCTGTTAAAAGGGGATAATTCATAGAGCATAAAATATTGCATGATAACTGTAAGAATCAATCAGAGGTGGTTAGAAAAGATGAGGAAAAAATGGAAAGGCATTATTCAAAGAAACAATTAGAAGACATCTGTATGGTTCCCAAGAATTCATCAAAGTCCAGATGGTTTAAGATTTTTGCTTGGAAGTGTTAGCAGTAGTTAGGTATTTTTATTTATTTATTTAACATTTGTTTTCCGGGAAAGGTTGACCTGCATTGGCGGATCCAGGAATTTGCAGAAGGGGGGGCACAGTCTGGATAGTTGACTACCGAGGTGGAAGCAAGAAAGTGGGGCACTTGGTTTGGTAGTTGTGATAAGATCACCTTAAAAAGCTCTGACATCATGTCTGGAAAGACATCACTTTGCATTCAGTTACACATGATTTTACTGTGGATGTGGTAGCAGAAAAAAGTAATTCCTACACAGCACATCTATTTTCAATGCATGCCTGGAAAAAATTTGTTGACCATACCAACTCACATTCCCCTTCCATGGCATACTGTGGGCATATGGACTGTTATAAAATTGTAAAGAATCCCACTGAAGGTGGAAATAACCACAGTGAAGTCTACTTTGTTGTTATGAAACATAAAATATATACCAGACACATGTTTGGATAAATTAGTAAAAGCTTCATTTAATTGATGTACCAAATAAACTAAACTCATAAAACTGTCCTTAGCTGACCATTATGTTTTTGTATTGTTTGCTGTTCTTTCTCTGGGTTTAAGCACAACTAATTTTCTTTAACAAAAGTCCTACTGTACCTTTTCTCTTCTTTCAACAAATTCTGTTGTGAGTGAAGGAGGGGGAGGCAATGTTGGTCTCCAGGAGTTCAAAAATGCCGGCTGTCTTCTTTCTCAAGTCAAAGTTCAATGAAACGAATTGTTTTTAGGTCAATGTTTTCCAAGTTCATGGCCATCTGAATTTGGGTAATTTCTTCTTCCAACTCGTGGTCTTTGACAATGAACTTCTGTCCTGTTGAACTTTCACTGAGCTTGGATTGCAGTCACTGCAACTTCAGCACTGGGGAAATAGTTCTAATTTGGAGAATGCAGTACTTTCTACAACTGTGTTTTATAATTGGAATAGTCTCTGTAGCAATTACTATTTTTGGGGCTTGAATATAAGCTGACATTTTCCAATACAATTGCTGCTACCTTGTTTTCCACAGATACTGGCAACTTAAATGCAGCAGTGTTACATTATCATTTTGTCAGATTTTAAAGAATTCAACTGATGGTTCAGCCTTAAGAAAGCTTTCTGTGTCCATTTAGCTTCATTGTTCAGGAGGTTTGGCTGTAGTTAGAGAACACATCATTGTATAAGTTAGTGATGTTGGTGTCCTGGTTAACTTAATATATTGTCTTTGGAGCAACTGTTTTCTGCAGTGGTGCTACTCTGAATTCTGTGATCTTTTGTCTCCTGTTTGTCAGGTTTTCTCCATTTTTTTCTTCAGTCATGTCCATTCCTATCTGCAAGTTTCCCTTAATACAACTCATGTTCCTGAACATCTGTTCACCTTTTGTTGTCTTCTGTATGCATCCCTCCTGAACTTCTCTTGCTATCATCTATTAAACTTTGCATTAAAGTTTTACATAATGTACCCTGCTCTCATTATCTTTAGAGAGCCTTCTTTCATCAGCCACTTCTAAAGCCTTCACAGACAGTCATTTTGCCTTCTTAATCTTCTTTCTATTAAGAATTAATTTTTTGCAACTTCCTGGGTAATATTTCAAACTTCTGTCAATAGTTCATGTACTCTGTCCAGCATGCCTAATCCCTGACTACTGGTACTTCTCTTAGTTTCTATGCTGCCTGTGGAGTAGAGGATTTCTGTGATGGTAGTGCTCTGACTACTGGTACTTCTTACTTTCTATGTTGCCTGGGGAGTAGATGTCTTCTATGATGGTAGTACTGACTTTTCTGATGGTATTTCTATGAATTTCTATGTTGGCTGTAGAGTGGATGACTTCTATGATGGTACAGCTCTGACTACTGGTAGTTCTCTTACTTTCTATGCTGCCTGTGGAGTAGAGGACTTCTGTGATCGTAGTGCTCTGAGTACTGGTACTTCTTACTTTCTATGTTGCCTGGGGAGTAGAGGACTTCTGTGATCGTAGTGCTCTGAGTACTGGTACTTCTTACTTTCTATGTTGCCTGGGGAGTAGATGATGTCTATGATGGTAGTACTGACTTCACTGATGGTACTTCTATGAATTTCTATGTTGCCTGTGGAGTGGATGACTTCTATGATGGTAGAGCTTTGACTGACTACTGGTACTTCTCTTACTTTCTATGCTGCCTGTGGAGTAGATGACTTCTGTGATGGTAGTACTCTTGACTTCTCTGATGGTACTTCTATGAATTCTTATGTTGCCTGTGGAGTGAATGACTTATGATGGTAGAGCTCTGATTGACTATGTTGCCTGTGAAGTAGATTACTGGTATTTATCTTACTTTCTATGTTGCCTGCAGAGTAGATGACTTCTCTGATGGTAATACTCCAACTTAATTAGTAGTCTGACTTTGTCAATATGTTATACCATCTAAAGATATGTAGAAAAACTATACACGACAGGAGAGAAAGCCTAACAAATTTTTTGTGAATATAACACTAAGCATTTCATGATGGCCTCTATGTTCTCATACCGTACTGTAATATATGTCACAAGCTTCATCATACTACTGTTTGATTCTTAATTAAGCAGATTAATAAGTAGCATTTTTCTCGGATGTCTTTCTGCAAATAAATTGATTACTGAGGAGTAGTCTATCGGGATGTCCCTGTGCATGAACAGCAACACTAAACTGTTAAGACGGTCTTGTCCCATGGTACTCCGGAGTTCAGACTTTATCAGTTTTAAGGCTGAATTAGCCCTCTCTACTCCAGCAGTTGTGACTGGAGTGAGCAAGAGTGTATTTAATACAAAGGAAATGTTTGGGAACATTCTGACATTTGTTTGCGAATAGGTCTGATTCAAATCATTTGGCAGTGCAGAATTGTGCGATAAAGCCTCCCATGTCTTTTTCCACAGTCTGAGCTCTTGGTGGAATGTTGTTGGTGAAGGCAAGTCAAAAAAAAATTTAAGTGAACTCTCTTTATCTAATGTTAAGCTGTTCAAGTTTGATGGAATTAGTGAGAGTCCTTGAATAGCTGTTGATGCCATCGTAGTGAATCGTCTGGACAGTTCATGAATGAAGTGATCCAGAAAGGGAATAAAAATTGCTCTTCACCAGTACTCTTCTGAAGTCTCTCCAGCCACATTGTTCCTCATAGTCTGTTTGCTACAGACACGTGGAAGGGGTAATTCAATATTATTGCAGAAGCTCCCCATTTCTGACATATCTCTGAAGATATTCCTAAACTCATTCTCAGTGTTTGCACGAACAACCTGCAGCTCATTAAGCACACAGCTGACTTGCTCATATGCATACAGTATGTCTTGTGATGATCCTTGCAGAAGTTTGCTAAGGGGCTTAGTAAAGCCAAACAAGAACCTTGCTGACTGGAAGGAAACAATAAAGCAAGACTTAGTAATTGAACTTTAAAGTCCACTGGCATCTGTCAAAGTTTTTCCATCCCAGTGTGGCCCTGTTATTCATAATATTGTCTAAACAGTGAATAAGTGCTTCATACATATGATAGAAGTCATGAAAGGCTGTATGTCTCTCCACCCATCTGGTCTCACACAGCAACTTAAGCTTTTGTTTTTCTATAGGTTTTTTGCCACTTGCCTTTTACTGTAAGTTTATGTACTGCACTGATTCCTCTAGACATCTTTACCTTTTTGGGGAGTATTTGAAAAACAAACCAACTTCCTTCACTGCATTTAACATTATTCGTACTTCTGGAACTTGGCAAGCCTTTGAAAGTACAAGGTTCAACTGGTGGCTAGCACAATGGAAAAAAATAGCATGTGGTACTTTTTCTTGAAACAAAGCTGCACAGCCTTTCTGTGCTCCAGCCATGTTTCCAGCACCATCGTACCCTTGAGCTTTGCAGTGCTCAAGATTCAACGTTAACTTTGTTAGGCATGTGACCAACTTATTGCATATCTCCTCTCCAGTCACAGATTCACAGGCAATAAACTCCACGAATCTCTCCAAAGGATGGCCATTCTTCACATATCGTAGTACTACTCCAAGTTGTTCCCAGTTGCTTATATCTGCAATTTCATCTGCTGTTGTTTAATATCCTTTATTATCTGCTGTTGAATGTATTCTTTAATACAGTCTAGCAATTTATTCTGTACTGTTTTTGAAATATATGTTGCATTCTTTTGGCATGTCTGCAAGTGGGCTTCTAACTCTCTGTCACCAGCATCAATTCGGAAATCAACTAGAGATCTGAAGTTTCCTTTGTTGGTTGTACAGTCAGATGTGCAGTCATCTCTATGTCCACGGAGTGCTATCCCTTGCCTTCCACAGTACTCCAGGCACTTTATAATAGAGGTTAGTAGAGCTCTGTTTTTGGCCACCTGCAGCTGTGAAGCATTTGAAATTGCAAAGTCCACTCTTTGACTTGGATTGTCACTTGTGATTCGGAAAGCATGTAATTTTGCCTCAGATTTCTTGTGGTAATCTAATTCTGAATGTCGGTGAATATCAGCTTTGGCATGCTTCCAATTACAGTATGGCTGCTCAGTGAATAACTTTGCACGTTCTGTCTGTGCTGGTGTTGGAAATAACACACAGGCTAAACAATACAGCCCATCTTGCTTCACTGAATATGCCAGAAAATGAAACTGGTCTAGCCATGACAGCTGACATTGGTGAAGGGAACTTCCTGATTTTCTTCTTTTGTCTGTGAAGGCTTTGAGTGGGAACCGAAAACCGTCATGTGGTTTGCGATGATTTATGACAATGACTTTCTCCTTCTCTGCAGCATTAGTACATGTGATGTACTCACTAATATCTGTCAGTGAACACTTTGTGGCACTGACTTCATCCGAATGCTTCTTACTGGCTTCACTAACAGTACTTCTCTCACTTTCTATGTTATCTGTTAAGCTGCTGACGTCTGTGACAGTACTATTTTCACTGACTTCTCTGATGGCACTACATTCATTTACCATGTCTTCTGTGTCAAACACACATGACTCTCTGACTGCTGGTTAAAAAACAAAAACAAATATCAAGAGGAAGACAACTTCTGTAACAGTACAACAAATACAACTACATTTGCCTCCATTGTATAGCATACTATTACACAAAAAAAGTTTCACTAACTTAAAAAAATAGGGAAATACTCTATATACTAGATGCCTGCAAACCCACAAACGAAATGCAAAGTATACAACATGGATTATTAAGATGTTCCGTCTCACCGATGAGCTCCTGCCTTCATATATGACTACAGTACCTTTCAGTTCATTTTCCATTACATATCTGACTTTCCTTTCAAGACTAAAATCAGTAAAACTTATGAATACCCTCATTCATAAAATCCTAAACAAATACTTTAGCACAGGAAATAGTGTCACACACATCTGAACTATCTAACAATCATCCTGATAATAGGACATAATTCTGTACTTTGGCACTACTCTCACCCACAATGACTTACCCTCAGAGACTGAACCTTCTCCGTGTTTTACGACCTTTCTGAAAAATTTGAAGAGGGACTGTTGATGTAGTTCTCGCTTGGCTCCTGAAGACATGGCAGCACTTTCTCCTGACATACTGCAGCTCATTTCAATACACAAAATAACTGCTTCGGTTATCTAATGTACAAAATAAAACCGTGTCAAGTACCAATGGCTTGGCTAATGGCCACAACAACGTGTTCATTATGCTGAAGAAAGAACGCATATAAAACGCTTTACAAATGAATGCACAAATCTGTTCTTTGCTTTGGCATGTTGCAATTGCTTTACAAAACTGTCTCTGTCTGTGGGTGCTATACTTCTATCAGCCTTCACACATTCTGGCATTACACAGCATTTTCTGGACAAATAAAGGGCTTAGGTCAAAACTGTAAGCATTTTGTAAGCAATGAAAGATATCACAATGTACAAATAGCAATGCTAAGACTGGGAAGTATTCTTTACTGTGATAATTCCACATCCACAGTCTTTCTGTAAATGTTACTTTCACAAATTGCATATCTTGTATAACCCAGAAATATATTGTTCAGTTTTGTTAATCTGACATAAGCTGTAACATGACAGCAAGAAATTCCTCTGAGCACATGAGCCCTCAAGCCTGTGTTGGAGGGAAGCATTCTAGCTTATCAGTGGGAGGGGTAAGCACTAGGTAGTCTATAGTACCACAAGATCTAGGTACAGATTCTTAGTTTTAGCACTTGAATTTACTTGTTCGTGCTCAGCACTTGTTTAGAACTTGTTGTTAGCACTAAATAAGCTACAAATTACTACAACACTCAACCTTCCTCTTCACCTAGAGGAAAAACAGTTTTTGTACTTACTTCCCTCACTTGCTTAGAGAAAAACAGCTCTTATACCCACTTTCTTCACTTGTCTAGAGGAAAGTAGTTTTTATCCAGGCATGTCCAAGGGTCAGCTCCCAGTGTTTTCTCCTGTCTATCTGATGAATCTGGGCATCTTGAGGCAATGTAGCAATTACCTCATGTACACAGACAACCCTCTCCTCCTACCACCCAACACCACAACCCGTGAGAGATGCACTTATTTAACCAAACTGGAGGTAAAGCTCTCTCCAACCAAGACTGCACTTGACAGTCAAGAGGACAAGGTAAACACTTGCACCACACCGCACTCTTCAGTGCAGTTACTGAGACATGGTTTAAACCCGTGGAGAGTATCCTAGCAGTTCCACACATTTAGACCATCTCTTGCACAAGAAGGAACAAAAACTGAAGGAGTCTCAATTTATATCAAACATGAACATAGTTAAACAGTATGGCACACTTAAAAATTGTAAAAATGGCAAATGTCTTGAGATTTTAGGACAAAATGATTTCCTATATTTTATGTAATAGTTGCATAAAACAGTTATGCTGTACCTGAAACAGCTAAATGTTATAAGAAATAGTATAAGCAATTAAAATGCTACAAGAATAAGCATTTATTTAGAAAACAAAGTGTAGTTCTGTCCTTTGTACTGGCCATGGGTATGTTTTGGCCTGTAAAATCTGACGTTTGTGCCAAAAATGTCCCACTTTGGGCATTTGAAAAGGTGGCAACCCTAACAGGAGACTAATAACTTATTTTAATGAGTTGGGTTAAGAAAGATGACATCTGACCAGTTTTACTCTAAATGGTATTTAAGTCCAAAGACAAGAGGGTTGGAAGTGTTCAGAAATGCTGCAATCCTCCGTATGAAGACAAAATTATGGCGGTAACCCCACTGGAGGAAATTGGAAACATTTGGACTAAATTTAAGGCAGCTCTCCAGGTCTTTTACAGCAGGTAAGGACTCACCAGTAGATACGGGAAGAGGACTAAGACATTTGATAGAGTGAAGCTATGCATTACCAAATTTTGCACCCAATGTTTTATTTTCACTATCACACTGTGAACCATGCACGGCCACCTTTGGCTGTTGGCTTTTTAACATTATTTTTGATTTACTGTATGAAGATGGAGTAGGTAAACTGCTGATTGATAAATAACATGTAATGACTGTAGTTGGTTAATTTCTGAGATTGATGATCGCATTACTGTTTGTTTAGTTGCGAGTTATGTACTACTTGGTTGAAGGAGCAGAGGACTGCTGTTTATTGTGGAAAAGGGTGAGAGAGAGTAGTATTTTGGATACTCAGTCTACATAATCTTGACCATCTTTCCATTAGTATATGGTAGTACATGTCTTGTAGGCCTATGGAGCACATCCAACTGTCTTTTTCCAGCAAAGGAAATATTGACTGCAGTGTTACCATCCAGAACTTCGTCTTCTTTACAGATTTGTTTAAATTGTTTTCATCTAAAATGGGTCTCCAGTTCCCTATTTTCTTTAGAACTAAAAAGAATCTTGAGTAAGTTCCGGATCCTCTCTGGTCTGCGGGGATTTCTTGGATGACTCTCTTGCTTAGCCACTTTTGGATCTCTAATGTTGCTAGTTCCTGCTTACTGCGTGAAACATCCGGAACTGATTTTTTTTCCAGGGCGGGGGAACAAAAGGGTATTATATATCCTCTGGAAATTATATCCAGCACCCATTTGTCTGTGGTTACATTTTGCCAGGTTGTTAGGTGCAAGGATAAATGTCCCCAACTGCCTCCAGAGGTGGACAATTAGGCACTCCTTCAGGAGCGCTGAAAGGGCCTACCAAAGAAGGTATCTCTGGAGCCCTGGTTTTGCAGACCTCCTTTGCCATGTAGGCGGCATCTTCTGTTGTTGGTCCCCCCTCTGCCTCAGGGAGAACTTTCACCTTGTGTGTCTTGGTAAGATCTTTGGGTTCTCCTAAACCACATTTTCCCGCTTCCTCTCTCTGACCTTTGGAAAGGGTCTGGTATTGACGGAAAAACATACTCCAAACAGCAGACAAAGTCTTACCTTCCTTTTCACATCTGGTGAGCATCTCTTTTACTTTAGGCCCAAAGAGTGATGAGCTGTCAAATGGGGCATTAACAAATGAAAATCTGAAAGGTTCCGCAAAGTTGCAAAGGCATATCCAGGTCTGCCTCCTGATGGAGATGCCTGAACCTGCAGCTCTACTTGCTCCATCTGCACCATATGATATAAGCCTCATGGAGGAGTTTATAACAGCACTGAGGGTGGCTAGCTGTGCATTGACTTTCTTGACTGCATCAGCAACTGCTCCTTGAAGAGAGTCTGACAACTCCTTAATCAGATCTCTCTGCACTCTGGTAAAGTGGCTAAGGTAATTCAGTGATTGAAGAGAAAAAGTCACTGAAGAGAATACATGCTGTCTGTATCTATCCATCATCCTAGAATCTTTATTAGAAGGGTGGATAGAACAACTAGTCTCAGAAAGTTCTTTCTTAGTGGCCGCCACCACAACCATGGCATCCACTGCTATCCCCTTTATCCAAAAGGATTTGTCCTTTGGGGCAGTAATGTACTTATTTAGCCTTCAAGGAGCAGGCTCTATGGTATCTGGGGTCTCCCATGCCTTGCGAGAGAGCATGTCTATAAGCTCATCGGAAGGCGGAGTCACCAAAGAGCTTGAAGGGTGAGATCTGAAGGCCTTCAGGTATACTGACTCTTCAGCAGAAGGGGAGGAGGGCTGCCAATCATCCCTTGTTTCAGAATGTCCATGCTTTCTCCAAATGAGACCTCCTCAGTGGGTGATCATGGGGATCCGTCTGCATCATCTATGTCAGTGTCTGAAGTGATGGACTCCTCAGGGGAGTCTAGGTGCTTCGTCTTGCAAGTTCTCTTCCAAGAGACTTCTTCAAAGGGGTATTCTGGGGAAGTTTTGGAAGGGATGGGGGACCCCCTTGGGGGTTTCCTGAGGTCTGGTATCTCTGTGATCATGTGGAAGGGGATGATGAGATTGAGACACAAGTACAGGGGAAAGAAGCTCTGAAGTAGCTTGTTCGGTAGACTGGAAAGAAGTCATAACTCTCCCCATAGCCTCAAAAGCAGTCTGGCTCATCTCCAAAGAGCCCACTGGATCCAGCAAATGAGTTGTCAGAACAGAAGGAGTCTCCAGAGCAGAGGACAGCTGCACTGAGGCAGAAGTAGGAACCAAACTCTTCTGCGCTGATGCCCTGAGAGACAGAGTCAGATCCAGGGAGATCCCAATCTGTACTGAGGATCAGAGAGAAGAGTGTCAGATAGTAGAGGTCTCCTGATATGAAGATGTGGGGACACTCTGAGCAGATGTCGTATCTGAAGAAATAGAAGGAGGTTTCGGAGCGGACGCCAACTGGATCTCAGAAGTTTCTTCCTCTGAAGAAGAAGATCACATTGGAGGAGGAGTAGTTACTGTGGGGGTTTGTTCCGACTCTCGACTGGGCTGTGATCCAGAATAAGTCTGGCCAAAGTCTGCACCACCCTATCCACATCATCATCTGAAAGGGATCTGGAAGAACGAGAAGATAGACTAGAAGATCTAGATCTGGCTAAAATGGTAGAAGGCGGTCTGGAGGTGACAGATTCTAATGATTTAGATATTGAGAATTTGGAAGGCCTTGTCTGATCCGACTTGGATCTGATTAAAGTCAGATCAGAGTTTACTTTTGGAGCTGGCAGTTCCAAAGCTTTAACAGAAGAAGGCCTTTTTGGAGACTTGACTGTCTTGTCTGCTGAAGAGAAGACTTCTGCAAAGGGTGATAGAAGAAGACCTTTTGAAATCAATTTGTTTTTAAATTCTATCAATGCCCTTTGGTTAAATGCATGGCATATAGAGCAATCTTCTTGGACATGCAGAGGTCCAAGGCAACAGACACAAGGGAACGAGTGTCAGTCATAGGCATTTTCTTATTGCATTCTGAACATTTTTTAAAACCAAGAAGTTTGTATTCCTTTTGAGACATAGTGGCTAATCAGTTTCACACTACTAAGCTACTTTAAAAAAGGAACATATGCAACAAAGGGGAAGGCTGGAAAAGATACTGCTCTACCATTATTAACAGCAGTAGAAACACTGTATGAAGTACTAAAACTTTTTTTTTTTTTACTATAACAGCAACTAAGAAACTGCAAGCCCTCTAACTAAAAATGGGCAATAACACACTTTTACACACAAAAAAAAAAAAGAAAAAACAGGAGGAAGATTAAGGGAAGACCTATAAATTTAAAAAGGGAAGGAAAAATGGCCCTCTAATTTAAACAGACCTCAAGTACAGGAACTTACAATAACTACACTAAGAAGATTCAAAAACAGTTATAAAGCAATGTTATAGAGAGAATTTGACTTAAAAGGTAAAAAGAGAGAAATAAAAGAGATTAAAGACTTAGCCCAGAGATGATTGACGTCCTCCACGCAGTGCGGCAAATGAGATCTAAGGTATTTTTCCAGGTGCATCATGGGAAGGGTATGAGCCCACAAGCTTGGTTAAAGTCCTCCAGCTAGCAAACAGGCCAAGACTGATCCGATGCATCGTATCAGACCTCATCTGTGAGAATTAGGATGAGACTGACAACATCACATCAGTGATTTATTCTGAACCTATTTCAAGTTCAGCCCTGGCGCAGACACAACATATTGACAGAGTGGAAAATACTGAGTGAAAATTTGAAGTGACAGCAACATATATATATATATATATATATATATATACTACAAGCCTGTGACAGCATATTTAAAACAGTTTTCTGGAAATTGCTATAGTTCACTATAGGGTTACCACCTGTCCCTGTTTGCAGGGACAGTTCCTCTTTGGGCAATTGTGTTCTGCGGGAAAAAAAAAAAACTAAAAAAATGGCAAATGTCTTGAGATTTAGGACAAAAAATATTTTATAAGTTGTCTTTAATAGCTGCATAAAACAGAACAGTTATTTTGTATATAAAACACCTATGTGTTATAGAAAATAGCATAAACAACTCAAATGCTACAAAAATAAGCTTTTATTTTAGCAAATAAATGAAGCTCTGTCCCATACTTCTCGACCTCTTAGAGTACAAAATCTAGACAAATCTAGAAATAATTGGGAGACAAAGGCCCCAAAATAGGGACATTTTTAATATTGCTTTTATAAACTTAGAAACCTGATCGACTAACAAGTTTTCCAGTAGCATGAATTTTCTGGAGTATGAAGTCTGAAATTCAAAAGCCTGTCATTATTTTCTGACTTCCATCCTCAATGATTTGCAAATAATTTGCCAGAAAACCAAACATTTATGAGGAACAGACAGAAAATATGAGTCAAAAATCTGGATAGTTGAGAGGTACTTTGCACTGCCCATGGGTATGCTTTATTCTGCTAAAGTTCACGTTTCTACAAAAAATGTCCCACTTTGGACATTTTAAAAGGTGGCAACCCTAGTTCACTGTCATCCTCAGTTCGTATGACCTATCTGTGTTTTGGAATGGAAAAAACATGTACTTTCTAAGTTTTGGTGATACCATTTCTAGACCCATTTCAGTGCTGAGTAGCTGTAGATGCTGGAGGGCTACAGGATGGAGTTTCCTGGTGTCCGCTAACTGTGTGAAGGCAATAACATAAAACTCCACAACTCACTTCCTCTTTTAAGAAGAGTTCCACTGCAGGCGGCGTATTGAGTGTGAATACATAGCTGGGACTGGAGAGGAGGATCTAATCCTCGCCTTCTGGGGGTGGATAGACTGCTTACTATTCCTAGTAATGCGTGAAGGTGCCAGCTCCATCATTTGAATATGTAGCTACGAGGAGGAGGAGGACCCCCACCTGGTACACCTGGTGAAGCCAAGAGGCACCATCTTACGAAAGCTACTACTGTAAGAAGATTCTCATTTACAGAACAGGGCAATCATTCCAGTCAGCCCTGCTGTCAAACTACTTCTTCCAGCCTGTTTCACTTCTCTTACATGATTACGAAAAAAGTCGGGGAATTTGCTTGCTTAACAATTCCAGAGCTCTATGGTTTTGTGCACAATTTCTTGTACTGCTGTAATATGAGGAAATGTTTCATTTCACAGAGGAGGTAAACTTAAAAAGTCTGCACGCACTGAACACTGCGGCAGTGTTCAACTGTCTTGTGATTTAATCGGTAGAGTTGGTTACCCTTCCTGAAATTGAAATGATTGTTAAAAATAGGAAATGGCAATAAATAAATAAAAGAAAATACAGTCCCATTCTAAACATATTATTGCTATGTAATGGAGCTTCACATCCTGAAAATCCAGCTTCCACCGCCCCCTCCCCTTCATTGTGTCTCATTGTGCCAGGCGGGGAGAAAAACAGTGAAATTGCATTCCAGTTCGTTGGTAAACTCCTTCAGCAAAACAGGACTGTTAATGCAAATGAATTAAGTAAACGAAAAGGAAAGAACGCCGGCTTTGCTAGGAGGAGAAAGAGGGCACAGTAAGCCTATTTTAGAAATAAATTGACGGAGTGACTCAGTCCTAGTGAGTCAGATCTCTCCATGAGTTGACCTAAGATTCTTAGAAAGACTTCAAAAGGCAACACACAAGAGCACATAGGGAAAAACTAGTGCAGATCAGTCATTAGTGCCATTTTTTAACTACAATCTGCCAAGGCATCTTGAGGGATTTAAAAACCATTTTGGGGAACTTACTATATTATTTGAAAGAGCACACACACTAAGGAAAATCATATATAATGAATCATGTTCCACATCTGCGTCTTCATGTTGCATTGCTACACATTACCTCATCATTGCCTTGCATATAATATTGACAGTAAATTATTAATTATGACAACTATAAATAAAGACAGCCTAGTTTTAATTGTAGAGTGGAATGTCAAAGCCCTCTCTGAGCTTTATAAGTTTTAATAATCATTATTATTAAATGTTTGTCTGTGTGTTACACTGTAGTACGTCCTCTTACAAACAGTCAGTGCAAAATATCCAACTTTTTAAATATTGAATAATCAAACTGGCTCTTTGGTACAAAAATTAAAAAAAATACCTCTCACAGACTTGTTGAATGGAGTTTGTTGCTGGAGCTCAGAACTCTGCACAGTCACTGCTGACTCACTTATATTATAATTTACCCCAAGTTTCACCCAACAGGATGCTCTTTGAAGTTTTTACCAAAACGCGCCTAACTCAACTACAACAGAGAATTATTTGGAGGAGCAATTGAGGAGATTATAAAACCACCTGACTCTGCAACCTCCAATCACTTCTCCAATGTATTTGAGTTAGGCGCGATTTTTCACAGCATTGATTGGTTGAGGAACCCGAACAGTTCTGAAAAAAATGTACGGTACTGTCCATGTTTTTTTTTTTTTTTTTTTTTTTTTTAACTGTCGACGACTCGTGGAGAGATTGATCATGGATATTCACATATAATTCACATATATTATTCATGATTTTGACAGTCCAAAATAAAAAAACCTAACTTGAAAACAGACAATGAACAAAAGTTCTGGACAAAAGGAGGAGGCGCGCGCCCCTGTGCCCATGCCTAAATCCGCCACTGACTTGCAACGAAGCTAATTTTCAGCAGATTTCTGGGGAGAAATGCTCCAGATGCATGTCTTTATAACGTTGGAGGAAACCGGAGTCCCTGGAGGAAACACACAGATGCAGGGAGGACATGCAGACTCCGCACAGAAGGCACCACAGCTGAGAATTGAATTTGAGAACCTCTTGCTGTAAGGCAACAATGCTGCCGCTGCACCACTGCACCATCCATATGATACCCCAAGAAGACTTCAGAATAAGATTCCACAGATAGATAGCAAACATTGGAGGTGTGATAGGAAAGGAAGAGGTAATTGGGAAATATTTTTTTTCGGAATGTAAGGAGTTTGGAGATTTTTTAAATTTCTTACAGAGTACTTTATTAGAAATGTTGGGGGAGCAAATGGTTGTAACTAAGAAAATTATTATTTTGAACTTGGAAAGTAGTTCTAAATTGATGAGGCACAGTAAGGCTTTACTAAACTTAAAACTCTTGGCTGTCAAAAAAGGAATTGCTAAAACATGGAATTCAAAAATTAAACCAAATGTAATTAAAGTGCTGAATATTGTAAGTGATATAAATGAAATGGAGGTGGGATCTTCGTAAAGGGAAGGACCAAATTACATGGAAATAAATTAAATCTGTGGGAGCAGTATATGCAGAATAATTTTCAGGATGAGTGAGGTTAGACACTGAGCAATTTATGTAATGTCAGAGGGAATCCAAATTGTTAAAAGGAAGTATAAATGTATAATGAGCAAAAAATGAAAATGGTTTATTATGGTTTCTTTATTTTCCTGTTGATGTATGTGTACTTGTGTCATTACTTATAATATCATTTAATGAAGTTATTTAAAAAAGGTAAGTAGAATAAACTTGAATCAGTAATATAACTTTATTTTTGTCATCTGACCATCTTGTCAGTATTATATTTTTTTCATCAACAGCCTCTCTAAGTTATTTTTAGTATGAGAAAGTCATTGCTTGTGCAAACCTGCACTTTGTTGTCCCTTGGTCTCCACCATTGTCTCTGATGGCACAGCACCCTCTAGTGCTCTGCTCCTGCATTTACACAATGTGAATTTGATGAAATATGGCCACCAATTCACATGCTGGCCTCCCTTGTATGTGAAGTTGTTGAACTGACATAAAATAAACTGTACTCTGTTTTTATACACACAACACAGCTTTATTTGACACACTGGTTTCAGTCTGTGTCTGAAATAAGTCTGTAATGAGGCATTTGACTAAGGCAAATAATTTTTCAAAACCAGTTTTCTGAACGAGGTTACAGTAAGGATATTACTTAGCCCCAGTATCAAGCTTAAATATGAGAAATAAAGCACTTATGCAGAGTGTTTTAGGTCAGTGACATTTGGATTGGCACAGCTACTGAGTCTCTGTGGTCACTGAAGAAACTGTGCACACAATCGTTACACACAAATCAACATAA
This sequence comes from Protopterus annectens, assembly GCF_019279795.1. Taxonomy (NCBI): domain Eukaryota; kingdom Metazoa; phylum Chordata; order Ceratodontiformes; family Protopteridae; genus Protopterus; species Protopterus annectens. Next base: position 1,412,722,453 of record NC_056741.1, read on the forward strand.
TCAAGGATTCATAGAGATACATTGCTCGCATTTCTGCACATCTTGTGCAGTTATGTAGCAAGAAGTTGAATGCTCAGATGGAGACATTCAGTACTTCTATGCAGCTAGCTGTGCTTCAGGCTATGGAAATGACACACTCAGTACCTATGCAGATGGACTTGGCTGTACAAATAAAATACTTACACAGGAGTGGAAGAGACAATCCATAGAGCACACATGCTCTGCATTGAGTGACTGGAAAATGTATACTCAGGCCAATATAAAGTGCTTATAGCAGCTTGGTTGTGTGTGTTACAGCACTCCTCAGCGGGACAGCACCGACTGCTACACAAAGCGAAGCTGCATTATAGGATTTGCAGCTGTACTGCTATTGTGTCCACATAGCTAGATAAATTTGATGCATAAAATGGTAAGAAAGTCGTGTGCAGGAAAATTGGAAAAATGGAAAGTGGAAGCAGTGGGCCACACAGAAAGAATATATAGGAGTGTACAGAATGGGGGGCACGATGAAGTTTTTACAGGGGGTTAGAGAGAGACAGAGACTTTTTTTGTGCAATAAATGGAAGCTGGAAAAGGTGAAAGGGAAATCAGCATAGGAAAGGGGGTTAGGACAGTATGAAGAGGCAAGCACATAATCATACAGAAAAATGAGTATATGCATACATGATGCAGAGACTTAGAAATCAGACAAATGTGATGTGGAACACAAGAAGAAGGGAGCACACATGACTGGGGATGGTGTGGCGCACAAGCAGCTGGTGTGTCATTTCCCATGCTGGCTTTAAACTGGCTATATTTAACAGACATGTCAGCACTTGTGAGGTGAACAAGCTGTGGCTGGCCATTAACCTTTCTTGCCTCCTTCAGAGGGTGACATAATCTGTGTCATGCTCTGCTCATGATGAAGGTGAAAGGGCACACCAGACCTATGTGGCAAAAATAAGGTATGATGCTAGAAAAACATACACAGTCTCATTAGTAGATCCCATTAACTGTGTCACAGGCAGAAAACAAGTGTGTGTTCTCTGCACATCTGTTAAAATAGGTAAACAGAATTAGTCACAGGTGAACATTGGGACAAAGCAGATAGTGTTCAGCCATCATGAGATGGTGGAGCATACCAGAACAGGTTCTTCCAGAAACACACCACCAACACTATTTGTGTGTGTGTGTGTGTGTGTGTGTGTGTGTGTGTGTGTGTGTGTGTGTGTGTGTGTGTGTGTGTGTGTGTGTGTGTGTGTGTGTGTGTGTGTGTGTGTGCAGAAAGGGGGCGGGTAGTGATCTTTTTGCATGGACAGATAGACTCATTTTTCCTTCTGTCCCAGATTGGCAATATCAGTATAAAGCCAACCAGGTGAGTTTCGTTATTTAATGCAGTTTCAAGAATATAGAGCCTGCTGGTGCAGAAGTTACTAACAGACAGTATAGCTGCCTCATCTGGTGCTGGGTGCCTGTTCTCTGTTTTGCTGCAAAAAAAAGGGAAAGTTTTTATGTAGACAAGATCTTAGAAGATTGAGAGACACAATAGTTGTATATCTTAGAGTGATAAAAATGAAGATGGTTCTAATGCACTGTTCAAACACATCACATTTTGTTCTGGTATTAAGAGATTTTTATTCGTTGTTACTGATTTTGCAAGTGATAATGTATGGGGTGGTAAAAGGGAACACTGTTTGGAATATTTAGAGGATAAATGGCAACTAGTGTTAAATGCAAATGGTACTTTTGGTCTCAATTCCAAAGTGAACTTTAATTGCTACTTACAAAAACTGAGAGCTTTTAAATGATGGACCTTTTCAATTAGATGTTTTAAGTCATGTGATAAATTTGCAGTATTTAAATGAATGCATGACTTTCTGTTAACACTGATGAAGTCTTGGTGTCTTAATGTTAAGTTTAGAGATGAAAGCGCTTACTCTGCCACTTTATTTTACATTTTTTATTTTATTAAATGTAGTGACTAAAACAGTTGGTGCCTGACCTGTTCCTCTGCTCATAGGTTCATACTAGACTATCTGCCCTAGGGCATTTATAAGCCTAGCCAGAATGTGTTTGGCTTTCGCCACCCATTTTAAATTAATTTTGCTATGCCCTTTTTCGAGGTTAATATACTGTGACTCTGTCTAACAGTGACACAGAAGTGATACCCGGGGTAAACCTACGATCTTCCATCCACTCATCAAGATTCCTCTTGAAGAGAGTCAATGAGGGACTCTGCCTAACCTGGACTGGGATTTTATTCCAGAGTGAAGGGAGCCTCTGGGTTATGAATCTGTCCCTCCAGCATGTCCTATTTATTTCAGTGCTGAGGTTCAAGTCTCTCGAGTGTGTAGCTCGATGGGATTTGGATTTTCTGAGGTGCAGCATGTCCATTAATTCTGGGTTGGACATGGCTTTATACGTCAGGCACAGATCGCCTCTGAGCAGGCGGTATGCCACTGAGTAGAGCTGGAGTTTCTTTAACCGGGCAGCATATGGCATCTGTTTGAGCCCTTTGATCCTCTTGGTGAGGTTCTTTTGGGGTCTTTCCAGTTGCTGCAGGTGTCTGGTAAGGTACATCCCAAAAGGGGCATTGTACTCAATTATGGGCCTGATGAGGGATGAGTAAACAGGCACGATGACCTCCTCTGATCTAGATGTGAATCCCTTCATGATTAGGTGGGCTATATAAAATGTTTTTCTAACCACTTTGGCCACGTGGTTGTCAAATGAGAGATTGCTAACAACTTGGGTCCCCAGGTCCCTAATTACTTCTTCTGTACTTAATGGATTACCACCTCTGTGGTAATTTGTGGGCACTTTGTTTTTGCCAAAGGGGATGACTATACACCTTTTGGCGTTTAGCTTGAGGCCATGGCTCTGGCACCAGTTGGCTGTTTCTATGAGGCCCTTTTGGAGGATGCTTGTGTCGGCTGGAGAGTCGATTATGGCGCCCAGTTTGCAGTCATCTGCAAACTTGGTCAGCCACAGTCCTTCTGTGTTGGCCTGTACCTCCGAGAAATATATACCGAACAAGAGAGGTCCCAGGACTGAGCCTTGTGGGATGCCACTTGTAACTGGTTTGGAGTCTGACATGGCTCCATCAGTTCTAACCATGTGGGTTCTGTCCTTCAGCCAGTTTGCAACCCATCTAGTGACATAGGGGTTTATATTTAAGCTGGTGAGCTTATCTATAATGCCCGAGTGGGGTATTGTATCGAAGGCTTTTGCGAGGTCCAGGTAGGCTGTGCGGACCACCTTCCCCTCGTCAATGGCCTTGGTGACTGTTTCAAAGAAATCAACCAGGTTTAAGAGGCAGGATATGCCCTTAACAAAGCCAAACTGGGTAGGATCCAGTGTCTGTAGGTCCCCAATATCTTTATTTATGAGGTCCATGATGATCCTATCCATAGCTTTGCAGACCAAGCTAGTCAGGCTTATGGGGCAATAGTTTCCAGGATCCGTTGAGGCACCACCTTTGTGGAGAGGGTTCACTGTTGCTGTACGCCACTCTTTGGGTACATATCCTGTAGTAAGGCTGAGATTGAACAGTAGTTTTATGTTTGGGTTTAGATCTTCTTGGAGTTCATGTAGGACGCAGCCCGGGACACCGTCTGGTCCCATTGATGTTGTGTTTTTTGCTTTGGAGAGGGCGGCTCTTACCTGAGCATCTGAGATGTCAGGGGGGCAGCACTCTGCTGGGATAGATATTTGCCCTTTTGGTGGGGAGGGGGGGAGATGTTTGCGCTGAACCTGTCAGCTAGGATGTTGGCAATGTCTGTGGGTTCAGTGTATTTTTTGTCATTTTGGACTAATTCTGAGCATATCTGGAAATTCCCACCCAGGTTCCTAACATAACTAAAGAAAGCCTTGTGATTATCCTTAGTGTCCTGTGCAATTTTTCTCTTGAAGCTGGCCTTAGATGATTTTATGAGTGCCCGTAGTTTTTTGCTAATACTGATCACAGATGCCTTCCCTTTTTGGGATTTTGCTCTATCATGTAGTAGCTTCCTCCTTCTGTTGTATAGTTTGTTTATGGCTGGGGTCTACCAGACAGGACGTCTGCCTTTGGAGGATTGGGTCTTGGTTTTATTTGGGATTGCATGATCCATGCATTCCTGAAGGTGTTCATAGAATGCGTTTATAAAGGATTCTGCGGTCTGGGCCGTATTTTCCACAGGCCCAGGGGCTTTGAAGGATTCCACCTCAGTTTTGAGGAGTGTGAAATTTGCTTTAGAGAAGTTTTTCACTGTGGTTTTCTGGGCAGGGGGTGGGGTCGGGATGTAAATATCCAGTGAGATTAGTTTATGGTCTGATCTTACCAGTGAGGGATACACTTCTGGTCTGGAGCATAGAGTCCCCATGTTGGTGATGATCAGGTCCAGTATGCTTTCCCCTCTTGTGGGAGTGGTAACAATCTTTTCATGTGAATAGATATGTTTTCTCTCAAAAAAGTACAGTATGCACACATCACTTTATTACTATGGTGACCCCAACTGTCAGCACAGGGATGCCTGCCTTTTCCAATACATAGCTGTCTGCACATTCTCCTGCTGTATGCATTCCCATATGTGTCCCCACAGATACCTGCAGAACTCAGGACCTTAATCCTCTGCAGCAATCATTATCCTGCTTCATGTCTGTAAGGTATCTGGATGAATATGATATGTATATGGAATGGGGAGATATCACACACAGATGCACACACTCCCTTGATTTCCCCCTACTCATGCTGACATTGGGAAACCTTCATATTTAACACCATAATGCCTGAAATTAATAGAATGTGACAATAAATATTTATTATGTCATCTGTTATGTAGTGATGCATACTATACATGTGGCATTGTACTCTAACAGTTTGCATAATTTAACTTGCAGATTCATTACAGCAGCTAGTTTATGCACGGCAGCCAGTAAGGCACCCCATAACGTAAACATAAGCAATGGTATTGTCCTTGAGCCTGTAAACTCATTTGCTACTTGTAACATCCATTTCCACATGTATAACTCAGTGGTTCTAATTCTGATGTCCGGATCAAATATATTCTAAAACTTAATTGTCTTCCATATATCCATATTTTTTCTGGATATCTTCATCTCAGGAGTAATCATAATTTAAATCATGCCATCTAATGTTGTGATCAGTTTTAAGCCCACATACTCTTTCAAATGTACATCCTGTGCTTATAAATATAGTTTCAGGCATTTTATCTGGTATTTAACCTGTCTATCTATGTATGTGTCTATGTATGCTGACTTTGTGGGAACATGGGCAAAATTCTTGGCTAGGCTGATAAGGGCCTCTGGGCCAGTAGCTTAGTATCATCCTATGAACCTATGTATTCCACACCCTTAATTTTATCTACCACATTTGTCATGTTTCTTTGTTCTTGCAGAAAAAAAATCAACAGTATTTAAATATGATCTGTTTTTAACCAAGTCACTTATATATTTCAGATGTGGGCTCACCAAAGTTGAAAGTAAGGCAGTACCTCTGCCCTTTCTTCCCTGAAGGTTTTTGCCATGCATTTAGCAATATAGTTTGAAAGTTGAGTTTTGGTCTTCAGAGATCAAGGTGTCTATTTCTACCTCAGTTACGCCGCTTAACATTTCATGCAAGTAGAATGTTGTTCATTCATCTTGTTTTTCCATATGCATTACCTTATATTTTGTAAAACTGAACATTAGATACGAATTTCATAGACCGTTTATTTAATAAATATAATTATTATACGTCCTTACTACCTTATTTCCTCACTCTATGGTTTTCTTCCTTTTCCGCCTCACTCGTTTCCCTATCCCATCTCATCCTTCTCCAGACTCCTTTATTACCTCTTTCCCATTCTCACTTATAAAAGTACTTTTCTGATCTATACAACTGTCTCTCCTAAAACGGATCTAATAACTTTATCTCCTCACAGCAGCAAACGGATTATGTGCAAAGTACCAAGGAAAAAGTCGCAAACTCCAAATGGAAAACAATTTAATGAAGAAAAAATAGAATAAAATCTCCAGTTACTAGTGCTTTTGTCTCACTTAAATTACACAGAGACTTCTTCAGACTGAAGTAACAGGACCCATAAATGTTTTTAAACTGTCATAAAGCCATCACATGATCCTTAGGCTGACATCACATGACATATTAAAACTAAAACACACATTCCTATGCATTTTAAAATTTAAAGTCCAAACACAATATTATTGCTTCAATCCTTTCCTTTTCAAGTACATAACAAACTCTTCTCTTTTATTCAACCCTGGTGGAAAGCAGGCATTAAGCCTTACTTGACAACAATATTCAAGCCAGCCCAGCTCTTTCTCAACATTAATAACATTGAAACTGTTGGACAATGCCTCTAAAACTAAGAATTTGAACTTAACCTTACATTTCTTGCTTTTATAATGTTTGTTCAATGCATTCCTCTCATCTCCAGTTTGGATTGCATACTTATGTTTGTAAATCCTTTTATTCAATTCATGAGTTGTTCTACCCACATAAAAGGATTTGGATTCTATATAAAAACTCAAATAGACAACATTCTTAGACTTGCAACTAAACAACCCTGTTATTTTAACGGTATTATTCCCTATAACTACCTCATCAGAATCTGTAAATAGGTAGTTGCACATATTACAGTTAAAGCATTTAATCATGCCATGTTTTTGTTTAACTGGTTTAAGTCTATTCGATTTCCCTTGGAAAAAATCTTTATAGTTCTTAGCTCTTTTTTGAATAAACCTTGGATGACTCCCTAATTTATTAAGTAATGCAGTCTTTGCTCTAAACAATCCCCGATTTCTGCTTATAACGTTGTTAATAGCATGGGAATCCACACTATTCTGTAATGCCATGGACGCCCCATGTCTAAAAGGGGGACTAACTTCTCGATTTTCTTTTCGCGTTGTCTCTCATCACTATTTTTTCTTCCAGCAGTTTTTTCACCTCGTATTCAGGGTACCCTCTCTTCATAACTTTGTTACAAAAAAGATTTTCTTCTTCCAAAAAATCTGTTTCATTCTTTGTTAATCTATTTATTCTTGTAAGCTGTCCCTTTACTATATTTAATTTTGTTTTTTTTGGGGGTACATACTAGAAAAGTGCAAATACATATTGTTATGCACCTCTTTCTTGAAAATGTTAGACACTAGCTTGCTGCTTTCTTTATAGACAACTAGGTCCAAAAAATTGATCTCTGTATCATTAAAATGATTAAATTTCAGACACGTGCCTATATTATTAATATTTTGCAAAAACTCTTCTAACTCATCCTTAGTCCCTCGCCACACACAAAACATTGTCAATAAATCTCATCATTGTTATCATTTTGTCTTTATACTTACTTTCTAAAACATGGATTGTTTCCCATCCATGCATAAATACATTGGCATAGCTGGGGGCTAATGCTGTCCCCCATCACTACCCCATTCAATTGAATGTATATTTCATCATAAAAAGACAAATAATTATAATTTAGGACAATGTCTATCATTTTAATCAGTAATACCACTGTATTTGAGGAGAACAAATTAGTGCGTAGTAATTCCATCCTCACAATTTCCATCCCCTCATCATTTGAGATCATAGTATAGAGGGACTTGATATCTAGAGTTACAAGCAAATGTTTATCATTAACACTCAACTCATCAATTTTATTTAAAAAGTCAAAGCTGTCCCTAATATAGGTTGAATTAAACGGAATAACGTTTTGAAGATGTTTGTCCACAAAGACTGACATCCCTTCTGTTCTGCTATTTGCACTGGACACTATAGGTCTCAGTGGGGGTTCATCCAAGTCCTTATGGATCTTGGGTATTCCAAAGATCCTGCTAATTTTAGGGTTTGCATCTGCAAGATTTTCTCTTATTTTGTCATAATTCTCCCAGTGTTGAACCATTCTTCGATGCATGAATCTATAAACATATGTCCCTTTTTACTTCCCCTATAGTCACTTTCTTATAATAATTTTCATCAGATAGTGACATTTTCATTTTCATTTCATAACAACTTCTATCTAGTGCAACAAGCGACCCCCCCTTTGTCAGCCTTAAAAAACAAAATGTCATTGTTCTTAATTAAGTTGTCAAAACACTTCTTTTCATTTTTTGACAAATTATAATATTTATATTCAGCTTTAGTATCTAAAACCTCAATAATCTGAGTTTTACAAATATTTAAAAACATTTCCAGTTCCTTATGTAATGGGGGATTGTAACAACCGGGCTTATAGAACTGTACTTTCGGATTGTCCTTTTTATTAAACATTAATTAAAAATTTAACAATCTAACATAATCTCTGAGGTCATTAATTGTATGAAGTTTATCAGCTCTCTGAGCCAGAGCCAAATTCCAACCCTTACTTAACAAAAAGCACTCTTCATTTGTCAAACAATGGCTGGATAAATTAACTATTTTAAAATTTTCAGTACCTAGGTGTTCCGGTAATGTTTCTCTTTGTTCCAGTTCTTCCACTTCTGCCCTTTTTTGGCAAAACTGTTTTTTGATGGTCTTCTGTAATTAATCGAGTTGGCATTGCTGCTACTCACTGTAACTTAGGCCCATGACCTTTCTTCACCATTTACCCTTTGGTAAACATCCACTGTCTGTTGGTTGCCATTCAAAGCTGTTTGCTGCATCGGCGGACCAGCTATTACCTTCTCTCTTGTTTATACTCAGCCCCGTAGAACTATTATTGATGCTACAATTTATTTCACTATTGGCAGACTTATTCGACTTTTTTTGATGGAGGCACTCAGACCTCCTCACCGCACTCGTCTCAACAGCAGCAGTATTGGCATCTTGCGTCATTACCTCTTGACGAGCCTCTCTTTGAAGTTGTAACCATTCGCAAACGCCACTCCCCCAGCATAATCCTCCTGATCCCTTTCAAGCTTTTTTACTTTTCTTTTACCCAAAGTCATATTAGGCTTGTCCAGGTTTTCACGAATAGCAAGCATTTTACTATTAAAATTTACAGAAGAAATGTTTTCTTTTAGTTTGCAAAAATTTGCTTGCTCACTTTCAGATAACTCAGTTATTTTTGCAACGTTATAGCCATGCAACGCTTCCATATACTGCATGCCTGCTTTTGGTTAATTTCTAGCTATTTATCTACCAGATCTTTTGGTAGATTTTCACCTGCAGGTAGTTTCAACGCTCTCAGCCCCATCAGGACCATTTGGACTTTTAGACAGTTCTTGAAAAAAATATTATCCCACTGCAGACATTTTAACAGGGCTAAATCTTTTTCTAGTTTAGCAAACATTTCACTATGGCTTGCAAAAGATGTTATAGAAGGTTGTTGCTCACCGCTGTTAACAAATGGATTAGCTGGTGTGGGTAGACAACTTTTCAAAACTTCCTCACTGGAAGACAAACTGCTTGACAGTTTATAAATGTTTTATGGGTCCTGTTACTTCAGTCTGAAGAAGTCTCTGTGTAATTTAAGTAAGACAAAAGTGCTAACTGGAGATTTTATTCTATTTTTTCTTTATTAAATTGGTGTTTTCCATTTGGAATTTTTCACTTTTTCTTGATAACTTTATGTTTTCTCCACTCCTTCCTTAATCTTCAGGTATTATACAGCTAAATGTATTCACAAACACAGAATGTTGCAGATACTTGAATAAGTGAATATCTAATAAAACTTTACTACCTTTTTTTGACAATTTACTATATTAGTTTTTCACTATGTTAGTAGAATTAATTAGCAGTACTATTTGTACTATTTCATTTTTCTGTATTGTTCTTCTGTGTGGAACCTTTCTCCTCATAACTTTGCTGACAAAGGACAGTTTTACTCAACGAGACTATCCCAGTCAACAAACAGACAGAATGAATAACTGACTGACTAAATAGTGCTGTAACTCTGAACCAATCATACTAAACGAAACAATATATACAATTACACTCCCTGTTTCTAGTCAGTTTTGAAACCATTTCTTAAGTCCTTTATATAGCTATAGATTTTGTGCTGCAAGAAATCATAATCCAATGTCTCAAAGACTTTGTTATACCAAAGCAATTCAAATTAGTTGCCGAATCCAGTGCTGTATGTACATAACTCAAAAATGAAATGTAATAGTTATTGTAGATCTTTATGTCTAAAATGTGAGCTGATCCACCTTGAAAATATCTTGTTGTAATAGTGACCAGTTCTCTTTTTTCAGTTAACAATGTTATGTTAAAAAAGCACACAAGGAGAGGAACAGGTCACAAATCACGCCAGCCGAAGTAAAACGAATATAGCCTTTTATTTGTAAGCGCTTTCATGCATACAAATACATGCACTTCTTCAGACAAATACAAAAATATATTAAAACACTTATATATGCTTTGGGTACCCAGCTGACCTATTTTGTGAACAATAATCAAATTGATTAATTATTCAATTAGGTTAGGGTAAACCAAACAACTTCAGTAAAAACAGTACATACAAAGACTAACTGCCCAGAACTGCAAAAGTCTTAGATTACATATATATTCTTGACCAACTACCAAAAATTCTGCATCATAGAATTTAAAAATAAACATAAAAATAAGCATAAAAATAAACAAATTTGTCAAAGAAATTGTATATAAATATATATAAATCTATTTGTATATTTTATAGCTACAAAAGTATTTTGCAAAACCATTCTAAATGCAACATGGAAAGTATTACTTATATATTGATGCTGCTTTCCAAAAGTGGAATTATCTTAACTGTAAGTATTTAACTAATACATAATCCTAAATATCAAATGTATTCATTTCTAATAATTTATCTAGTAAATACAGAATTCCATAAATCTTGTGTTGTACACATCAATAGAAAAGAAGAGAAAAAACCATATATATTACATAATCATTGATTATACTAAAATGTAATATAATTTATCTATTCAAGGCTTTCATATTAAGAAGACATTTTATGGAACACATATCATTAATTCCTGGAAATGTGTATGCGTTTGTTTTCAATTGCCAGAGGAGTTCATGTTCCTGTAGTTTTAAACATTTTAGTATAATCAATGATTATGTAATATATATGTTTTTTTCTCTTCTTTTCTATTGATGTGTACAACACAAGATTTATGGAATTCTGTATTTACTAGATAAATTATTAGAAATGAATACATTTGATATTTAGGATTATGTATTAGTTAAATACTTACAGTTAAGATAATTCCACTTTTGGAAAGCAGCATCAATATATAAGTAATACTTTCCATGTTGCATTTAGAATGGTTTTGCAAAATACTTTTGTAGCTATAAAATATACAAATAGATTTATATATATTTATACACAATTTCTTTGATAAATTTGTTTACTTTTATGCTCATTTTTATGTTTATTTTTAAATTCTATGATGCAGAATTTTTGGTAGTTGGTCAAGAATACATATGTAATCTAAGACTTTTGCAGTTCTGGGCAGTTAGTCTTTGTATGTACTGTTTTTACTGAAGTTGTTTGGTTTACCCTAACCTAATTGAATAATTAATTAATTTGATTATTGTTCACAAAATAGGTCAGCTGGGTACCCAAAGCATATATAAGTGTTTTAATATATTTTTGTATTTGTCTGAAGAAGTGCATGTATTTGTATGCATGAAAGCGCTTACAAATAAAAGGCTATATTCGTTTTACTTCGGCTGGCGTGATTTGTGACCTGTTCCTCTCCTTGTGTGCTTTTTTATCAAGTTTAAACAATGTTATGTTAGGTTAGTCATAACAGGGAATGTGTGCCAAGTTTGCATTCATTGCTTATGTCCCGATCGATCTTTTTCATAAATGAAAATGAGAATAGCTCTTTTTCAACACATTATAACACCGCCAGCTGTAGCAAGGTGTTCTCATCTGTGGCTCTTAGATCATACAAACCTATTTATTTTATTTATTTATTGACATTTGTTAACCGGGTTTGTCCAACTGGGCCTGTGGCCCATTTTCAGTGGAGACCCGAGGAGAAAAGCTCCAGTAGTACCTCTTAAACAAGTACAATTTTAAACAATATTGATATAATAGCAGTTATAGCAAAACGGTTCACATATGTTGGGTTACATACATAAAGTTAAAGTTGCATTAAAAAGAAGCTAAGTAACAATTTTACATTGATATATTTCAACAGGTCAACAATAAAAAAAAATGTTTGTATAAAATTATGCAAATGCATAGTAGACACATTGGAGAGAGAGGTGTAATGAGGTACTAAGTATGGTCCTTTTGAAGGTACATAAAGGGAAGGAAGACTAGGAAGGGTCATGGCAAAGGCAGGTTTTGGAATTGAGAAAATAAGCTTTTAGTTCATTTTTAAAGTGCGAGGTGTGGGAGATTGAACGTAAGTCAAGGGGAAGTTTGTTCCAAGCATGGGCAAGGGAGTGTTTATAGAGTAGTTTGCCTACTGACCTTTTTGGGTGGTTTATATCAAGTAATTGTTGGTTAGAAGTACGGAGGGTCCAGGATGGGATGTAGATGGAGATTAAGGAAGATAGAGATGGATAGAAGGAGGGTTTATAAAGAATAGAGTGTAGCATATGAAATTGATAAGATAGCAGAAACTGGGGAAGTTCAAGCCATTGAAGAGAGTTTAAAAAATGCAGTGGTGTGAGTTGTATGGGGAGTTAGTAATGACTCTGGCTATTTTATGGTAAATCTGTTGGAGTTTGTTTAGAGTGGAAGCCTAGATATTGGTAAGAACTGGGGCGATATACAAGAGAGAGGGGAGGAGGAGTGCCTGGCCCAGGGTAAGTCTAGATTCAGGGGTTAGGAATTTTTTGTTCCAGTATAGCAGACGTAGTTTCTGGTTTGTTTTTTTTATACATTGGAAAATGTGTAAGTTGAACTTTAGTTCATCATCGATAATGACCCCTAGGGGTTTTGTGTGGGTATCAGGTTGGATAACTGTATTGTTAGAAGATGTAATAAAAAAGGAGGTTTTGTGATGAGAAAGAGAATGGGGAAGGAAAAGTAGGAGTTTGGTCTTTTTGGGATTTAGGATCAATAGGTTGTGATAGAGCCATTGTTCAGTGGATAGTAGGGCCTGTTGGGTCAGGGAGTGTAGTTCAGGAATGTTTTTGAGATGGATATAAGTGTGGAGTTGGCATACTGAATAAGGGAGGATTCTTTGCATGAGGTGTAAAGATCATTGGTGAAGATGTTAAACAAAAGGAGTCCCAAGAAGGAGCCTTGGGGAACACCAGTGGGGATGGGAAGGAGAGGTGAGGAGGATGAGAGCCATTTGACAGATTGTTCCTTGCCAGATAGGTAACTATTAAACCAGGCAAGTGTGGAGGGGGATAGGTGGAGATTTGCGAGTTTGGATAGTAGTAGAGGATGAGAGACAGTATAGAAGGCTCTGGAGAGATCTAAGAAGAGACAGGAAATGAGTTTAGGGTTGTCTAGGGCCTCTGCAATGATATGAGTGAAGGAGAGGAGGACAGTGGTGTTGCTGTGGTGAGGACAAAATCCATGTTGGGTAGGGGTAAGTAAGTGGTGCGTGAGGAGGTGATTGAGAAGCTGCGAGTGAGTACATTTTTCTAATACCTTGGAGAGGGGGGGACAGAATGGCAATGGGTTGGTAGTTTGAGGGGTCAGTGCAGTTTCCACCTTTATGAAGAGGGATAGTGAAACAAGATTTCCAAAGGGTGGGGACAGTTGATTCCAGAATAGATCGATTAATTAGTATAGATATAGGATAGGCAATTGAGTCAGCAGCAAGTTTGAGGAATGTAGGAGATAGATTGTCAGTGGAAGGAGAGCAAGGTTTTAGCTTGAGTAGTAGAGATTTGATGTAAGTAATGGGAACTGGTTCAAAAGAAAACAAAGTTGTGTCAGTGGGACTTGGAGGGGTGGGTGTCGAAGTAGAGTTTGGCTTAGAGGTTACCACATTTTGGATGGAAGAGATAGAATGTTTATTCAGGAGGGTAACTGTTTCCTGAGAGGAAGAGTTAGGGTATGGGGAGGGATTAGAGGGCTTTCCAGGACAGAGGATGCTGTTGAGAGTTGACCAAAATTTTCAAGAATTGGATTTGTTGTTAAGCTGAGCAGAGCTATAGTATAACTTTTTGTCATTAGTTGTATGTTTTTTGCAAGGTTCCTCAGTTGCCTGTATTTTTGAAGAAAAGGTGGTTGTTTAGTTTTAGTACAGGTTTTCCAAGCACGATCTCTTTGTTTCATAAGGGACCTAGTCTATTTGGAGAGACAGGGAGCATGATTTGTGTTTACTCTGATCTTCCTAGAGGGAGCTAAGGATTTTAGAGTATTCATGAAGATGCTATTGAAAGTTCTTACAGCATCATTTAGGGGGAGGTGTTTTAGGATGGACCAATCTATGTTGTGGAGAATGGAGTTAAATTGGGATGAACTGAAAGTCGACAGTCTTTGATAAGGTGGGGTTTAGGAATATGGGAGTAGTGTCTTAAGATGGTGGTAGGGAGATGATCACTGAGGGAGTCAGGTAAGGTGGTGGGATTGTGGTATTGGTGGGGAGAATTGGTAAGGATCCAGTCTGTGATAGAGTTGGAAGTGGAATTTTTATGGAAGCGAGTGGGAGATGTTATAAGTTGGTGGAAGCTGTGTAGGTGGATACTGAGTTGGGGGGAGTCAGTTGTGAGTTTGGACCAATCAATGTTGACGTCACCAAGGATAAGTGTATCATATGGTATGTTGTGGGAGAACCAGGATAGGATGTTTTCAAGAATGGGCAGATTGTTACCAGGAGGAAGGTAGATAGAGGCAATTGCAAGTTTTTTGTGGGGATTCAGATGGCAGTTAAGGATAATGATTTCAGGTGGGAGGAAGTCAGGAATTGGGGAAGGGTATGGTGAGAGGTTAATGTTGTTTGAGTAGAGGATGGCCACGCCATCACCTTTTTTACAGGTCTATCAGATCAGAAGATATTATAACCTGGTGGGAGTATTTCACTATTTGAGATTTGTGGCTTGAGCCAGGTTTCAGATAGGGAGAGGATGTGAGGGGTATTGAGAGCTATCCATGAGTGCAGCTCAGTGACTTTATTTGCTAGACTCTGAATGTTCAATGAGTAAATAGTTAAGTATTTGAATGGAGATGATTGTTGTGACTGAGGTTGGTGACTGTTAAAGGAGTAAGATGGGGGGAGTGTAGAAGTAGTTTTGGGGAGAGAAGAGGGGCCAGGATTAGGATGGATATCTCCAGAACAAAGTAGGTTTTTAGTGAGGAGAGAGTGTGTAGTAAATGCTAGATGGTGTTTGTATAGTTTTGACTTAGCTTTGTGGGAAGGTTTAAAAACATGTATTATGGATAGTTTATATAGACAAGGTAGAGGTAGTAAAGAGATTAGGGGAGATAGTAAAAGATGAAGTAGTTGGATATATGTTGTATGAGTGAGAAGTTGGTGAACATAGGAGTGGGTCAGAGAGATTTGCATGGTAAGAGGTGGTGATAGAGAGAATAAGGAGTAATGTGGAAGATTTTAGAAAATAATACATGTTGGAATAAAATATGGTCAGATAGAGTAGGTAGAGACAGTGGTATAGAGGAAGTGGTGTTGACAAAATTGACAAATTAGTAAGGTGGTTGTGGCAATAGGCAGGAAGTGGAATTGTAGTGGCTAGTAGGATAGGAAGGGGAGGGATAGTTAGGTATAAAGGTCATTGTAATGGGGTAGGTGGAAATGGGGGTATGGTAGGGGAGCGAAGTGAGCCCGAGTGTAGTGAGGGTGAATGGAGTGGGGCTAGCACCCTGATCAAGATGAAGTCATAGAAACAATCAGAAAAAGATAGTGAAAAACTAGCACGAGAGACAAGGCTATAAAGTTTCTAAAGGTAGAGTCACCCGAAATAAAATAAAAAAAATAAAATATGAGCAGAAGTAAGCTTACAAAAGGACACTGGCCTCAATCTACACAAGTAGATTTACTTGAAGCAAGCCCAGTGCTGTATGGTTAAAATAAGCTACAATAGAGAGGGGCTTTGGAGGGGGGGAGAGAGAGGTATTACTAGCAGCTAAAAGCAGGGAAAAAATATAAAAAAAAACAATATGTAAGAGTCAGAAGACAGTAAAATAGGGCAGGTGCGCTAGGAAAGGCAGTTATGAGTGAGGCTAGAAATGAATTCAGGGAAAGGTAAAGTGCAGAACAGGAGACTATACACAGAAACAGTATGAGGATAGTGGTTAACCAAAGAGAAAAGAGAGAAGCTGCTGGTGTCTGCTTTTCATGCCGACTAGCCAAAAAAACACTGTAAATTCTTGTTGTGCTTATAAAGTCTAGCATTAATTAAAAGATTAGCTTATGTAGTAGTTATTTACTGGGAGACATACTTCAGTGGTATTATTTTAAGCTTAAAATGGTGGCTTCCGGACCAATGGTTAGAGTTGCAAGGTATCTGTTAAGGTCCTCAAACCTGTGTTGCCTGTACTGCGGCCAGGAGAAAACTGCAGGGAAAAATCCACTAGGGCTATAAAAACAGAGAGGATGGGGATTAGAGCAAGTAATTCAGGAAAAGAGTGAGAGACAAAAATACCATGGGTAGAGAGAAAAAAAGTAATACAGGTAGGCAAAGGCAGTTTACCTAGCATTAATTTCCATTTTATGAGTGTCTTACACACATAGCTAGTTAAGAACACAGCAGTGTTTACACCTATGCATAAATTAATGCAGAACAACAGTAGTTAACAACAGCACAGTGTAGACATACACAAGGCAATAATTCACAAAGCAGGAAACAGAAACTCAGGATACTAAGGACAAGAACAATTGGTACACTTTCAGGCAATAGCTCTTCCTTTTACTTAAGTACTACACCAAGAAATTACAGTGAAAATACTACAGATATATCTAAATGTGAAGTTAAGGTGCTGGTGCTCCTTGCAACAAGAAACTTGGTTGGTAAATATTCACATTTACAGTTTTCTTTCATTAAAAAACAAGAAATAAGATGAGTACAATTCAAACGCTAAGCTACCCGTGATCGTAAGGTGCTGGAGCTCCTTGTGATAGGGAAAACAGACTTTAAATATTCACAAAACTAGAGTTGCGGGAAAAAGTACACCAGAGACTGCATATGTAAGCAATATTCATCTCAATATAATCAGAAAATACTATATGACCTACGCAGGTTTTTTACAGTCCATAGGTAAAGACTGAGTTTCTTCATAGGTTCATAGGTATTTACTAGGCTAACGACCACAAGACCATTTTTAAGCCTAACCATGCATCCCAAATCTCTGACAAGTTCTGAGTCTAGAGTTCTTGAGTCTAGATTCTTCAGTTTCTCAAGTCGCCAGTCTCTATTGGTATTAATATTGGAAATGATAAAATAACTAGTTTGCCAGTTCTTATTTCCTTCCCTTCCTCCTTTCCAAATCAAAGCTATTGCTCAAAGATTTGCGCCATTGTATTCAGGCAGCATTCATCTAAAAATCCATGGTTTTTATACAAGGGAAATATTTCTTTCTTATTTTTTTTTTGATTCTGGCATAAGAAAATAATGATCTTCTTTTTGTTTATGCATCAAGTGCCATCAAAATTTTGCGTTAAACTATGTCCTTGTTTGCATAAATGTGTTTCTATTCAACCCCACCTTACTCATACAGGAGGTTTTCAATCTTATTTAGAGAAGTATTCCAAAGAATGCATTTATGTCTATTGCTTTTACATTTTCCAGTTCATATGCAGCAATAGCAAACTCTCATCACAAATAATTTCACAAATTTTATCCATAAAATCAGAAGGCTGAGTCTCAGAGGGTTTGGCTGTCTAAAAAAATAGCCAAAGTTAAGTTATTAAGAGGATCCCAGCGGGTATGTATGAGTTCCTGTTAATGCCAACCTGTTCCTTTGTGGACATTAGTAGCTTAGCTCTAATATTTTTCTTGATATGAGCATTAACTGCTTCATAAGTGATCCATCCTAGGTGTGACAAAGAAATGCTAGCCTGCTATATACTTACACACTAGCAAGTATTTTTCACAGTTTCATGTCTCAGATGGCACCAGCAATCCAACACAAGGAATACTGGAATAGGATTTCTAAAGTTTCTCCATCAGTTTGATACAACAGTATTCTAGCTAGTTTTACCTGTTAACAGCATTTTCAATAAAGGATTTTAAATTGTCCACATTGTTTTTATATACTGATTACAGATTAAATTTTACTGGTCAAAATAAAAAAAAAATAATTCACATTAACCTACATTCATAACAAATATTCTGTTAAATCATTTTGGAAAAAAGTCGTGAGCATTCATATTAAATATTCATATTAAATGGCTGTTTCACAATATTAAGTAAAACAATGTCATATAAAAACATGTTTAAAAATAAATCTTTACCATATAAATTAGATTTAATTCAACATTTTCTAATGACCACTAGAGACTACTAATGCATTTACTAATGCCACAATAACATTTTTTTTTACATCTGAATTTATGAACATTTTCAACCCCTTAAGAAAAAAAATGCAAAAGGTCCACTAGGCTAAATGGACAAGCAAAACTTTTATTAATTAACTGAGAATAAAAGCAGCAAATTAAACAATCTGTAGAATATTTGAAACAGAAAGCAACAAGTTTCACAAGTACAATATTTGGATACAACATCAAGTTCCAGGTCCATCTTATGGTAAGTCAGTGATGATTTGATATACATTTCTTTATTGCACTTTCCATTCTGATTTTTTCATGAACTTCTTGAATTTTGGAAGCATGCCTGTATGTATTTAAATGTACGGTTACAAAGAAAGAAAAATCTAGCTAAGGAAATCTCCTGAGATTAGTTAATTGAACTTTTATATAGAACAGTTCTAAAACAGATAGTCCAATAAACAATAATCCAATATCTTTACTTGTAAAGTCCAATCAATAACATTTTTATAACTTATGTTTCAGAATGAACTTTGAGTCCTATATATAAATGAGACCAGGGTGTACCACCGTATATGAAAAATGTGCACCACCACACTATACCATCATGTAAACAGCTGCAGAGATGCAGCAGTACCCTGTAGGAACAAGAGCAGGGCAAACCCCAGAAAGAGGACATTTGTCAAGGAGGTAAACTATAGAGTTGGTTATGGAAAGTTGGTTTAAGGTTAGGAGATTAGGAAATTCTAGCCATTTGAGTTGTTTTAGAGCAAGACAATGATGGATTCTGTAGGGCAGGTTGGTGGTAAATCTGGCTATCTTGTGGTAGCATGATTCAAGTTTAAGTCAGTTTTCTTGATGTTTGTGAGTATGGGAGAGGCATAGAAAAGAGAGCTAGAAGGTAGGTCCTGGCAATTGCTTGCCTGGAAGAGTTGGTTAAGTAGGGCTTTATTCTGTAAAGAGAGCCTAATTTATGTGGATCGTTTTGATGGTATGTGATATATTCATACACAAAACACTGATCAATAAATTAGTACAACTAGGTATTGATGTACTCTTGATAAGATGGATAGTTGCATGGGTTACAGATAGGACAAGGCAAGTATCATACAGCAACTGGACAGGTGAACTCCTTGGTTACAGTCAGGGTGTCCCACAGGGCACGGTCATAGGCCCTTACTTGTTTAGATTGTATCTTTAAGACCTAACCTTTTCATCTGAGGTATTCTACAGTCTATATGCAGATGACCTGAAATTAGGTAAACTGATTACAAGTGTTACAAATAACGCATGTCTACAAAATAACTTGACTAAACTGACCATTTGGACACAGGAGAATAATATGCTGATAAATGCATCAAAAACTAAGCATATGAGATTTGGAAGACATAAACTGAAAGGTGAATATTTAATACAGCACACACTGATTGAAACTGTAGACTCATTTAAGGACCTGGCTATATGGGTAGATTCAGCTATGAGTTTTTTCTGATCATATCAACCAGTTGGTTAATGATAGTTAGGTTGTATAAAAAGATTTATAAAGTCTAGGAAATTAAAAATAATGAAGTCATTCTTTGTTAGTTGCATTACACCCAAACTTGAGTATGGAATAACAATATGGAAACCCTTTAAGAAGACAAGCATGAGTAAACTGGAAAGAGTACAACGGAAATATACCAAGGTCATCCATGGATGGGAATATTTGAGTTATTATGAAAGACCAAAACATCTAAACTTGTACGTCTCTTACAGATATCTAAGAGGAAATCGTATTCGGGTATATAGGGCATTTAGGAACAACTACCTCTGGGAATGTTTGGAGTTATCAAAAAGTGCTAGAGAATCATCAGATAACCCATGTAGAAGATTCTTTAGGAATGAAAAGTGTACTAATTGGTTCTCTGACAGAGTAGCTGATGCATGGAACAGACTATAAAATTTCATTAAGTAAGCACTAGTTAAGATATTTATAAGAACAGCCTGGACACTTATTATGGAAGTGTTTTGGTTTATTGGCAAGCTAGAAGGGCATTTATGCCCATGCTTGAAATATTTGTATGTATGTATGTATATGCCTGTTGAATTTTAACTTATCATCTATAATGATACCTAGTAGCTTAGTTTCTGGGAAGGGTTCAATTAGGGTATGATTGGATGAGGTGATTTTAAAGTCTTGGTTAAGGGAGTTTGTTTTTGTGATAGTTGTTGGGAAGCAACATTAGTTTGGTTTTGTTGGGATTTAGAATGAGCTGGTATTTGTCTAGGAAAGATTCAATGGCAGTAAACGATTTTTGAGTAACTTCTTGTAGTTGTGATAGGGTAGGTGCGGTGCAGATGACAGTGGAGTCATCTGTGTACTGTATAATGGTAGCATGGTTAGTTGCTGTGTGCAGATTGTTGATGAGAACTGAGAAGAGTAGAGGCCCAAGTATTGACCCTTGTGGCACACCTTCTGTTATGGGAAGCAGTGAGGAGAGGTCATCATACCATTTGACCTTGTGATGGTGGTCAGAGAGATAGTTTTGGATCTAGGAAAGGGTATTTCTAGATATGTCAAGGGATGGCAGTTCTTGTATGGGCTGCTCATGGGACACTGTGTCAAATGCCTTTGACATATCTATAAATATCGAGGCGACCATTTGGTCCTTTGTTTTTTGCTGGTTAACAGTATTGGTGAATTTGAACAGAGCAGTGGTAGTACTATGGCCTGGTCAAAATCCATGTTGTGTGTTGGCAAGGAGTTTATTGGTTAGAAGGTGCTACATTACTTGTGAGTGGATGCATTTTTCTTAAATTTTAGAGAGTGGAGATAGTATGCAAATAGGTCTGTAGTTGGAGAGTTATAAGGAGGAGCCCCCTTTATGGAGAGGAATAATGTAGGAGATTTTCTAAATGTTAGCTATGTACTGTTCAGAGATAGATCTATTGATCAGTATTGATACTGAGAAACAGGTGACATCGGCTGCTAATTTGAGGTAGTCGTCTGATAGTTTGTCAGCAGGAAGAGTTGTAGGCTTTAGTTTGCTCAGTAATTTCTTAATTTTACTTGTTTGGATTGGTTGAAGGGAGGGTGTGGTATGGGAGTCATTGGAAGGATGAAGAGTGATTTGGTGTGGACTATTTTTTGTTTTTCATAAGTGAGAGAATGGAGTTCATGAAAAATGAGTTTAACTGGGAAGATATACTTTCTTCTGAATTTTTTTTTAATTTGGAGCTGGGGAGCAGGTTTGGCGTGGATGGATAAGGCGTTTGATAGAGCCTCAGAACTTTTGTGGGTCGTGTTGATGCTTGTGCTGCATGGTAGTATAGTACGTTTTATGTTTAAGCTCAAAATGAAACCAGCTGAATGTCTCTGTGATAAGTGATGAAAACTCAAAAAAATTAAAAAAGAAACACCACTGGAAGCAGAAAATGGAAGAAACACCAATTGATTTAAGGATTAAGTGCTTTTGATTGAAATGGTCTTCATCAGAATGAATGCAGAAAATGAACATTTAGATACTGTCTTTACAAACACACCCATCCAATCACAGAAATCAATTGATCAATCAATTAAATTCTGAAAGCACCATCATAACTATTAAATACTACAATGAAATAAAACATAATTTAAAATCTTATTTGCAATTGTCATTATGTTGTTTTCTATCAAGTACTACTTTGTAGTTAACATTACTGCTTAATCCTGGTGAACAGTATGCATAGAACTTAATTTGCCATTTTAACTCTCTATATTCCAGCTCTCCCTCTTTGTCACCATTAAAATCTGTGGTGACATGATCAATTACAGAAAAACAGAATTTTTTAAAAAGTTTACACTCAGCTGAATGGCTAACACATTATCTATTTTTCTTATCGTTATTGCATACTGATGTTCTAAAATTCTCTTTGCAAATTCCCTGTTTTTTCCCTATATAAACTGCTTCACAGGAGGAGCGCTTACAAGTTAACCACATACCTAGAGTTGGATGTAAAATAACTTGGCACTGAATAAGTTCTATCACTTCTATTGTCCACAGAATAAAGGCTTTCCAAAATATACCTACACACAGCGCACTGGTGACATTTGTAAGTGTCCCTTTTTATGTTCATATTTTTCTTTTTGTTTTTCTAAACAAGATTTAATGTTACAAGTTTCTTTGTTAATAAAATGGGGTTTGTCACCTACTGCTTTTCTAATTTCTCCACTGATCGCCAGTATTCTCCACAGATTTTAATGGTGACAAAGAAGGACAGCTCAAATATAGAGAGTTAAAATGGCAGTTCTATACATACTGCTCACCAGAATTAAACAGTAGTGTTAACTACAAAGCTGTACGTAATAGAAAACAACATAATGATAAATGCAAATAAGAATTTGAATTATGTTTTATTTTATTGTAGTGTTTAATGTTTATGATGGTGTTTTAAGAATGTAATTGATTGATCAGTTGAGTCTTGTGATTGGATGGGTGTGTTTGTAAAGACAGTATATAAACATTTTATTCATTTTCTGTGTTTATTCTGATGAAGATCATTTTGGTCGAAAGTGCTTATTCATTAAATTGATTGGTGTTTCTTCCTGTTTAGTTAAGTTTGTAATCTCAGAAGTACAACATGCTAATCTGCTGAGCTGATTGTGAACAGTGTTACACTCTGGTAGAAGATATAGCAACCCTACTGGTCGATAAATTCAGCTCAAACTCTACCCCTCTCTCCTCTCCATCTATCCCATAAGATATACCTGAATTCAGCTCACCTCCAGCTATCTCACAAGACCAAGTCCTAAAAGTGCTATTAAAAGCTAAAAATACTACATCAATGGGTTTTGACAATATCCCTGTATGCATATTAAATGGCATGAAGCATGATTTAGCCACTCCCCTAACAACACTATTCGATCTCAGCCTCATTACAGGCTTTGTACCAAGTGAATGCAGGACAGCTACATCCATTCCCCTGGGTAAGGGAGGACCTTCCGCAGACCAGGGCAATTAAAGACCTATAAGTCTGATCAGCCTCATAGCCAAAGCCATGAAATAACTTATTATGGAACTAATCACTAAGGACATAGGTAACCTCCAAACATTGGACCCATCTCAGTTTGGATTCATCAAGGGCAGGTTAGGCATACTTAATCTGGTGGGCTTTTTTGAAAATGTCTTGTCTTCCAGAGTGTTGTTTTATGTAGTCTCTCTTGTCTTCTACAGCATTACCTTTTGGTTTGGTTGTTTTTCTTGAAAAGGTCCCCAAAGCACTTGAGATGAAGATAAAATGGTAGACACCACATACCTCAACCTGGCAAAATCTTTTGATACAATCCCCCACTTAGGCATAGTAGAAAACCTAAATAGACTGGGATTAAACCCTTATATTACCGATAGGATTGCCAAGTGGCTCACCAATAGGATGTAGGAAATCAAAATAGGGAAAGCTACCTCCACAAAAAAGACCAGTCACCAGTGGAATCCTCCCAAGGATTCAGTACTGGGACCTCTCCTGTTTGGCATCTACTCCTCTGTAGCAAAAGCCAATACCAGAGGGTTCTGGCTGATTAGGTTTGCAGGTGACTGCAAGCTAGAAGCAGTCATCGAATCCCCAAATGAATTAACAATCCTGTGGGAAGATTCGTCCCAAACAAAAACTGGTGGCAAAATCATGGACTGAAACTAAATGCCATAAAAATGCATTATCATATCTTTTGGGAAATCATCTACCCTGTGGAACTACCATATTGACAATATGCACGTAAGAGTTGACCCAGTTGCTGAGAATTTGGGAATTTATGTGGACAGTGACCTAACTTTCAGCCAACATATGTCCACTTTCATAAGAAAGTTCTTCTATATTGTGTAACTTCTAAAACAAAGGGATTGTTTAGATCTAGAGATGCCGCTTTCTGTCTTTACTCAGACCTTATTAGGCCAGCAATTTGGTATAATGCCTTCTTTGCCATGTATCTGTCCAGACACATGCAACAACTGTAATGCCCCCAGAGCTACCTTACTAGAAGGATACAAGGCCTAAACAGTATGTCTTATTTGGTCCAAATAAAAGCCCTGTCACTGCACTTTGTATCCTACAGACTGCTAAGAGGTGACCCGTGTCTGGCATACAAGGCATCCTCTGACCCAGTACTGATAGCTCTACTGCACATCAGCAAGTCAAATGACATCAGAAAATAATTGGTCTAGGGATAAAAACTTCTTCTGCAACATCAGCTCAATGGTTTGGAGGGACAGGGATATCTCACAGAGGATATCACTGCTCTGGAACAGACTACCTATCCACATAAAACATAGCTCATCCCTGTCCATGGGAAACTTGGATCTATGGATGGGAAACAGAAAATTTACTACATGACAGTCCCCTGTACTGCTAATGGGCAGAGGCAGCTCCTAAATGCCTTATTCCATGCACGGGCCCTTAAATTATTTGAGGTATGATCCCAGTTATTCTCAGTGGGGTTCATATATAATTATTGACCATGGGATGGATAAGGCCAGTCTAACACCAAATGGAGTAGCTTTATTTGAGAATAGGCTTAAAATAGCCCTCAAAGGCAACTAGCCTAGTACTTACCTATCAACCTACATACAAAAGTTCTCGTTTAAAGTCAGTTCACTGTCGAAATTCTCATTTTCTTTTAAACATATTCCTTCATATTTCAAAAAAAAGAAGCTGCAACCAGATTTACTTAAAGACAATATCTTGCATAAAACATTATTTTCTGATTCCCAGCATCCCTTAGATAGATGTTCTGTAATTCTTGTTTTTAAAAGTCCTATTTGTCCTGCCTGTATAGAAACCGTCACAATTTGCACACAAGATAAACTACATGTTCTGTGTGGCAGTTAGTAAATGGTCATATTTCGTACTCTTTCTTGGTAGAGTTTTCTTTAAATTATTTTACTTGGCTAACTTATATGCCTGCACTATAACAACTGGAAGAAAACAACTCTTTATGAAATCTCCTGTGCCATTCTTAATTAGATTTTGATTCTTCACTATAGGCTGCTTTATACAGTATCCATTCCTAGAAAATGTTCAACTTCATTACCTTAGAAATGCTTTATACTGCTTTTCCTTGCAAATATTCTAATGTATATATTAATATTATCCTCACTTATATTCAGACTGGGAATATGAGTAGTGACAAAAGCCATCTCTCTGCTGGATTCAGTACTGACAATATTTTTATACCGCTCTGTGCATGTAACAAATATATTTCTAGCAGTACTACTTTATAAGGAACAAAACCTTTTGTTTTTCCTAAATCTGATAGAAATAATGCAAAGTATTTGCTTTTAGCCCATGACAAATAAGCAAATAAGGGAGACTACTGTGTAAACCACACTGGTCCTGGTCTTTGCAGACCAATAGTGGGATAATACATGTCTATATAATTAACAGATGGCATAGTTTAATAGATGTTTACTAGGCTAATGACCATAGGGACATTTTTAAGCCTAGCCATGCATACCAAATCTCTGACAAGTTCTGGAAATCTTGATAAGTGTAAGCAGGGGCTTGGGAGATGAAACATTTACAAACAGGAGCCTGGGAAATTAATTATTTACAGGCTGTCTGTGTCCATTAGAGACATAGGTGTCCAGCCAGGGATGAATTTCCTGTGCCCCATCCAGTTGTCCAAGTTGTACTAAAAGTGGGTTAGGGAGTAACTCTGCTTTGCATGGATGGGGAGCCTGTTCCAAGGATGGGGTCATCGCTGAGATATATTTCTGTCTCTCCAGCAGGTCCTATTTATATCAGAGGCAAGGTTCAAGTCTTTAGATTGGGTAATTCTGGTGCTGTTTATTTTGTGGATATGCAGGAGCTCCATCAGAGTGAGGTCTGATAATGCCCCATATGCTGGGCATAGATCTCCCCTCAACAACCTTTAGGAGACAGAATACAAGAATATGGCCTTAAGGTGGTCTGCAAAGGACATGTAACTTCTGCCCTGTATTCTTTTAGTGAGGAGCATCTGTGAATGTTACAATTGTTGGATATGGCTGATTAGGTACATACCAAATGGGGCACTGTACTCAATGACAGGTTCATATGTTCATAGGTAGGTACTAGGCTATCTGCCTGAAAGCATTCATAAGCCTAGCCAGAATGTGTTGGTTTTCACAACCCCTTTAGATTAGTTCCCTGTGCTTCTGTCAGGCAGAGCCATTGAAGTGATCGCTGGGGTAAACTTTCTGTTTCCCATCCACTCGTCAAGGTTTCTCTTGAAGAGGGTTAGCGAGGACCTCTGCCTAATGTAGATTAGAATCTTGTTCCAGAGCATGGGAAGTCTCTGGGACAGGAATCTACCTTCCAGCATGTCATATTTATTGCTGTGGTGACGTTTAGATCCTTGGAGCGTGTGGCTTGAGGGGATATGGTTTTCTTTAGGTGGAGCATGTCCATAAATTCTGGGTTGGACATGGCCTTGTATGTCAGGCAGAGATCACCACTGAGTAGGCGGTATGCAACCGAGTAAAGCTGGAGTTTCTTCAGTCGAGCTGCATAGGGCATCTGCTTGAGGCCAGTGATCCTCTTGGTGAGGTACTTCTGTGGTCTTTCCAGTTGTTGCAGGTGTCTTGTAAGGTGCATCCTAAATGGGGCATTGTACTCTTATGATGGGTCTGATGAGTGATGAGTAGTGGGGCCCAATGACCTCTTTTGATCTGGATGCAAACCCTTTTGTGATTAGGTGGGCCACATAGAAGGATTTTCTAACCACTTTGGCAATGTGATTATCATAGGAGAGGTTACTATCTACTTGGGTCCCCAGATCCCTTATTACGTCTTCTGTATTTAGGGGGCTACCACCTGTGTGGTAGTTTGTGGGTACTTTGTTTTTTCCAAAGGGGATGACTATGCACTTTTTCACATTTAGCTTGAGGCCATGGTTTTGACACCAGGTATCTGTCTCAGTGAGACCCTTTTGGAGGATGTCTGTGTCAGCCGGAGAGTCAATTATAGCCCCTAGTTTGCAGTCGTCTGCAAACTTGGTCAGCCATAGTCCTCCTGTGCTTGCCTGTACCTCTGAGAAGTATATGCTGAATAGGAGGGGTCCTAGGACTGAGCCCTGGGGAACGCCACTTGTAACCGGTTTAGACTCAGACCTAGCTCCTGCAACTCTTACCATATGGGTTCTGTCTGTGAGCCAGTTGGCAACCCATCTTGTGATGTAGGGGTTTATGTTCAGGCTGGTGAGCTTGTCTATAATACCTGAGTGGGGAATGGTGTTGAAGGCCTTTGCGAGGTCTAGGTAGGCTGTGTGGACCACCTTTCTCTCGTCTATACCCTTGGTAACTGTCGCAAAGAAGTACACCAGGTTTAGGAGGCATGATCTGCCCTTAACAAAGCCGAACTGGGTAGGGACCAGTGTTTGGAGGTTCCCAATGATTCTGTTAATGAGATCCATGATGATGCGCTCCATAGCTTTGTAGACCAAGCTAGTCAGGCTTATAGGGCGATAGTTCCCGGGGTCTGTTTTGGCTCCGCCTTTGTGGAGCAGAATAACCGTTGCTGTGCGCCACTCTGTGGGCATGCAGCCTGTGGAGAGGCTGAGTTTAAACTGTGTGTTTAGGTGAGGGGTTAGTTCATCTTTTAGCTCGTGTAGGACGCAGCCTGGGACACTGTCCGGTACCATTGATTTTGTGTTTTTGGCTTTGGAGAGGGCTGTTTTAACCTGAACGTCTGTGATTTCATGGGCACTACATTCTTCTGGTATAGTTATGGGCCTTTCTGGGGGTGAGAGGGGGTGAAGTTTGCACTGAACCTGTCTGCCAGGATGTTGGCTATATCGGTCAGTTCAGTGTATTTTGTGTCATTCTGCACTAACTCTGAGCAGATCTGAGAACTGCCACTTAGATTCTTGACATAGCTAAAGAATGCCTTGTGGTTATCTTTGGAGTCCATGGCAATTTGTCTTTCGAAGCTAACCTTGGATGATTTTATGAGAGAACATAGTTTCTTGCTGATACTAATCAGGGATGTCTTCCCTTCTTGGGATTTTACTCTTTTCTGTACTAGTTTCCTCCTTCTATTGTATTGTTTGTTTATGGTTGGAATCCACCAGACTGGTTTCTTTTTCTTGGAGGAGTGAGTCTTGGTTTTGTTTGGGATAGTACAATCCTTGCATTTTTGTAGGTGCCCATAGAGTGCATTAGGATAGGATTTTGCAGTTTGGACAGAGTTATCCTTTAGCATGGGGGCTTTGAAACTTCCCACCTCAGTCTTAAGTAACGTGAAGTTTGCTTTTGAAAAGTTTTTCATGGTGGTTTCTTTGATCAGGGGTGGTGGCAGAATGTGGATATCCAGAGTGATTAGTTTATGGTCAGATCTAACCAGAGTGGGTTTGACCTCCGGTGTGGAACACTGGTTGCCCATGTTGGTGATGACCAGGTCCAATATGTTGTCACCTCTGGTGGGGGTGTTGACCAGTTGATCCAGGGTGTTTGAGTTTATAAATTCTAGGAAATGTTGGGCAAGGGAGTTTGTACTTGAGTAGTTCTCCCAGTTAATGGTTGGGTAATTGAAATCACCCAATATCAGGGTGTTTGGTAGGACCTTTATGTTTCCCAGTGTTTCTAGGAATGTGGAGTGGGGGTCCTGGGACATGGTGGATGATCTGTAGCAAGCTATAATTTGAATAGCAGTTTTGCCCATTGTTAGTTGCACGTGGATGATCTCTGAAGCATTGTGCTGTGCCACTGACCTGGGGGTGTGGGTATCCTTGATGAATATGGATACTCCCCTGCCTTTTTTATTTTGGTCCAGGTTTTGTGGCTGAAATGTATGGTATGAGTTGTAGCCTGGTAGTGCTGGGGTGCTCTCTCGAGCCTTAAACCAGGTTTCTTTTACTGCACATATATCTTCTTCTTACTGAGGAGTGCCTGGAGTGTGTGCATTTTGAGGTTTAGACTTCTGGTATTGAGTATCATTACCCTCAGTTTTTTGTTACTTGTGCTATTTACGGTGGTGGGTTTGTCTTTTGAGCCTTGCCTAAAAAAGGCACTATGGGGGTGGCAAGCGCCTTGGCCAGTATTCAAAAGCCTAAGGGTGACAGGTGCAAGCCATCTCTAGTGAAGCAGCGTGGCTTGTTGAGGATGTCATCCCAGGCTGACAGACACTGGATTCCCTTTGAATGGCACCAGAAGCTTAGCCAGTTGTTGAAATTGATAATTTTTTCTCTATATCATGGTATCATTCTTGGTGAGGGCAGGATGCTACTCGGGGTCAGGGTCATACTGGCCTGGGCTACGTGACCAGAGACCTCCTCCATGTCTCTTTTCAAATAAGTACAATATGTAGCTGAAACAAGCTTTTTAAATCACAGAAACTCTAGAAAATCGACATTTTAAGCAGAATTAGCTAAAGGCAGCAAGAAAATGCAGAAAAATGAAACTTAATCACTCCAAAGTCTCTCTTGTCTCTCTGCTACTGTAGAACTCTGCAGGGCACCAGGGAGGAGCTTGCTGAGTTGTATACTAGCGCAAAAACCTTGCAAATGTGGGTTTTATAGCAGGGAAATGAAAGAGATAGAAATTAGCCCAAAATGGCCAAAAAAACTACTAATTTCTTAGCTGAAACCACTCCTCCAGGGATAAATAGGCTGCTCAAAGCTCCCTCTCTCACAGTGAATAGAGAAACTTCCTTCTATCCTAGGTCTGATGAATGCTGAATACAGTGGAACAATGGCTTCCTTGGACCTAGATGTCATACTTTTGGTTATACGTTGCATAACATAAAACTACTGTAGCCACATGATGGTCAAGGGCTATATTACAGTCTGTGTGTGTCCCTAAGTCCCTGACTACTGGGTCAACTCTAATGGATGTATTATCAATGTGATAGTTACCAGGGATGAATGACTTCCCAAAGGATACTATTATGCATTTCCTGGCATTTAGTTTTAGTCCATGGCTCTGACACCAGTTCTTTGTCTGTGCCAGCCCTTCCTAGCAAATATTTGTGACAGTGTGGATATGAAGGCTGCCAGCCCAGCGAGCTAGAATTTCATAAATAAGCCTATGTCATTTGTAAATATTAATATGATCCATAGGCTTGTCTTACAAATGTAAGAAAACTATATGTTATGTATGTGTTAAACTGTATGTTATGTTCTGAGCTTCAAGAATGTAACCACAGTGTACCCTGCTGGAGAAGAGCAGAAATGTATATGGACTATATGCCTATGCAAATGTATGTTTTCACGGTAAATGTTGGAACATACAGAGTTAACTGGCAAACTCTTTGAAAATAAGTAAAGAGTTTTACAATTGTGTTTACCACAGCTAGAAGACAGAATGTCTGCAGCTAGAGTTTCTTTCTATTGCCTTAAGACAGAAATAATTACTGGGTTTAAAATATAAAACTGTTAATTGTTTTACGACTTCCAGTTTCAGGCAAGCTTCTAAGAGATAAGTGTCAGCTTCTAAGAGATAAGTATTTTTCATAGAGACATGTTAAATTTTGTTGGTATCTGTTTAGCCTGGGAACTAGAGGTAGGTATCAAATAGTGATGTCATCTAGCTCACCCAGCAGTTGTTGTGTCTTTCAGCTTTTCCCGGTTAGGGGTCGCCACAGTGGAAATCCGGTCTGCTAATGATTGGCAGTAGATTTTTATGTGCCGAGTTGCTGGCCCTGACACACAACCTTAAGCGAAGGTATGCCCATTCACGCATGTCTCCACACAGAAGATGCTCTAGCTGAGAATCGAACAGGACAACGTCTTACTGTGAGGCGACAATGCTACCGCATAATGTATATTATTAATTTAAGAACTATCTCAAAGAGAAAGTCTGTGCATTTTGTATTTGACTCTGGACCTGTAAACATCTCACCAGCACTTGCCTTGCTCTGTAAGTAAGACGTAGATCATAGTATCTCTCTTAGAGATTGATGGGAAAATAGTAAGATCAGTCTAGATGTTTTCTGTATTTATGTGAGACTGTCCTGCAATGTTGTTATAAGGTATTTCCTGTGAGTCTGAACTCTGTTGTCACTGTATTGGGTTATTGAGTATTGTCTTGTTCTGTTATTATTTATTATTAAATATATTTAAACTTTTTAATTATGGCTTGTTATGTTTAGAGATATTTAAGGTCTTAGAGTACTTGCATGTATTGGGTAACACTGTACAGGCCACTCTTAAATAGCCTTACAGTCTTGGACACACTTACTATTTGGATAATAGTAACATTACGCAGTAGAATTGGTCACTCTTTGTAAGGGCCTTATAGTAGCTGATAAGGGTGGTTGGTGACAGCTGGTACTACCTTATAGTCTAGGCAGAAGGGGGCATAGCTAGTGAACCTATGCAAGCCTTCCCCAGAAGTGTCTGTGTGTTTGTATATAAATCAGATCTCAAAGTGTGTGTGTGTCAGCTACTTGGGCAGGGACATGAAGCACTGGTTGGACAGAGAGGGTGCTGGAGGTTTTGGCTTGACCACTCGGCTGAGATCTTAACCCTATATCTGTGGCAGTGGGGAGTCTTATTGGGGATCTGGAGAGAGAGGGAGAAAACAGCCCCAGTCTGACTGTGCTCTCTGTGTGCTCTTAAGGGAAATTGTACTTTACTGTGTGTGTACTTTTCATCCTCCCAAAGTGCACATCCCTCACTGGTGCTAATAGTGAGGATTGAGGCTCCTTGATTACTGGACCAGTGCAGGGGCATCACAGTGGGATTCAGTGACAGCTCCCAATTTGCAGTCATCAGCAAATTTAGTCAGCCAGAGGCCATTCACATTGGTCATGCAGGCATTCTTTCATTTGTCATTAGAAAACCAT